>NW_024884722.1:29150156-29572605 GCF_019232065.1 Centrocercus urophasianus | reverse complement strand
ATTTCTAATGAAATGGAGGGTTCCAAGGCCAGAGCCCACTGATATCTCACGGAATTATGTGCATTTAGGGCCAAATACCACTGTATCAATTATACTTAGGAGATATCATGACTTCTTTTTTGTGCATACGAGACACTACAATTTATTTGTACAGCACCACACATTCTGTGAATGGTCCTCCTTACCTTTATTTTTGTGGCAACAGCAGTACAAGAACAGGCTCAGAGTCGTTTCGTACAGAGCCCCTTTATATACTACGATGCTTTCCCAGTGCATCCTGCGATCACACTGAACCCGTGTGTCAGAGCCAGAAGCTGGGTCAGTCAACAGCACAGCCCTGTGCAGCCGTTTGCACGTTGCAACCCAGCAGATGGAGCCAAAGAGCTGCCGGTGGCCCAGCAGCTTTGCAGAGGAGTGCCGCTGAACTCAGATGCAATTAGGACTTAATCACATGAAAACTTTATCCTTTTTCCCCTCCGGTCAGGATCCCCCAGATCTCACTAATCCTGCTCAGATTTTGGGCACTGTTATCTTACCGTTATTTTCAAATACAAATGTGTGGGATGGCCTCTGAAAATCTGCCACTGCTATATACAGAAAGGTCTCTGTGTGACTGTGCCTACAGAAACAACTACAGAAGCCACAGATCTTCAGATTTCAGTATTTCATTCCAATTGTATAAGCTCCCCCCCAAAAAAAGAACAATTTTTGCTCACAGTTGTAAATTCCCAGTCCCACTGAGCTGTACCCACTGGGGCTGCATTGCACATGGTATAATTGCTATGTCATCACACATGTGGGAAAGTATGAGAACAAATATATGGCAAGGGGTTCCTTTTGCATGTGTACACAAGTAACTGTGCAAGGCCTTGTCCCAGCTGCACAATTTAGATTTCTGTTACCAAGGCCAAATGCTGTAAAAGCCAGAACAAGCAGGCAGACATTGCCCCCAAAAGCTCTAAAATCAAGCAACACAGAGCTTCCCAGCCACCGCCTCTGCAAGAAGCCTCTGTAGGCCTTGTGCACAACATCTGTGAATTTGGAGCTTGTTGTTAAAAGCCTTTCTAGAGGAACATTCTGTACTGATTTTTATTTAGAACAGCAACAGCTGTTAACTTTCTCAACGCAAAAATATGCCATGCAAACACATTACAACAAAGCAGACACCATCTCCAAAACACATTGTAAAATAAGAGAATGCATTTGAACAGCATATAAATTCACTTTTTTTTTTTTTTTTTTTTTTCCTGTATGAAACAGAATGCAGAGAAGTCACTTTCAAGAAAGCTTTTTGTGTTACTACATTGATTCACCTTCATACCAAAGCCCAACTTTGAGCAGGAGAAGGTGCTATTCCTAGCAGGATTAGGAAACACCAGTGGTTAAAGCATACTAAGAGCAAGAGGAAAATACAAGGTAGAAAAAGAAAGATTCTAAATTCCATAGAAGCCCTGACATGCAGACTACGTACATTTTTAGGCATACTGTAATGCGGCTGAAAAGATCTTTAAGAAGGCCCTTAGGAGACAGTGAATGCATTGTGCTCCTGGCTGTCGGGGACAGAAATATATAGCAATAGAAGAGCATCAAAGCATGGAAAAGTCTGTCTTGCACAGCATGCCCTGTTTCTCACATGCTCACAGGCACCACTGAGCTGTTCTGCTTCAGAAAGAAGCTGACAGACACACTCAGGAGGAAGGTTTTCACAAGTCCAGAGAGAATTCTGCCCATCTCTCCATGGAGAGCATCAAGTTTAGTTACAGATTCAGGGGGTTCACAGGCCCAAGATGAAACACCAGAGTTGGAACCCAAAGTGGGGTTCCTGTGTTAGCTTTCAGCTTCTCCATTTTCCCTGCCTGGCTACCTTTCTCTTAGGTGCCCTTAGAGGCAGCACACATGGCAGCTGGTGAAGATTTTTTCCCATTCTCTGTTTTGGCCCTGACTGCCTCATACCTGCAGATCTACTGTGAGCAGTTCTGGATCATGACCTGAGACACTCTGAGAGCTTCAAGGCAACAACTGCCAACAGTGAAGCTGAAAGGAAGCATTTCTGGGGGATTGGATCCCTTCTGGATGTCTCTGCTCTCTTTCTCTTTCACTCCTAGCTTTTCTTTTGAAAGGAAATCAACAAATGGCTCCCAGAACAGAACCACCAGAGGATATTTTATGACAGACTAGATTTTTCATTTGCTTCTTCCTTTATGAAATAGTCACATATCCGTAGCTTGCTAAAGCCAAGAACTAGAGGTCGGCACAAGGCCAACAGCAGATTGTGGGAAGAAATTCTTATCTCCAGTACACAAGTGTGAATCTGGAGGAATTCCAGTTATTAAGCAGTCTATAAAATAAGGTTAACAATAACTATTATGTCAAAATGCTTTTGCGATGGTTAACTACCAGTAATTAAGGCTGGCACACAATTTGGGAGACTGTGAATAAAATGAACTATAGAAATTCTAAGTACTGATTATTTTTGCCATTCACCATTATACTTTTGTATACTGATATAATCTACTTGATGCACTGAGGGTGGCTGTTAGAGCTCCCCACAGATTTGAGTCCTCAATGTCCCTGACCGAAACATTAGTCTGAATTAAGTTAGCTACATATTAATTGGGAAAGAAAACCTACCTCTGTACAGAAGTCATTCTAGCTGAAGGCGCCACCAATGTGAAAGTGAAAACTCACAAGTGCAAGGAAGTGGTGGAGATGGCTGGAGAACTCAAATACATTTCACTTAAAATGCCTGGATTTAAAGGAAAAAAAAAAATTAAAAGAAATCTTTTCATTGAAAGAAATCTGATCTAACATTAAGAATGTTAATAAATTACAGCAGAGACCACGTGTTAGAGGGAATCTAGCAACTTAACTACGCCAGCACTACCTACTATTAGGACAATCTGGTGCCTGTGATTCTACAGCAGCATCTTCTCTAAGTGTTTCTCTATTCTCTGCCATGGGGTGTTCCTCCTACAAACAGCATTAGGTAATTTTATGCAATCCACCTCACTGGAAACTCAGTGGTGTAAAATACACTGAGCAAAATATCTCAAAGCTATCCAGGTGAAGAAGTAAGATATAAGATAAAGGCTGCAAACGGGTGCATTACTTTGGTGTCGCAGGAGCACGGCGACATCTTTTTTAAAAGAACACATTTTAGAAAGCTGTTCTGCTATAGAATGCTCCTTAGACTGAATGTTCTGACATTTAACCACAATTCCTTAACAAATTATTATCCATTTCAAACTTTTCTCTTTTTCAGAAGTTTTAAGAGCAACATTACAGCAGCACACCTTTTCTACGCATTTCCTCCATGATCACATCTGTCTTTCCCATCTCACTTTCAGCTTTGCTGAAGCTAGGAGGCATCTAGAAGTTAGAAGAGAGCAGCTAGGAAAGCAGTATCGTCATTCCACTGCACCAAACAAGGCCAACCAACCTTCACTGAAATAAAGAAAGCAGCCTTACGCAAAGTGGTGTCAAACACAGTAAAATCACAGACTATTTGGTATCTCCCCCACATCATGAGCTATACTGCTCCCTGAGAACGAGTATTTCCAAAAACACTGTATAAATAAGCAATCAGTTAACAACAAAAGAAACAGAAGAGAAAAATACGCAATTCAGAAATCACGGGGTCTGACTCGTAGTTCTCATAGCTAATACTACAAAAATAATTTAAAAGGGGAGAATTCAGCATCATTTACTCTGCATCCTAAATTAGGATGCGTCAGTAGTTACCTGAAGAAAAGTAAATGTGGTTGTAGTTACAAAATGAGTTTTTACACCACCCTTTGAAGGCCTCAGTAAGAAACAAGACTTAGATGGGCACAATGCAAAAAGTTACTGCTATTTTACAGCAGAAAATGCAGATATTTATGTTAACAAAAAAGAATTTGTAAAAATAATCTATTTACTTTCTTCCAGGGGACTCAGAATTCAACGGGAAATGCTAAATCAAACTGCATCAACAGTGGGACATTCTAAGTCCCACACAGATGGTTGATTTTTAGCAGAATCCTACTAACTTAATTCCTATGCATTTCTTTGGCTTTTAAATTAAAATGGTGCTGCATATCACAGAACACAGTCAATCACAGAATGGCTTAGGTTAAAGATGACCTTCAAGATCATCTAATTCCAACCCCTGCCACGGGCAGGGTTGCTAACCGCTTGATCAGCTGCCCAGGGCCACCTCCAGTGCTGGGGCATCCACAACCTCCATGGGCAGCAGTGCCAGTGTCTCACCATCCTCTGAGTAAAGAATTTCTTTCTAACATCTAATCATAATCTCTCCTCTTTTCATTTAAAGCCATCCCCTCTTGTCCTATCACAGCGTAAAAAGCTGGTCCCCCTCCTGCTTATAAGCTGCCCTCAAGTACTGGAAGGCTACACTGAGGTCTTCCTGCAGCCTTTTCTTCTCCAAGCTAAGCAAGCCCAGCTTCCTCAGCTTATCTTCACAGGAGAGGCGCACCAGTCCTTGGAGCATCGTTGCTGTTCTCTCTGGACCCACTCCAAACCCTCCACATCTTTTTTGTGCTGGAGACCCCAGACCTGGGCACAGCACTCAAGATAGGGCCTCACAAGGCAGAGTAAAGGGGAACAGTCACCTCCAGCTCCTTGCTGGCAAGCGCACGTTAAATTGAAGGTACAGATTCTTACTGCGTTTGCTGAGAAAGAAGCCAACACTGGCAGGCAGAAGGAGTTAGGACGCAGAACTGCTCCTGCACTAGGCACGAGTGAATGCGTTAGTTAAGACCTGTCTGGTTGCGTTTGTTAGGCGAGTAAAAGATTAGACTGTTACCACCGAGGCGCTTTTCGTGGTCAGCCGGCCTCAGGGCGGGGCCGCCCGTTCTCGGGCCCCCGGGGGGCGGCAGCTCCCGGCCAGCCCGGGCGGGGCAGATGGAGGCGAGCCGCAAGAGGAGCCCGAGCACTCATGCCCGGTAAGTAAGGGCTGGGAGCGGTGTCGGGGGTCAGGGGGAGGCTTCGGGAGAGTGGCAGTGGGAAACCGGCCCCCAAGCAGCTGGGCAAATGGGTCAATCCACCATTCGGCTTAGGCTCTGCATATGTTAACAGCTGAAATGTTGATAAACCTGAGTATTTGTATGGGGATTAAAAGTTGTGATGGAGAAGTGCCTGGCCACACAGCCCCAAAAAGGCTTACAGCAGAGTTTGAGTAAAGATTATTATAAGTAGATGCTAGACAAAAAGGGGCCCAGACCCAAAGAGACACAAGGTACGCACCAGTGTTTCTCTGTGTTGTGAGAAAGGCTGTCAGCACGTAGTTCTTCACAGAGAGCAGTGAGGTGCTGGAACAGCTGCCCAGAGAGGCTGTAGATGCCCCATCCCTGGAGGTGTTCAAGGCCAGGTTGGATGGGGCCCTGGGCAGCCTGGTCTGGTATTCAATGGGGAGGTTGGTGGCCCTGCATGTGGCAGGGGGTTGGAGATCCACAATCCTTGAGGTTCCTTCCAATCCTGGCCATTCTGTGATTCTGTCAGCACTCGAGCAGCACACGTACCCCCACTGCAGGGTGTAGTGCCATGGCAGCTCCATGGCTGCTGCCACGATCCTATGCCACAGCACAACACAATACATCAATTGCTCACAGTGGCAGGTAGATATTTTAGAAGATACATATTTTGTCCTGGCACACAATGGTTTCAACTTAGTTCAGTGGTTGGCTTTGTAAGCAGTACTACATTGTACCCTAAACCACTGGTTCTGTTTCTGATCTGATCAGATAAGATGAACTAAAATAAAGAAAATGAGCCAAATGCCCCTTGCCCTCATTAAATCCCAGGTAGATTTGCTGAAAGGAGAGCAATAACTAAACCGGCAGAACTGGACACACTGGCAGAGAATGGCTCAGAAATACTTATTTTGCACTGAACAAATTCAGGACATCAAACTTATGAAAGAAGAGATGAGCAATTGATGCTTTTACTCAAAATCAGGACACAGCTGCTGTTCTTGGCTGCATCACAGCACACCTCAGCTTTCTGTTCTTAATGACAGAAGTTAGAGGAGAATACAGGGTTGCTGCTGGACACATTAAGGACTAGGGATTGGAGAGGACACACATTAAACAGAGACCAGCTGAGCTCGCTGAAATATTAACTTCCGAAAGGTAGACCAGACAGCTGAACCACCAGCCATCAGTATTTGCATTTTTGATACAGCACCTCTATTAAGCAAATCACTCATTTCTATTTACCTTCACTGACATTAAATTAAAGCACTTTCTGCATCAGGCCTTCTAAGCTATAGATCTATTGGCTGCCTGTCTGAAGACACACCTGAGCGTGCCCTATGAACTGCTGAGGAACACACACACTGGAACAGGCTGCCCAGGGAGGTTGTGGATGCCCCATCCCTGCAGGCATTCAAGGCCAGGCTGGATGCGGCTCTGGGCAGCCTGGTCTGCTGGTTGGCAACCCTGCAGATAGCAGGGGGTTGGAACTACATGATCATTGTGGTCCTTTTCAACCCAGGCCATTCTGTGATTCTATGATTTCTGTGCTCAGGGCTCAATTTGTTAGATATTTCCTCATACTGTGCATTTTTATAAGGGAAAACTGAGCTATCAGTGTAGCGTAACAAGATTTGTCCTCATGTTAATATTAACCCACTTCAAATAGGCACTCATTTCATGTTCTATAGATTAAGTACTGCACGAATAAGCCTGGCTAAATACCAAAGCATATCCAGCCTGGAGGAAGGCACAGCAAAGTGCTCATTGCTGTAGAATAGGCAGGAACAGGGAGGCTGCTCCATGAGCCTGGATACACAGCTGACAAGAGGGCTCACAGGCAGCCAATGCCTGCAGAGAGCTAAGGGAACACACCTGTAGGGGAGCTGGGAAAAAAAGAAAGAAAGAAAGCTGGCTCTTGTGATTGTACCAAAGGCAGGAAAATGAGATAGGATGGGAGAATGGCCTTGGTAGCACTGTGGCCTGGTTAATTTTACAGCAGAGTATTTACATGTGTTCTGTAGCCGAAGGACATTCCCTATCACCCATTGCAACATGGTAACAGAGAAAAGATCAGCAATACTTTTATTTGCAGCTTGCTTCCTATGCTACTAGCTTTGAAGTTGTTACTCCAAACTCCTACCACCAGTGACTGAATACCCTGTGCTTATGTTGTCTTTATTTCTACTGCCATGCAGAGGTGACTAATTGCAAGGTATGTGCCAAGCACAGACAGAACAACAAGGGAGGAACAAAGCATAAATACTTACACCACTACCAGATGAGTCGTAGCTATACAGGTTATGGGTATTTTATGGCTTTCTTTATAGAGTTCAGAGTCTGAAAAAAGAAGCAAGGATAAAAAAGGGTGCAACAGGAATAGTTAGAAAAAAGATGAGAAAGCAGAAACCTTTAATCGGAGAGGTGCTGAAAACAGTTTGAGTTAACGCCTTGGTGCTAATGAATACATGGAATAGCAGCAGTCATCTTCCTACCTTGGGAACACTGCCCAGAAGGAAAGGCAGCCCATGTGCTGCTGTGCTCCAGGACAGTGGGATCTGATCAGGAATGGGTCCCTACCTATTGGAAGTAGTACAAGAAGGCCATGTGAAATTGCAGTCAGTTTTCCAATTCCTCTGTGCCTTACTTATTGCTGGATGTTACAGACCCCACCTGAGGAGGCTGCATCTCAGCAGACTACCTCAGCTTGCCCACACAGTATCAGAATTGAATGAGATAGCAGATAATGGGGAGTAGATTTTAATCAAGCTCTTCTATCTAGATGTCAGTATAGTACATGACACTCATTAAAGACTCAGATAAAGGAGGGAAACATAATTATGAATTTCTGGATTTCCATTTTTGTTCCCAAAAAGCAAAATTTGTAGCCTACCCACATTATTTCTTACACTAACTCTGGTCAGGAACCTCTCCCATTCAGGACATTTAACCATGAGCTAGAAAGCACTCCAGCCTAAGCCTCACAATCGGGTCAGACATGACAAGCCTCCCAGTTGGTTGTCTTCTGGTATTTGAAAAGGAAATGACGCATTGGTGGCAGCCAATGTCCAAAGCAGGTTCAGATCTCACTCTCAACCACCAGCCTGCACCTTAAAACCAGAGAAAAGAAAAAGTCAGTATAAGTTGTGAGAGAACACCAGGGCTCTGTCACAGCGATTCCAAAGGAGACCTTGAGAGCTAAGCTCAGTCACTGCACAGTACTCAGCTGATCATAATTCATCTCCCGTCAGCGTAGAGAAAAAGAGAATTCTGCAGTTTGGGTTCACTGTCACAATTCTTCACTGAGAAGCAGCCATGTCAGCTCAAAGTTCAGAGCTGGGCCAAGGCAGGCTGGTGTAAATTGCAGTGCAGAAATTGTCTCTACAGCATTTTGCTCTAGGATTCAGCAAACGTAAGACAATGAACCGAGGTTCACTATCAACTGTCTGCTCTTGGCCTAAAAGGAAATTTTCATAACGGAAATCCTTATATTCCTGTTAATTAATTTCTTAAGTTCCCAGTTTTATTGGTGTGAAAAAAATATAAGAAAACCCAAGTAGATTTGATTTTATCTGAAATAATCAGGGTTCAGGAGACAGCGTGTACTGGATACTTAAGTTTGCCTTTACCAATTAGGAAACATGAAAAACAAAAAACATCCTGACCTTTGCTTTGTTCATTGTGCCAGGACTAGCCTCAACCCAGCATAGATGAAGAATTGGTATATCAAAACAAACTGATGTAGTAGTACCTCTTGTATGTAGGTGCTCCCGGGTTTTCTTTTTCTTCTGTTACAAAAGATCCTGCATTTCTGCCATGCTAAGCTAAGTGCTTATGTTACGGGAAAATAAGGATATGTAACAACTAGGGCTTGGGTTGTTCTTCCCCTAGCTGTCGACTCTTGCACTGCAGTCATTGTCAACATACCTTTCTTCACATCTTCAGGAGTTATGCCACAATACAGCCAAAGACAAAAGAGTGCACTAGAGCAGAACATTGCATTTCAGGATGTTTTTAAAATTTAAAGGAAAATGTTACTTTCAATTTTCCCATCTCCCCCCCAAAAGGTGCGTAACTTTCATCCTGCTATCATTTTTCGTGTGCTTCTGTTTGTACAGAACAAGTAGTTACTGTTGCTGGAGGTGTGATAGCGGGGATCCTTTTATTTGTTCTCATTGGAATAACTGTGTACTTGCTCTGGAAGAAGCTTTGCCTTATTTATTCTTATGAAGAGCTCCCTAATCCTGTCAAAACAACACCTGTGAATGCCATTTTGCAAGATCAGTCATCTTCTGAAATTCAACCAAAAAGGTATATAATTTTGTTTTTAAAGTAGGCACTTTAGCCTGGTGAAATTCAAATCAGCTATGATCTGATTAAATATATATGTTCTGCTTTGTTCTTTGCTAAAACTATGAATGCAATGATAATTTGTAATTTATGTCAAAGGCAGTATAGTTGAGTATTATTGCTGTATGGAACAGCTTTATCTGTTACATAGACAAATATGGCCCAGGTGTCTGTGTTGTTCCCGGTAGTTTCAAACATAGAATACGAAAACTTAGCATTAGGACTTCAGTTCTGAAAGGAAACTTTCTTAGTTCATTACCACAGGGCTTTGAAGCTCTAAAACAAGAAGCTGCAGTTAGTTCTTCATTTTCTTTGAAAGATTTATTCTAAAACAGAAGAGAAAGGTGAAGGATCTGTGAAGACATCAGATCTGAGATCCCTTAGTGGACCTCCAGGCATTACACAGATATTTACAAACAAGGATATTTACTTTCTCCACCTGTGAATCTCTGTATTTTTTTTTTTTTTTTAATCTAAGGTAAGTAATCATATTACTGTTAGAAAGTTTGATTTCTGTGTTTAAACTAGAAGAATCAGTAGCTGTTGATGTCTTGAGCAGATCCAAAAGCGTTCCATTTATAATTCCACCAACACTGCATGGGCGAGACTGGATTAACCTGACCAATGAAGAACAAATTCAGGAAGACAATAACTCCTGCATGACTCCCCCGTCTGGGCCACGGTCGTCATTTCATTCTTTGGGTATGACATTTCAAAAATACAGCTCTTGGAAGGGCAGTCTGATTATGAAGCATGTTCATTGAAGGCATATCAGACATAGCATTGCTCAGTACAAGCCTACAACTACTCCCAGATTTGAGGGAAAAGTAATTCAGATGCAAATATTATGCAAAGATAGATAAATGCAATTTCCTTAGTACAGCAGTGGGTACAATAATGCCCACGACAGTCTTGAAACTAACATGTTGATACTTCTTATTCTGTGAAGCTGGAGCTTACATTGTAGGGACCATTAACCCAGAGCTGTACAAGTTTCCTGAAGACAAGAGTGAGACCGACTTTCCTGAAGGCAACGTTGGCCGTCTCTGGTTCTCTATAGAATACAAGCAAGCATCAGAAAGGCTCCTCGTCTCCGTGATAAAAGCCAGAAACCTGCAGCCTCCCACTGACTCTTGCAGTCCGTTTGTGAAGATCTACTTGCTGCCTGATGAAAGACGCTACCTGCAGTCTAAAATAAAGCGTAAAACCCTTAATCCACAGTTTGATGAAAACTTTGTTTTCCAGGTACCTGTACTTTTGATGAAGCAGCTTTTTGTTTCCAAATCTTGTCTTATTGAATTAAAGCACATTTTGTGAAAATGAATTTTCTATACTCCTACCGAGACACAGGTGTTTCCACTAGAGGTGCAATTTATTACTGGGCCTTCTGGAGATTCCAGGCTACTTACCCAAGTTTGTGACTCCAGAACCAGCCTTACTTGTTGTCTATGCCCAAGTTAGGGATTCCTGAATTTGTCCTACGAAGGATAATCATAGTCTGAACTATGGCTGAGCAGTGCAGCCCAGCAGCTCTAAATGTCCAATGAAAACCTATATTGATGTTTTTGTAGCTTTTAATTTCTTTACAGTGAAAACAGACTAGAAATTAGAACCCATAAGGTCTCTGGAACAGTATTTGTATAATTGTATAATTTGTAGAAGCTTGGCTTCTGCAACAAGCAGCTTTGCACAAGTGTCATTGAATTATTAATCTTGGAAAAGACCTTCAAGATCATATGCTCCAACTGTCATCCCATCACCACTGCACACACTAAACCATGCCCCTCACAGAACAAGCGTTAAAACCGAAGAAGTTTGAGTTTCAGACAACTAAAAATGTTCTAAACATTTTCTAAACAGACTTCTTCTTAATCATTCTAAACAGACTTCTAAACATTTGTCTCTAGATGTGAATTTATCAGAGCACTAGATTTTCATGGCTTGAAAAACTGCTAGTTCTGCATTTTAAAAAATCAACTGCTTTACCTTGGATCTTCAGATTCCTGCATAGCTAAAATTTTGGGCAAATTTAGAGCACTGACTTGAAATAACAAAAAATCTCCACCTACTTACATCACTCTTTGTCAAATTCCTCTTCTGAAGTTATGCTTGCATGGAAAAGTCTCAGATAGCCTATTATTTTCTTCCTTTTCCTGTGCAGGTTTCGAGTAAAACATTGCTTCAGAGGACTCTGAAGTTTCTGGTTTATCATGTTGATAAGCAGAAGCACCATCACCTCCTAGGCCAAGTCATTTTCCCACTGAAAAATGAAACCTTAACTGATGAGAGCAAAGTAGTTGTATGGAGAGATCTGGAGAAAGAAAACCTAGAGGTAGGTACACATCAGGCTGCTTGGCATTGTTCAATTTCTCTTCTCTTGGAAGATGTATTGGAAGGGTACAAGAAACTTAGAAGTGTGTTGTACTGAATACATCAGATGCTACAGTTTGATAACTATTTGGATTTCAAGTTCCCCTCTTATGAATCTGCAGCCCAAAAGCAGCTGTACAGGCATTATCCAACTGTTCAGAGTCGCATGAGAAAGTACTTCATGTTATTTCCTTCTGTTTTGAAATTGTAAGAGCAGAAAAAGTTCAAGAGGAAGGAAGATCCAGGAAAGCTGATTAACCAGTGTTATCAAATGTCACAACAGCATAAAAAAAAAACCATTGCTATTTGCTGCCTTGGTGTAGCAGAAAGCACTAGCGTGAAGAAACAACCCTTTCCTCCCATTTATCCATGTGAAGTTTTTCAGACATCTGATGAATGCTATTTGGCTTTCCAAGACTCCCTCGGAGTATGGCGATATCCAGTTCTCCCTCAGCTACAACGACTGCCTGGGTCGTCTTACTGTGGTGGTTCTGAGGGCAAAGGGATTAAAGCTCCAGGATGAGAGCCGTGCTGTCAGTAAGTGTCACTTCCTCTTTGCTACCAGCTCCAGAATTCCTGTTCCAATTTGTTCCTTCCTCATTAGTCCACCCAGCCTTATGCTGAGTGACTCTCAATAGAATAAACAGAGTCATTTGAATGAAAACAAACTGTATTTTGTTACTGGGGTTATTAGATTTTGATAAATTGGTTCTACTGTGTTTTGGCTTTGGTTCTTAATAGTTCGTCCTTCTACTTGAACACAGTGAGAATCATTGCTTTGCTGCGCTCCTATTCAGAATTAACAGCTGCCCCAGGGAAAAGACCTGAGGCAAATGACAAAAGGTTAAGGGCTGCAGAACAACTGCTTGCACTGAACAGCTGTCCCAGGGGGAACTGAACTGGGAGAAAACTCCCACTTCAGGATGGCCTGGCTGTTGTTTCAAGGACTGTGGCATGGAGTCACAATGGTTAGCCCTTCCTGCACTGTTTTTTTTTCTTCTGGGACATCCTACTGAAGTGCCCTTGGCCTCAGATATTGAAAACAAATTTTGTTGTGTCCAGAACTTTAGTGGTTTAGTGATGGGCTCTGAAACTATAAATGCAAAATAGTATCTAGCAGCTAAAAGATGTTTAGTTCTCTCTGTTCAGACAAATCACAAACCATAAGGTTTCTTTGAACAAGCTGTTACCAGCATGTTTGACTTTAGAGATCACCTCTAAATAAGTTTATAGATTCTCCAGCAAATCCTACAGAGACAGGAATGAGAAGCTCTTGACACGGCTCTAATCTTTGATAGAAAATACATAATGTAAGACCATACAAAGAAATTTATTTTTAGATTCAGGTGAATTACGTGTTTTTAAGAAGTAGTGAAGTAATTAAAAGCTAGATATTGTACGGAGCAATTTACATAGTTACTCTTTTCCATATGTAGCACTCAGGTAACAGCTCAGCCAGAACAAGCATCTGTTTTGGTAATTCTGCAGCCCCTGAACAGTAGAGAGAGCCTTGTGGATCAGTGGAAATAACCAGGAGACACAAGGAGCCTGCCAACATTGGTTCAGTCCTGACATTTCTGATTGTTTTTGTTACACAGATGAACCTTAATGAACTGAATAGCAGGGAATAGTAAACACAGTATCACAACTAAGGTAATTTCAGCCAGCTCTGGATCTCCCTGTCACAGATTAAGACCACAGTACAGTACAGGTCCCCTAGAGGAAGCATAAAAGTATTTTGTTGTCACCCTGTCCACCTTGTCACCATTTTTGTAACTTCCAAGAAGACAAAGTAGAGACCATTTAAAATCATTCACTTCTTTTCTACAGATTTTCTAATAAATTCCTCATAGCAGGACCAGAAGTCATCGATAGTACCTTTTCAAGATTCACTGAATAGGAGAATTAGTTCCCCTCAAACAGATACAGTTCTATCAGAAATCAGGTATCAGTTCTATCTATCCACGTACATACCACATGGCCTTCCCTTGTGTCAGATCAGTTGTGATCACTTACACGAAAATAAAGGTTTATCAGTAGCTTAAAGAAAAAAACATCAGATGGAAGGAGGGTACAGGCATGGAAGATCAAGGATGACAGGTAAAAACACGACTGTTCTTTTCAACAGTTCTAGAGTTGGAAAGGGCAGGATGAAGCTGCACCCTCTGTGTACTCTCTGCTTAATGTTACACGTTACCATACTGCCATATACATTTCAATCATTCATAATGGAGTTTTATACTTGGCATTCACTCCTGAAAGCAAAAAATTCCTTAAGCCTCCCTAACTGCCTCTGATATCTATTTCTTTCTCCCCCTAAAAGGCGTCTATGTCAAGGTCTCATTAATGAACCATAGTAAGTTAATCAGAAGTAAAAAGACAGCAGCTGTTCTGGGATCTCCCAATCCAGAGTATAACGAATCCTTCAGTTTCAAGGCAAATAAGACAGAGCTGGATGCAGCAAGCCTGAGTCTATCTGTGCTCCAGAACACTGAACAAAGTAAGCTACATATTACGGTTGTTAAATCTCTTATTACATTGCAGAGAGGATTAAACCTGGAAGGGACTCATAATCACTAACTTTTAATCATAAAATATCAAAAAGATTTGGAGTGTTATTTGCTCTATTTAAAAAGTAGAACAACTTATTTGCATTAAGTGTATGTCTCTTTCAGAAGAGAAAAATTCAGCAAAAGATAACTGTAGGCTAGTCACTATCAGAACACAAACTGTTGTATTTTTGTTTCATTCTGGTATTCTAAGGAAACAAGCTTATACAACTATCATTTGTGAATGCTTATGCATATAAATCCCCATCTCCAAAATTTTGAAGCCATTTACAATATTTGGAAGATGAGCAGTAATTTTAATTATCACAGCAGTTCAGGCAGTGGGATACAAGAGAGATTAAAAACATTTCCCTTGCCTAGCAGAAAATTTAATGCTTGAGGTCACCTTTTAATAATTATCAGAGAATCCATTAAGGAATTCTGCTTAGAGAAGCAAATCAGAATTCAGCGTTTCCACTGCTCACAATGCAAGCTTGCCCCTGCAGTGCCAATCCAATCGCAGTAATTTAACAGTAATACTCTTCTTTGGATTCATACTGGTCTAAAAAGAAAATAATAATAACTGAGATGAGTTTACGGGTAGGTGGTTTGGAGGATTGACAAGGATTAGGATCAGTGTTTGAGTCTTTCATCACTTTTTACTTTCAGATGACGAAACGCCTTACAAAAATCCTGAAATTATCTTCCCCATCCTAGGCTACATAGTTAAGAAGAAACAATCAGCTTAATCACAGAGCAGAAAGATAGCTGGTGGCAGAACATGAAATGGAACCTGTGTATTGATTCCCACCTGGTGTCTCAATAGCTGGATTTCCCAAGCTAGAGTATCATACAACCCCTGCTAAGCTTGTCAATGCCTTAAACCAGGGCACACTTGAACAGTACACTTGGGTAGAGGATCTAGACAGACAGAACTGTGTGCCTTAATCTCATTGTAATTTAGAGCATAGGCAACAAGGTCTGAACTGTCTAAATAGCCACTTTCAGCATCTAAAAGTATCTCAGCACGTAAAAACTAGGGAGATCGAGTGTAGATTCCTTGGCAAAAAAAATGTATTTAAACATAGTTTTCGGAACATGAATTTCTTAGAGAAATAAAGGTTAAGATTCTAATTCATGTTTCACATAAGCACTCATGGGTGTTAATTACTGCTTTTTTTTTTTTTTCCCTCCCAGAATCACATGTGCTGGGGCGTGTTGTAGTTGGGCCATACATGTACAGTCGAGGCAAAGAACTAGAACACTGGAACGAAATGATCAGCAAGCCCAAGGAGCTGGTTAAACAGTGGCATGCTCTCTGCTACAGCACTTAAACAGCATCACTCTATGGACAAAAACCATACACAAATGGAGAAGCTCTCACTGCCCTTTAAAACCTAATGATAAAGGATACAAAGCCTTTGAACAGTTAACACTCCTATGCAGGCAGGAATAGAAGTATATTCTCCAAACACAATCAGAAGACTTGGTCCCTGGTATTCTGGAACTAAACCCCAACCTGTCCTTGTACGTCTCCCCAGATATCTCTCTGCTGGAAACAGAGCACGGATTAAGGTTTGACCTACTATGGAGATTCTTACATGGAAAACTCAGTCAATTGGTGGAAGCCCTTAGGATTTACGTTTGTTTTAGTGGTAGTTTCCTGCACTAATTAAATTACTGTTCTGCAACATAATTTAAAGCAATTACTTTCTCTCAAAATAAATACAATTCTTCTCTTCCTGACTGTTCACTAGAGTCCTGACCTTCACACCTTTTACACCCTACTGTCATAAATCAGATAGGCTACTGCAGAAAAGCATTTTGTACAATTTTGTACAATTGTGTTCCAGGAGGAGCATAATTTCTATAAAGTCAATTTCCTTTCAAACAAGATATTATGTTAATTCAATATAAAAAAACCTTTCGATTTCTCATTGTCTACAGAAAAATACAGTGAATGAAAATTATACCTGAGAGGAACTGTTAAAATAGATTACTCTTCACCTGATCAACCATCTGAAACATTAAATGGGGTTCTCAGTCTGTCTTGCTACATCAGTGGATATAAGAGTGCAGCTGTTAGAATTTAATCGAATATTAAAATACCATATCTCCATCACATGAACATACTGCCCCAAACCTAAATTTAACTACAAAACCACAGAAAGTTTATCCAACATACTGTATTAAATTCCAAAAATAATGAAAGAATATTTAAATGCACTTACCAGCATACTTCATGTTTCTCAACCAAAATAAACAAAAAAGGTCCATTTTGACTCTTCCTGCACAGCAGTTACTCCAGTAATGAAAAAGATGTGATTAAATAAGGTACTACGATGCAGTGCTATTGTCACTCTAAGATGCAAAGCACAGAAATCCCTCACCCACGAAACATGCAGCAAAGAGATGTAAGACTACACAAAATGTGACTCTTCTCTCAATACTGCCATTACTACTGAAAAACTTCAGTATTTCCAAAGCTCTACAATAATGCTATCATGTACTCATAGAAAAACAATCTCTTTCAGTGGCAGTGAGCAGCAATTTACCTGTTTTACAGCAGAAATGAAGGATACACTCTTGTTCTAAAGGGTATTTTTGTAGAGAAGAAACCCCGCCACTACTCAACCAGAACATCTGTACATCATACACTACCATGACTTCTGTGCTAGTCACAATTATTCTTACACTAGTCTTCTAAGTTTGATGATTAGTCACCTCTATTAGTCCCTCCTTCCTCTAAGTGAAGAACTGAGAGGCCAGATGCATTTATTTGGTGACTACCTGCTCCTAACAAAATGCTCTAAAAACAGCACCTTGATATAAGAGAAAGGGAACACAGAGTTACAGATCATCTTGGATCAGATGGCTTCTGGGAAGTAGAACTCCATGCCAAACAGTAGCACAGAAAGATAGTGCAATGACTTCCCATCTGGAATGCATGCAAGGAAGTCTAAAGTGAAAAACATAAGACAGTGGGACTTACAATTTCCAAGAAAGAATTATAAAAGCAAAGATCAGAAGCAAAGCTACAGCACCACAATAAATTAAACTGACATTGAACTACACTGTTACATTACATAGATCAGATTTCAGAAAGGAACACTATTAAAAGAGTCAGAGAGAGACCTGACAGGATCATGAGAAGAGAATGAGGACCAAGTTAGCCAGCAACACAACCACAATACATGGAACTCAGCAGTTAGATGCACATAGTTCAGCAATCCAGATGGCCCACATTACTTCCAAAGTTATGAAATCATCCTAATGAGGCTGCACAGCAACAGGATGTTAAACAATCTTTAGAATTTCTCTAACATAATTGATGCCTGGTTTTCCTAAATCTTATTAAATTCAAAGAACTCCTGGAATACCTTAATTCATACCAGATTAATATTCACGTATACGCCTCATTTAAACAAATACAAACACTGAAATTATTCTTTCTTTCTGTATGTTCTCCCCCAGCACTAAGTAACCCACAATCTGGAATCAGGCAGTGCTGCGTGAAGTATAGATGGGATGAGGTACAAATGGTGAAAATCTGAACGGTGAGGTAATAGTCATTGCAACTCATCTGAGTAAGTTTCAGAAAACTGCAGTTTTAGTCTTATGAGGTAAGAGTCACACATTCAGAGATGGAATAAAATAATAGGGAATTGTTTTTTAATAGAAGATAGCCAGAGATTAAACCACAAGGGTTTAAGGGGAGGGTGGGTGCTCTCTTTTTAATCAAGTCTACATTTTTGAGAACGTATTTGAGGCTAGTGGAAAGCTGAAATGTTATGTAGAGACATTTACTAACTGAGAACAACACTGGTAAAGGTATGCAAGAATGCAATCTAATATAATATAGAAAATATGATTTATACCTTACAGCTTGTCTCAATAAGAGTCAGAATAAGAGGCACTTAGTCTCACTTGGAGGCGTAATTTACATCAGAATAGAATACTGATCACTATCTTTCTATTTGATCACTTTCAGAGTAATAGTTATCAGACTGTTGCTTTATAAAGTCAGGTAACGTCATCATTTACTAATCTTTTAACAACAGTGTATTTTGATAGTGTCTTCTAAGACCTTAAAAAGAATCAATTTAATTTCTAAATCTGATCAAACTGGGAGAAAGTTGTGTTAAATTGGCTGTAACCAATTTTGAAATTGGCTCAATGTGACTATGCGTATTTCTTTGCTACCTTACAGCTAAATGCATTAAATGTAATTATTCAAAAGAACTATTTTAAAAGAATGCACCATTTAAAATTATTTAAAACCTCTGAGATTACTGCAACAACTTGTAGCTACACAAGATCAGATCCTCAGACAGATGTTAAAAGAGAAAATAGCAGCAAAACTAGTGAGGCAGAACAGTAGAAATATTGCTGTTAAAAGACAGACTCAAACAGAGAGCAAGCACAAAAACAACAAATTGTAACTTGGTGATCATTTTCTTTTCATCATTGTGACAAAAATCAAGCTACTACATTTCAATTCTCTTCCTCAGTCTGCCATATGAAAAACAACCAGTCTCAACACCAGAAAACTTTTCCAGAGAGAAGAAAATTGAGATATCGGCAAGAGTTTATTAAGATTAAAAACGTATATATTCATTTATTTTACAACAGTTGCAAAGTTTTACAGCAATACTACATACAATCAGCACATATACCATACCCGTTCTTTTATGATTATTTATGTTTAAACCATTTGCTTCCTTGAGCTAATTCATTTTCCTTAGGTTTGCAATCCATGCCTTACAGTCTCTTATTCAGTCACTGCAAAAGATAATGCTTCAAAGATCAGGATGAAAATTTAGCAGGTGGAAATCCTTTTGCAAAGGATAGCTGTTTTCATCCAGCACAAAATGGCTTCTAATTTCCAACAAATAGGATGCTTCCATATCTGCTAGCAGTGAATGACACAGATCTGCAACTATCATGCCATAGGTTATATCCGAGGAGGGCACTGCAAAAGACAGAACAATTCAATTTACTTCTTAACTTTCACAATACCACCTAACATTCAAGTTTTACCTCCATGAAAGCTACACTGGATTACCAGAAGAATAAACCAGCATCCAAGTAAGATATTATTTGGTTCTCATCTTTTTTTTAAAAAAGCAACATGCCAAACGTTTCTCTCAACTGTTGAATCATAACACTTATGAGTCATGTACAAAATGAAGATGTACCAACGGAAACAACACAGGGGCTGAGAGACTTGCCTGTTCAGCCTTGAGAAGACTGAGAGGAGATTTGATCAATGTTTATGAAAAGTGCAGGAGGCAACTGGAAGAAGCCAAACTCTTCCAGTGGTGTATTGTGATAGGACATGGAGTAATGGCCAAAAGCTAGAGTGTAGAAGTTCCACACAAGTATATAGAAGAACTTCCTTATAGTGAGGGTGACAGAGCACTGGAACAGACTGCCCAGAGACACTGTGAACTCCCCTTCTTTGGGGATATTCAAGTCTCATTTTGACGCCCACCTATGCAACGTATTGTAGGGAACCTGCCCTAGCAAGGAGTTGGACTCAATCTCTAGAGGGACCTTCCAACCCCTGAAATTAAAATTAAACACTGTTCATAGTTATTTACATGACTAATGTATGGCAGCTATTTTTCAAAGCTTCACAGAGATTTTGTTTTCATATAAGGAATCCATTTAGTAGCAAAATATTTAGTTACATGCTGTATAACAGATACTCATAATCTCACCTATTACTGTTGCTACTCAACTCTGAACTTCAGGATTTTTTAGATAGCAACTGAAACGTTCTCTTTGGGTTGCTTTCTTTCCCCTCTGTTTATTAAGTCTCATATACAACATGAATGTTCACCAGACTTATCCAAAAGAACAATCTCATACATATCTTAACTGTCAGTAAGTAAAAATTTTCTTTTCACTGAGAACTTTGCTGCCTGTAGTGTTTGTACTACAAGTTCATTCATGGAACAGTACCTACTGATCTGGTCAGCCAATCTGCAGGAATATTAAGGAAGATTTTTTCCATCAGCTCAGACACCACATGTATATTAATCTCACATCCTCCATCCTCCACTGTCATCAAAGCGGGTCTAGGTACAAAAACAAAAGGCTCTTGAAAATTAGCTGCTGCAAAATTTGCGAATGAAAATTATACAATGTAATACAATCCTCCAACATATCAAGTAGAAAATTTCTATGCACACATCTGTCAAATCTGTACAGGTAGAACATGAGCTTGAAATACACCAAATATCACTACACAATGTTAACATTACTTCTAAAGTTACAAGTAAGCCTTACTATGAGACAACTGCAGAAAGCCAGGCTTTAGTAATCTCTTTCACTGAAAGAGGATGAGAACTGCACCAAATGACTTTAAAAACAAAACAAAACAAAACAAAACAAAAAAAAAAACAGAGAACATAAACATAAGGGAGATTATTTAAAAAGGGAGGTTTTTTTTGAAGGAGTCTTTCATTCCAGTAAGACTCCTAAGTTATCTGAAGTCTTGTATAAGCAAAATATAACGCAGGAAAATTTACACATCCACAGCTTTTCTCTATTCATGTTTTATTACAGTTAAAGGCTGCCCAGAGAGGTTGTGGATGCCCCATCCCTAGAGGTGTTCAAGGCCAGATTGGGTGGGGCCTTGGGCAGCGTGGTCTCATATTAAATGTGGAGGTTGGTGGCCCTGCATGTGGCAGGGGGTTGGAGACTCATGATCCTTGATGCCATTCACAGAATCACAGAATGGCCAGGGTTGGAAAGGACAACAAAGTCATACACATTAAAGTACTTAAAGTTACAGCATTTCAAGAATCAACAACAGCCTTTATTTACCTTCTTACACTTGACCAGATGTGGAACTTTCAGTCTACTCTACATGAAAAAAACTAAAACTGTCAGAATCTGTTGGCAGCTTTGCAAGCACTTTGTCTCCCCACTGACACTTCCAATCACTAAGATTAAATACCAAGGAAAACACTGGAAAAAAAACATTTCAATTTCCTTAAAATGTAATGAAAGTAAAACAACACCAGACTAACATATAGTCTTATTTTGCCATTACTGAAGAAACCAAATGCTTGAAAATACTTCCATGATTTACGTAAGCTGGCATAGTATTTCAAAGGAGGTGTCGGCACAGTAGTTATTAATATCAGATCCAAAGAGGAGATGGTCTTACAAATTAAGCTTGTATGACCATTTGGAAATTAAAACAAGTTCCTTTTCCGGTATTTGTCAGTAGGTACTTCTGATGTTTATTGATCTTTAAATACTTTGCACAGCGTCCCACATTCTAGCTGCTAAATGTCAGTAAATGCCACTGCTGTCAACTGCAGTGATTTCAGAGAGCACCAAGGAAGACCTTGGGAAGCAATTTATTCAAAAATACTAGTAATCCTCACTCATATTACCAAAAGCCTGTTTGAAAGTTTAGAATGACTTATGAAGAGATCATTGCCACCTATGCTGTGCTTCCACCGAATATTAACAAGCTCACTAAAAATATGAAAGAATAAGAAGTAATAAATCTGCAATTGCCTGTTGCTACCAGCAAGTACCACTACATAAAGTGTAAAGCTTTGAAAACCAAAGACAAAGGTGGTCTAAATATAGTAGATAAGTTCTTCAATAGAAATTCTTCTTCCTTGTCTCTTAGTTTTCAGGATTTCTTCTGACTTTTCTTATTCATATCACAGCCCAGAAGGATTATGGAAGTACTTACACACTATACAGCACTTCAGTAAAGATGAATGCTCAGCATTCCGGTCATACAATAATACAGATAAAAGAAAACCATTTAAGCATATATACATACATCTAAGCTTGTATCTTCAGCATCTAGAAAAAAAAAAGCTAAATTGGGTTCACAGCAGATGAACAAAACTGGGCTCCAACAGTTCAGTGGAAAAAGTTGGTGAGTTATAGCACTGACACAGGGAATGACTACACTGACCTGCTGAAGTGGAACATAGATTTAAGACAACATAATTCTCTTAAGTATAAAGATCCTACCACACTATCTATTTAGTATCTTAAATATTTGCATTCTTAAAATAACATTATATTAGGCTTATCAATTCCTACTCTTCCCTGAAGCAGCACCTCAAATTACAGACTAATCATTCAACATCAACACGCGTTCAAAAGCTGAAGATCCAAACACTGGAAATCTGTTATGATTTTTCTCTCCTCTTCAGTGAGAGGGCAAATGGATGCAATTCATGTTCACCTTATGAAAGAGGTGGGGGAATCTTTTCAGTTAAAAATGGAACTTTTTGCACTTCATTCTCCCTCATAGGATAAAAGCAGCATATAATTTTGCTATGATACTTGAATTTACTTTGGGCTTTTGAAATGTATAATTATGTTTCTACATCAACTAGATCTGCTTTGTTTCTTAAAGTAAGCATCCATCTTGTGTCACAGTGCCATCTACTGAGAACTTCACATCCCTGCTCTTGAAGAATGCTATTGAAATCATTTGTTAGTACAATTTCCACCAGTTTAAATATGTGGCTGTGTGTTCACACATTTTCAAACTTGGGCTGAAAGAAGAGTTGCAAGGAGTTTTACTCTGGTCCTTAAACTCCTCCTTCATCCTAACTCATCGAAACAGAAACACCTTGTTACACAATATTCAAAGGAAGGAAAAAGTTGAATTATGTATGGGTGGAATTCTTTAAAACTAATACAGCAATTCATAAATTGATCTTCGATAATAGCTTAGAAAACCAGAACACTAATCACACCTGAAGTACACAGTTTATTATGTAGGCAAGAACTTAAAGCAAAGAAAATTGTAGTTCACTTATCTAATAGAACATTTTATTCTTTTTTTTCTTGTTTACCTGTAGAATATTTTTACTTTGTTGTATGGCAAACATCTAAAACACTGCTTGTAGATCATGTTCTCATCTGCCTGAAGTTCCAAGCCACATTTAGCACAACCTGAGTATGTAATTATAGGCAGAGAAGCCAGAACACACTCCAGTGAAGTGTCAGCATGGAAGATGAGCTGCCTGTACTGACCAGTTGAAATAGTAAACTTCAGCTGTAAGACACGGGCTTTCACTTGAATCACTCCTATAGAAACAACAATTTCAAATGAAATTGCAATCAGTTTTATAGATAAAGCAAAAGGAATAGCTTTTTATATATATATTTATTTATATAATAGCTGATAAAAAAATCACTGATAAGGCTTCATGAATTTTATTCATTAGAATCACATTTAAAATGTCATATTTAAGAGATTTCTGCAGTGAAGAATTATTGTGCCTAATACTAAATGTAAAAATTTACAGATGTAGTTTCTTCTTAGCTACTGCTGCAGTAAATGCCAACATAGAAAAGCTTGAATAAAGATCAACAAAATGCAATTATTTGCAAAAATATTTGGCAAAGTCCATCAGTACTAGAAAGCAATCAAAGTTATTTTCTATCAGAAGAAAGCTGACACTGGAACACAAGTTTTCTGATGAGATAGGCCAAACTGAAGAACGTTATTCCATGGTTAACAGAATATCTACTTTGGAAGTAAAAAAATACCATCATTAGGAGAAGATTCAGTAGCTTCTATAAGCAGGAATATAATGGTGATGATTGAGTGTAATTACACAGATTGAAAAAGAAACATTCAAAAGACAAATGGAAAATTATTTCTTAAAGATCTATAGATCTCAATGCATACCAGCAAACTGAATCTCACGTTAGGTAAGTTTTAAATACAGGTTATGGATCCAGGAAAATACTACGACATGACAACTTGACAAGCTCATGATCTGATGCATCAGATGCATTCACACAGTAGTTTGGTAAAATCACCTACACATTCCAAACTCTGCTCTCAAAAGAGGGGTGGGTAAAAGTGTGATACAAACCACAACTAGAAGTAGAAACTAGTTTGCCTCCATCCTGGTTCAGAGAGACACCAAAAAGCAGAGCTTGAACAATTTGCCTTCCACTGATTTTGTACATAAACGCTTTGAAATTAATCTAACTTTGTTACTCCTACACATTTAACACTAACTTCAGAAATAAGCTTTCAACAGCAGCAGCGGTTTTACTCTAATTCTAGAGAATCAAAGAGTATCCCACAGAATCTCTTAGAGGCAAATCACATCATTACAATAGTTGGTGTGGGCAACAAAAGGCAGTACTTCTCCATATGTTCCAAAGCTATTTGTGGTGTGGCACCACACAACACTACTTTCTTACTTCTGTGCTTACAAAATGAAAGCTGCATTCACAGTTTGGCTGGACACCAAGCTGTAGCCTGTTGAATGAATTCAGGCTTTCAGAACTGCGTTAAGTTTAAAAAATAATTACTTAGAGAAACATAGCAATAACATTTTATTTAGCTATGTACTACACTACATAGACACTACAGTGCTAAATATAACAACTTTACCTGAGCATTTTTCCTCCAAATGCGCTGAGAGATTTGTCACTTTCATAAGGGATGCTTTGCTTTTCTGAAACCTTTCTTTAAATGCAATTGCTCTTTTGTCATCATCAAACAAACACTCACAGGATGACCATGGAGTTGAGTGCAGTTCAAAGTTACCTGAGACAGAACTGCGTTGGACCAGAAGGTATTTAAAGTCCCACAGATGACCTACAGAACAGAAAGCAAGTAAACAAGAGTTTAATTTTTATATTTTGGTTAATTTACAGGAAACTGAAGTCATGAGACTGAGTAACCTATGAGTTCTATTTCTTTTTTTCTTCCCCAGTTCTCTTCCTCCTCCTACTGGAAGCATGGGGAAGTGAGGAAACAGCTGCATGGTGCTGAGCTGTCGATTAGGTCAAACAAAACCAGAAACATTTGCTATAAATTATATTTAACAGTTTTTAGTCACAATGATTTGTGTGCATCCTGAGGAATTTTTCAGATGACACCAAGCTGAGTGCTGAAGAAGGAAGAAAAGCCATCCAAAGGGACCCAGACAAGTCTGAAAAGTGTCTTACGGTATAATTAAGGTACAGGTTGCAAGCTTAATTTGGTCTTGGAACTCAGCATTGGCATCACCTTCATACTTTGGGAACCATCCCTTACAAACATTACCTATGACACGCTACCTTGTGCTCTTAGAAAGCTGATGTATGGAGGAGACGAAGGATACTCTCTAGCTCCTTCAACTTCCCCTTTTCCTTAAGGCTAGAACTTAGAACATTCTTGGAATGCTCCCACTAGCAAGATCCTATTGCTGTCTCCTGTATTTCTGATTTTGTGTAAGATTAAGCAGCTACTGAGAAATACTATCCAGAGATATGCCCTAAAGCAGGACGCTTATGGGTGGTAATGTTTGTGGAAGGATATGGGCAGGTATCTACCATGGCTGCCACCTCCAATGGTTTTAGACTTCACCCCTAAATCACTGCAGAATCTTACATGACAGATAGAATGTTTGAAATAAATAAATAAAGGTATGCTCCAATCCTGGCAACGCCAGAGTTACAGCTTTCCATACTGTGCTGGCCTATCAATTGTGCCTATCAAACAGTGGTCAAATGCTATTCAACACCCTCAAAGGAAAGAGAATACCTCTAGATCTGACTCAGTCCCTTTAAGGATCATAACACAACCCTTTTTCACTAAGCCAAACAAAATATTGACTAACTTCATACATGGCATGCTTCCTCACATTCTCATATCCCTGCATAAATACTTTCAGGTCAATATACGAAATGTTGCTGCAATATTTTTGTACATTCCTTTTTAAACCATAAAGGTATTCCTACAACACTACAAATACACTGCTTTTCATATTTGCCTTGAAAACTTCCTCAGCATTTTCCCCATCTTCAGAGTTCAGAATTTTACCCCATGTTAGTCACAGTCCCCCAAGAATGCTGGTTCAACAAAAATGCATTTAATATTTTCAGTAACCTACATCTAAAGAAGATGAAAACATGAGCTGAACATGTGATGACTGTATACTGGAAGCTTGAGGGTTTTTTTTTTTTTAAATCATGAGATGAAAAACTGAACTTTTACTGCCAACAGTTTTTCGATGCTTAGAAGAGGTAGAACTTTGTGCAGTTCAAGTTTATACACAGCTTAAAATTTACAAGTCCCCATTCCTTGCTCTAGAAGGCTGGGCTACCTAGTGTGTATCCTCAGCTGTTCTATCACTAGCAGCAGGAATGGGATCACGCGCTTTCCTCATGTAACCCACACACTATTAGCTGCTGTGCTGTGTGTTCTTGCTCAGTATCGTGGGAGTTATCTTCCTGGCTGTCTTACTTGGACCAAATGTTCATGGCTGGTCTATGATACATATTTGAACAGTTGTGAAAACACTCTTATCTTGAATTTCAGATATAATCTTTTAATCATTAAAACATCAGCTACTAGATACACAGAAATCTAGCTGGAGAATAAGACAGGTTTTACAGAGAAATACAAGTGCTCAAAGTTAGAAAGAGTTGCATCACCTGTTCTGCTTTTCTACTTGAAGCATAAGGGAATTATGCCATTTTGTGTCTTAGAAATTATTTGTGATATTTAATCAATTTTTTTGAGCTCCAATACATAGTATTAAAAATACATTAGAAATTCTGTATTTGAAGTAGTAATATTCCAGCACACTAAATTCCATAAAATTTCTAAACATGTGTCTAATAAAAAGCATATATCTGCCCACAGCACAGTATGCACAAAGTAAAAGACACGCAGATTTCAAGTAATAAAGTTAATTGGTGAGTGCTTAAATTGGACTGCCTTCTCCAAGTAGTCCAGGGGTGAGGTCCTGCACTCATGTGAATTATTTAGGAGTATAAATTAGTTCTAAGCTCAGGAGGAACAGGTAGAAATTAGAATCTACATGTAAAAACTCTTGTAGTGAAAATTTATCTGAGGTTGTTTAAGCTTTCTGGGTTTTATTTTGTACCATATGACAACTGACTTTAGTAAGGTGCGCTCATCTGAAGTAATACAGTATTTGTTTCCTAAATGTATCCACTGATGAGAAATGCAAATGAGTAATCAGTTTAGAAGCCTAGATTCAGATTTTCTAAAAGAACAATAAATGCCACAGTTAAAACACAGGCTGTGTAATTCTGCAAGAAATGCTGCTGTCAGTTAATGGCTGGGCTAGATAGCAGGACTGCTGGGATACGTAACCTAATTCTGGTGGCAGGAAGCAGACAGCACAAATGAGAATTAGAAAAAGCAGCAATTCAAGCAAAAAGAGACAGCAACTGGAAGACTGAGCAAAACCAGTAGCTTACTTTACACCATTTTCTTGTTTAGTTGGCTTCTTTTGGTTTTACTTGCAGTTATGACAACAGTGCATCTTGTAACTAGATTCAAATTTGGGAACATTCACACTTTCTCAGTATTGTAAAATGAGCTCACTGATGCTGATCAGTTGCTGATGGCATTACTTCCAAATAGATGACAATTGTTAAAGATCTATTTCAAAATATGACCTTTTCAAGGAGACCTGAATAGCAAACATGACCAGTCGAACATTTTAAAGCTGTTACTGTAATCAGAGAAATCCTATGATAGTAACCTATAAAGGTTTTACCTTTTCTCCTCTGAAGTTGAGGGCACCAGGCAGCCCCTGCTCCCCACAGCACCATCTTGTACTGTTGATCTCTGTCCTGTTCTACTGTTAGAATGATTTTTCTCTGGTAGCCTCCTCTGTAGCTATACACAGATTCTGGAAAGTTTGAAATTAGGACTTGTTATATAGCACAAAGCACATTAACAAAAAAATAACACACCTCAATATTAAAATAAAACCATGGTAGTATGTTTTGAATGCAACTTCAGGTAAACAAGAAAACACCTACAATTTCTTCAGGACAGAATGAAAACATTCTGTAGTTTCTTCAGCAAGATCAATCTGGTTTGAAGGAACGCATAAAGAATATTAATTTACCTTTATCCACCTCACTACTTAGCAACAGGACACCTTCCTAGCAGGTATCTAAGCATCTTTGAGCTTAGATCTTTCTACTTACACCAGTCAGGATGATGAGTAAGAAATTGTACTCAACCTCTCAGCAACAGACTGCCATAATTGGAAACTGAAGTTAATGTACTTTCTGTGCAATATACTCAAGTAACAGCTCCACAAATTTTCACAATTCATTACAGTCATGTACAGCACAAATTAATACAGACAGTATATATAAACTGAAAATGAAGGTAAGGATCTGTAAAAAAATCTATGGATAATGCCTAAGTTTCAGTTCCACACTAAATTACAATTATTTTTATGAATTGAATCATCGAACAAAAACTCATGCTTTCTGTCCTAATCAGAGATATGTAAAATATAATAAGAGATTCCTATCTTCAAAAATCTCAACTTATGAGTAAAGGAGATTCTGACAATTCAGTTAACAAAATTGATGTATTTTTCTCCTTCCTACCAATACAATCACTAACACAAGATGACAGTGCAACATGATCAAATTAAGATGAAGATTATTATATCTAGGACTGTTGTACAGTAAAACAAAGAAGTCAATCAGAGCAGATAAGCATGGAAAAAAGGGGAATTCCTTTTCCAGCAGCTAGAAAAAACATGGCAAAACACTGCATAAAAGTACATTGCATGAGACAACCCTGATTCAGTTTTTGTTCATTTAGCCCCTCAAACTGATTCCAACTGTGTGAAATTGAGACAAAACTGATATTTTCTCCTGGCAAGAACTCTAAAAGGCATCACTTATTTCTGCTGCAATAAGTGTAATAAGCTCATGCAGCCTTGTGAGCATATCTATGACTCTATATTAAGAGCTGATGTACGTCCTGATTCCAAAACAATGGAAGCAAATTAACAATTTTAAGGCGGAAAAAAGGCTTCCGTAAAGGGAATTCCAAAATACCTGCATTCTCTATTATAAAGGAACGTGACTATTTGAAAGGCACTAAAACAGGCTGCTCAGAGGAGCTGTGGATGCCCCATTCCTGGAGATGTTCAAGTAAAGGTCGGATGGGGCCCTGGCCAACCTGATGCAGTGGTTGGCATTGCTGCAGTTAGAACTATGAAAGTATGTATCATTAAGATTCCTTCTAATCCAAGCCATTCCATGGTTCTGTTATTCCATGAAAAGCAGTAGCGCATTAAACACATGAACTGGTGACAAAAGTCCTTTGGGAGTCCTCACTATATAAAGGAAACTTACATTTCCAGAACAAATCACCTTAACGAGGTCGCTTCCTGTTCTGTTTGCATGAAGAAAATACAAGTATTGCTGTGAGACATCTTAATAGGTTCATACTGGCAATTTGGTGTTGAAAATTATAGAGAACTTGCACAGACACACGTAAGGACAATAAAAAAATACTGCAGATATTTAAGAAATGAGAAATGTAATACTTAGCTTTAAGATCTACACTAACAAGGAAAAGAACAAAAAGAAAAACATTCTGAACAAAGCACTAAAAAGGAGCACAGTTCCATTATAAAGGAAAAAGATAAAATTCCATAATAACTAAAATTGTGTAATTTTGGAAATCATATGATTTACAGTCTATAAATATTCCTTTGGTGGCATGAGGCACACATGGAAGTCAGATAGAATGCAAGGTTTGAATTAGTGAAGCCTGACTATCCCCCACGATGCTTTAATCAACAAGCCAATTTTCTAAAGCAGCAGTTACAACAAGAATGCACCTTTGAGTTTCAAGAGCTATTAAAACTAACTTATATTCTTTCACTGTAGATAAAATATATCTGTCTTTTCAGCATTCCTACTACACATTCCTTAGTGAAAACAAATCAACCACTCTGAGCAGGAACACCATGTCCATGCCCACTACCTGCATACTTCTCACACACATCTGCATGCTACTGATCAGCTAGCATGTAATAAGCTCACTCAGCAGCTGATTGCAGTCATTTTCTTCCTGTTTAGTCCTTAGTCTTCACAAAAGTTTTGTCAATCGTATCAAAAATTTGAGCATGGAACAGGAAACAACCCACCACAGGTAAAATGCAAATAGCCATTTCACAAGGCGATTCTGAAGTTCCGAAATTTGAAGTTCAGAGCATGAATTTACCTGTTAATATGGCAATGCTGATAATTTTTAAGATTGAGTGAACCAAAGTGTTTGGCTGAAGCTGGTCAAGCTGAACATACTGAACACTGTCCAGTCTCTGAACCTGCCTTCGTGGAATGTCTCCAAAGTGAGGAAATTCTGATGATACATACGCCAATAAGCCATGGAGAACGTCACCATTCACTACAGGGTAAACTTTAAATAAAAAAAAAAAAACAAAGTTAGAGGGACTCTCCTTCTTTTTTTGAGCTTAGCAGCTTAAAATCTATCACCTGTGAATATTTAAACTAACAAAACCAAATCTGTTCTGAGAATTCTAAGGCAGGAAATGCTTGAGATGTGCACTACTTGATTCAAAATTAAACTGTACTTCATCTGCCTCCTCTTGATAACATCCCAACATTAACTATAGTTACAGTATTTTAAGTTACACCAAAAAGAAGAAAGAGGCCTGGTATTGTAACTTAGTAAGAACAGCCATTCTTAACCATTTATCCAAACCTGTCTTAAATAGGTAACAGTAACCAATGTCAGGTAGACTAAGAACAAAGCAAGTTCACAGGAACACTTGTGCTATCTTCCCACTTCCCTCCAACGCTCCAGAAATCCTCATGCTTAATAGGCTGTAAATAATTTTCCCTGATTTTCTCATTTTCTTAAGCCTTACGAGGTCATGGTGAACTTACCTACACTGTTTTGTACCGTCCAGCTGCCTGCATTTCTACTTTTATCTACATATGAGGCATTGCCAATAAATGCATTACTTCAAACTAGTATTTTAACACAAGGAAACTTATGCATTATTATCTTACATTCTTCTGGATTAAGAACTGAGTAGTTCCCCAGATTCAGTAACTGACTGGTAAATGTAGACTGCAGCATTATTTCTCCATACCAGTGATTCTCATACATCATGATATCTGCAAGAAAAAAACAACCTTATTAATTCATGTGCAAACTGTATTGAAGTACCATACTTATTTTCTCAGCTATAGAACCCAGAATCTTGACGTTGGCTCCACATCAGAACTTTACTTTTGACTCCCCCCTCTTTAGCTTGCTATTTTCAGTCTCTCATCATCTACTATGTCTTCTTCATTCTCAACTTGTTTGCCTGCCCTCTCTCTCTCTGCCTTATGCCTTCTTCACTACCAAAGACACACTGCATCTTAGTGTGCAAGACACCTATGGCTGACATTGATATATGCAAGGGACTTGCACAAAAACGTGGAAAAAGTACAAACACAAATTTAGTCATTCAAACTGCTAAATTTAATGGGCTGCAAGATGGCAGGAAGGTGCCAAAGCTGTAACACCACCCACAGGAGTGATCATATGAAGTAAGAATTTCAGAGATATCACTTTGAAGCACAGTGATTTTTCTAATCTACCAACATCCCTTCAGAAGACTTAATCAATTTGCTCATTTGCTTGGCTTTATCCTTCATATAAAATATTTAAGAGCCCAACACCAAGCGCTGTATAAGCAAAATTGCTAAGCTATTACAGTGCAACATTGCTGGCAAGAAATATAGTACTGAGGTTATCTAGAAACACTTTTGATGTATTTGGGAGTAAGCAAGTCTGAGCAGAGAACAAAGCCCGCCTTATCTTCAATTGCTTTAAAATAACTACCAGTGCAATGTAAGTGCTTACTTTAAGAACTCTTGTTAACAAACAGATGTAGGCATCTTTAAGGTATCATTGAGCTATTCAAAGAAAAGTACTTCTATACTTTTTTTTTTCCATTCTTTTTTTTTTTTGCAAAAACTGAACATTTAGATAGCTATAAAGTTCTTATCAACCCCAGCCCTAGATTAGATGCAATGTAGTTTTCTATTTTATTGCATTCTCTTAACAAAGGGAGCTCCTAATATGCATTAACAAGTACAAAGCATTCATCAGTACACGTCTTCATATGCTGCAGAGAAGTTCAAAAGAAGAAATAACTAATGTCTGGTCTGTAACAGCACTTCTGCCTTAAAACATGGACAGGTTAAACTGTCAGGATGACCACAATAATTCAAACTGACTTTGAGCGATATGAGTGATACAAGTGATGTTAGAAAAACTCACAGATGGTTAGGCATAATTCCAAGCTACTAATTACACACTAGTCTACTTCCAATGGGCATTTAAGATCCATATTTAAAAACAAACCAAAACCACTTCTCACCTGTAAGTAATACGACATCTCCAGGAAACACAGTGAGTGACCAAAACGCAGCACCACGCCACAGCACCACCTTTCTCTTAGTTCCTGACTGATCAGTAACTACAATTGTTGCTACAGGAACTTTACATGAAGATTTGGGTCTGGTCTTCATCTGTATTTCTTTGATAAGACATGGGTGTACTATGGTGACCAAAACATTGTACTTCTGAGTTTTGCAGCAGCAGTCCTTAAGTGGTGATACTAATTTCCCTTGAGGCTTGAACTCCATCCACTCTTGACCCACTGTCATTCCAGGACCGGATGGGGAAGAATTCAATTTAGCTCTCTTTGATTTAAGCTGCCTTTTAAACGTTGTGTTAAAAATATGAAAAAGATCTTCAGACTTGTGGGCTCTTTTATAAGAGTTCTTACGAGAGCTTTCTACTTGAGAGCACAGTATCCCCGAGCTCAATGGTTCAATATGGATTTCATTTATGAATTGCCCAGCAGGAACTTTACATTCATGAGACTCCCCTGAATTTTCATTAGAGCTTTCTTCTCTTCTGGTGTCTTCAAAGCCAATGTTTTTCTCATCACCATCAGAACTGAAAAGTTCAGGAGAACTTGTATACTCCTGCTTACACTCATTTTCAGCCAAACAGAGACATCTTCCAGCACCAGATTCCAATTGGTAGTCATCACATTGCCTTTCTTCATGCTTACTCTGTCCTTCTGTCTTCAATAGTTCTACAGTTCTTTTCCGCATCTCATTCTGGCTCTTAAAGTGATCATGTGCAAAAGCAGCTACCTGACTTGAAGTCATTATGCTACGAAATTCAGTATCAGTCGACACTGCAAGATCTGAACAGTCACTTAATTCTCCTTTTGCTTTGGACTCTTGATTTTGGGGGAAAAACACATTCAGATATCTACTTAAATGTTCATGGTGATCATTTCTGTGATTCGATTCAACACCTTGTTCCACAGACCTTAGGTGTATGTTGATCTGCTTTGTACTACCAACCAGATCAGAAATGTCAGAGTCCCTAATTCTTAAGTGACTGGATTTTCTTTCAGTGAAGTCTGAACAACTGCCATGTGATTGTTCATCCTGTCTACCTGATTTCACAAATATCTGAGGGAGGCAATCTGCAGCCTCACCTGTGTGTGCACTTATGTGCCCATCTTTGGATATTTGAAAATCAGAATAAATTAAACCTCTCGTCTTTTGGGATGAAGTAGCACAAGTTACTACCACAGGTACAAAAGATTTCAAACACTCCTTTTCTACCATTAATCTCTTCTGTTCAGACTGCTGAGAGCTGTAATCATTTGTGGGAACTGCTGTGACTACAGAGTTTCCTGCTTGAAACACGAAATGGTCAGTACCTTTGTCTTCTTCATTAAAAAGATTGTGTATGTCATAGGAACAGTGGAGTTCTTTCCACTTCTCAACAGCAGGTACTGAACTACTTTGTTCCGACACATCTAGCAGGCTTGAAATACTGGGTGCTCCAACAAAAATATGAATTTGAGGTCTTTCTGACATTTTTTTTTTTTTTTTAAACTTTAAAGTGTGATTTACACAGTAACTACAATACTAAATGCTGCCAAAAATTATATGCAAACTTTTCCTTATTTTAAGGTATATAAACTTTGAAGGAATATTTAACCGCTGATAGAAAACATCACTTAAAGTCTATACATTTAAATGCACGATTTAAAAAAATGGAAGTTACTTCCTGTTTACTTACTTTACAAGTAAGTAAAGAATACTAACTCATTTCTCATCCTTATACTTGGAAACATGGCAGATGTAGACTTGTAGTGAAGATCAGAATGTAATGAATAGATCCTAACAAAGATCTCAGGAATCAAATTTTATTAGTAGTTCACTCATTATATGAGCAGACCTGTGTTCAGATACCATAAACATAACTTAAAATTATAAATAATAAAAATAGAGCTACTTTTGGTTAATTTAGAGGAATTTGGTAGAAATGCATGATTTTACACAGCTATAAATTAACAAGCCTGGTTTAGCAGAAAACCCACTACATTAGGTCAACTAATATTTTAAGGCCAGGTCTCAGGATATTACCAATAACTTTATAAATATTTAATAAAAACAAAGTAGTCAGTGTAGACTGAGCAAATGATTTAGAAGTTAATTCATATTTTTTATCATGCTGTCCAAGTTCCTAGCTTTTCCAGCTTGTTAAAAAAAAATTTAGCTCACACTAAAAAAAAAATACTTTTTTCTCTTAAGATATCTGCTAAGCAGTCATTTTAAAATACTCAGATACAGCTAAAAGCATTGTATGCATTAAAATGCAGGCACCTAACGGCATGTTTAAGTTTTAGCAGCAGTGTTAATAAGAGCTGTCGTAGCAGGAATTCTGTGAAGGTAGGAAACAGAGCACCAGCTGAGAAATTCAGGAACTAATCCAGCTGCAAACAGAAGAAACAGCATTAAAACAGACACAGCAATCAAAAGTACAGGTTGCTCTGGAAGTAATGCCTCATAACACCATTTGATAGAACAAATTCTCAGCTATAAAGCATTATTTTTCAACACAGTCACCACCATTAGTTGTGCATTTTCACCAGCAATCAATGACAGGCTGCACACCGTGCTCACAAATATCTGCACCAGTGGAGATAACCGACTGATCACTGCTGAAACGTAGCATCCACCACCTCACTGTGCTCACACCCACTCTTCAGGCTCCATAAACGTCCAGCAAACATCAATGAATGCCAGTGGGTGTCATTGTGTCTGCATGGCAGAATTCAATTCCACACCTTTGTTTCATCCGTGTCAGGTGCCATTCCGTCAGACTGTCCTTCTGCTGCCATCTGTTACACAGCAACAAAACATACTGCAGTATTGGTGGGAAGGCTCAACCTCTACTGCCGTATCACCAACATCCTCTTCTGACATCAAGAGCTGAGATAAAATGGGAGGCATTACTTTCGGAGCAGCCCTCACAGTAGCTCTTTTCAGTTCGCCCTTAACTGCCGTTTCCTTAACAATCCACTAGGGGTCGATAAACCTGCACATTCAAATGCTCATAGCAACAAGAAAAACTACAAACATGCCGGCAGTCTAAACCCAGGTGTCTTACAGATGCAACTGAGGAAACAGCATACAGCCACTGCGATCAGTCAGAACACAGCACATAAAGAAAAGTTACAAAACACAGCAAGTGACACTGCAGTCACTTCAGCTCACCTGCAAAATAAATCATACTTAACCTGGAGCACAGTATCCACATTTCTACATTTATACATTTAAATTACTGCTCGAAGGAATGCAACTTTTAAAGGACAATTATCATATGTGTGGAAGCTGCGTATTACATAACTATGGAATGATAAAACACTAATAAGCAAGAAGAATTACCAGTTCAACATAGAAAATAATAATGGATCAGGTAAGAAAGGAAAGAAAGGCAGATGAATTATTCAGGGACAATAGCAGTGGAGAGTCAAGGTAGTATGGTTAGGGTGCAGTTGGACTTCATGATCTTGAAAATCTTTTCCAACCCCAGCTATTCTACGAATTTATGACAGTGAGGCTGAATCCTTAAACAAGTTAAGAGATAGGTAGGAAAAAAAAGCCCTCCAGTGCACAACACAAAATAATTTCAAGAACAGATCTGCTACAACAAACAGAACTTGTTACTCTTATTTTATGCAAACTTCAGAACTGTAATCTGACTGGAAAGACTAAATTCTTTCCTCCATTTCAAATTTTATTGTCTACTACTAGCTTTTTTTTTTATTTATTTAAGTTATGTCAGTACAGTCACTACAGATGGGTATCCTTTTAAAGCAAGTACCCTATAATGTAATGTTAGGTCTAGCAAGAAGGAAGAGATACATGAGATGTTGAAACAAATTACAAAGATCTCTTCTACATGTGCTATAACACAAAAGAACTTAAGTTCTGACACTATCTGTGCTATTTCTGAAACATTTAGCAGAGATTAGCAAAATAATATCAACGGGCTTTGTGAGGAACAGTTCCTTCATTTCAAGTAACTTTTACAAGGGCTGAATACAAACCTGCCACAGGTGCTCCAGTCCTGCAGTCCATTGCTTGTCCTTTTGACCTGCAAGAGATATCAGAGGCTTTTCTCAATTCCACTAGAAAACCTCAACCATTTGTGCATCAAACGTTCAGCAAACTATGTGTTCCAGTAAAAATAATTTACTTAACTATTTTCTATACTCTCAGAGTAGGCCAACAGAATGCTCAGAAGAGCTCTTAATAAGGAAATAAAAAATAGGATTCAATTGCACTGTTAATGAGCCCACCAATATCAGTCTTTTATGAGTTCTGGGGACACTGGAAGGGCAATTTGGCTGCTGAGGAGAGATAATAAGACATGTAGAGGCTAGTTTATAGGGCTGGAGTTGCAAGAGCTTTCAGTGACTGAATTAGATATAAAGTGGGTGTTCTTGATAGCATTGAAATAAGGGCTACAATAGTTTTATGTACCTTTTATAACGTGGCACCAAACCTGCACCCAATACTCACGGTGAGGCCCCACAGCACAGCAGGACAATCCCTGCCCTCACCCAGTGGCAGTGCTGGGCCTGACGAACCCTTTGGGCTCCCAAGGCACACAACTGGCTCATGTTCAAGTTGCTGTTACCAGAACCCCCAGATTCCTTTCTGCAAAACAGCTCTCCAGCCTCTTGTCCCACACTTGTACTTTTTTTTCCCTGCCACCTTTACAGATATGTTTGTGCAAAGTTAAGTTTTCTTCAATTTTCCAATTCCAAAACTTCTCCAAACTTTTTTTTTTTTTTTTCCACTTCATAGATTTCTGTAGGATATTACATCAAAACAATTGAATCTTGCTACTACTTAGCAAATTTCTGCTTCATTGATATTTTCAATACCTTCAAATTTGATTTGTCTTCAGAGCTTAGAAATGGTTGGTCTCCATCTTGCCCACAGCAGAGGGTTTGAAGTAGATGATCTTTAGGGTGCCTTCCAATCCAAGCCACTCTATAATTCTAGGCATTTCCCAGCTCACCTAATGAGCCCACTAGCAAATGACCTTGTTTGGCAATTTGAGTGATTTGCTAGATCAAAATCACCAGCCACAGTGTCAATAATAGACAGTGATTATAAAGTGATTATAATCACCTCTGTCTTGAAATGAAAAATACTTTTAAATAGTTTGGGCAAATTCCCCATAGGTAAAATTGTTTAAAGAATCATTACTATGCCATCTTTAGAACAACATTAGTATTTATTTAATGAATTTTGCTACCAAAGTTCTCTGCCTTGCTCTAGAGAGAAAGAATTACTATTAATCTTTAAAAAAAAAATGAAGAAAATGGACAGTCTAATCATATTACAGACACTACTATCACAAATAAAATGTTTGTTTTTTAAATTGTGTATTTAAGTGATCCGACAGGCTGAGGGAGCTGGGCTTGTACTGCCTGGAGGAAAGAAGGCTGCGGGGTGACCTCACTGCAGCCTTTCAGTACCTAAAGGGAGCCTACAAACAGGAGGGGAATCAACTCTTTGAAAGGATTGATAACAGCAGGACAAGGGGAAATGGTTTGAAGTTGAGGGAGGGGAGATTTAGGTTGGATGTCAGGAAGAAATTCTTTACGGCGAGAGTGGTGAGGTGCTGGAACAGCTGCCCAGAGAGGCTGTGGATGCCCCATCCCTGGAGGTGTTCAAGGCCAGGTTGGATGGGGCCCTGGGCAGCCTGGTCAAATATTAAATGTGGAGGTTGGTGGCCCTGAATGTGGCAGAGGGTTGGAGATTCATGATCTTTGAGATCCCTTTCAACCCAGGACATTGTGTATGATTCTGTGTGAAATCTGTGGATAGAAAGGGGTTAACTATGAAGATAACAGGAGCTAAAGCTTGTAAAGATAACAAAAAACTGAATACACATATCCATTATATCTGTTAATTATTACACTATTTCTTGATTTGTGAAAAGGTGCTTTATCTGTAGAGCCAATAAAAGCCTACCTTTTTATCTCTGAAATGGTCAGAGTCTGATTGACTGGTCAATGATCTTTTAAAAACTGTAGCTACATCAGCAAGTTTCACATTTGCAAGACACTGCAGCTAAACATTAGTACACGTACTGCAAGAAATACATAATGGTACACAATATCTCCTTCAACGTACACAGCAAGACAGGAATTTTTAAAATTAACAGTTTTTAAAATGCACAACTACATCACTAAATGTTAAACCAGAGTAATTTGTTGTGTATAGGACAAGATATCCAGACTTGCTTGAAAACTCCTCTTCTGATAGAGGTACTCCAGAAACTTTTTGTGAAGCTAAGTATCCCCCAAACTACCTTAAAAAAATTGCTTTTATTCCCTATTTTACTCTTCATTAAAGGTGTCCACTCACTACAATAATCACTTGAGCATTAGGCCAAGGTAATTTAAAGGGAGCAGGAGCATGACAGATTCAGCTGCTCATCAGTTGTGATGAATGATAGTCATAGGCATAAATTCCTGATTTTCAAAATGATATGCAAGTAACATGTCATCAGGGCTTTACTATTCTATGCACAGCAAGTTAGCTGCAGAAGTTCTACCTCTAGGTAACAATTTTGTTGTCTTTTACACAGTAAGCTTCAAGCAGTAAATAAAATTACACAGACAGTAATGTATCAGAAGATGAAGAATTAAAGCAATATTATGGAAACACGCATCTTTTTCCCTTCTCAAATTCTTTATGAGACATAACTATGGAGTGTGCTCTTTTCACTTCTGATGTTGTTTGATTCTGAACATCTTAACCAGTATGTAGTTCATAACCTGATTCCTACATCAATTCATTGGCCATTGCCTGTTGAAAATTTGGCTATTTAGAGAACAAATACATATAAGAAGGATATTTCAAATCTTAAATGTGAGCTTTTTTACCCCTCTCTCATTTGCATGGTTGATTCTACACTTCTAACTGTAGTTAGAAGACAGTGGCACTGACCTAACAGAAAAACAACTCTTAATAGCTATCTTCACAGCATTCACTTCCAGTTAAATTCACTCTGTAGTTTCTTTTCTTGAATAAAGTTATACTGTATGACTGTTAAGTAGAAAATCTCCGAAGATATTCACCAGTCAAAGGAAAAATGGATGCAGAATGCTAACTATATCACAGGCAATAGACCTGTGATAACCTCAGAAGCCTGAGCCAACCGCAAGCAGTGTAGTGACAGTTTCACACATTTTTAGATTCTGAACAACAACACTGGGACAAAGATATGAACATACAACATGTCTGTGCAACTTGGGCAAGAAAAGAAAAAAGCTCCAATCAAAAATATTTCTCTTACACTGCAATTAAGATGTTTTCTCTAAGTGTTTGGACTGTATATAGGTATTTATTCAACAGCTGCATTAGATATGAATGCAAAAATTTTTTTGAAACCAAAGTATGCAAAAAAATCTGACAACTTAAACATTACACATTTCCAGTTCAGTCACTGAGATAACCCTTCTCGCCTGAGAACTGGAGTAAAGGGACTATGCTTTTTGATCATATTCACCAACTTCCTGCTTTGCAAGATCTTGTCTTTTAAGCAACAAACATTACTTATTTGATTTTTGTTTTGCAATACACTAAAAACACATAATTAGAGATGAACAGTGTCTGTTACAAACAAAAGTAGTTAAAAGTTCTTTAGAACAGTGACCTTATGAGTAGGAAGGAAAGATAAAGGTAAAAGGTCAAAGATACACAGAAGCAATGCGCATGTTTTAAAGAACGTGCATTCTATAAACCCTTCACTTTGAGAACTATTTCAGAAAATTGAGCTACTATACTTTCTGCCAAGGAAAGATACTCCTCCAGATACTGCAGTATAGTCCAAAACTTCACAATTTAGAATTAAAACGTTGGGGGGAGGGGGAGGTGGTGATTTTTTTTTTTTCTCCCAGAAAAAAAATAAAAGGCCAAGTCTGCAGAAAATTATCCACAAGCATAACTACCAGTAAAAACCTATTCCACAATTTAAATCTTCTGATAAACTGAAGTTGATATATAAATACAGGACATAAGATGAAAATGAGGCAGTTCGTCATTGTCAAAGAAACAAGATCTAGCAGCCCTTCACATCAGATTAACTGCCTGTATATTTATTAGGATTATGGTGAAAAAGAAAACATGCAAGGCTTGCATCAGATTTTTATTTTCTTATTGTAAAAGTCTGGCTATTTTAAAAAGGCCAAATTATTTAATCAAGAGAACAATTTGTTTCCAAACTGAGTAACAACTCACTGACCTTTGTTTTAGTAAGGTTTTTTTTAAATCTATTTTTAAGACAGTAAATGCCTTTCAATTTAACAATACAAACACCAGTGCTATTATACTGTGCTACAGACAACATGATTCAAGTACATCTTCCCATATAAACTTCCAAATTTAAAGGGAGTTTATAAAAAAAGATGGAGATTGACTTTTTACACAGTCTGATAGCGATTGGATAAGAGGGAATGGTTTTACACTAAAAGAGGGGAGGGTTAGGTTAGATGTTAGGAGGAAATTCCTCACTCAGAGGGTGGTGAGGCACTTGAACAGGCTGCTCAGAGAGGTTGCTGATGTCCCATCCCTGGAGATATTCAGGGTCAGACTGAACAGAGCTTTGAGCCATTTGATCTACATGGTGACAACCCTGTCCATTGTAGGGGACTGGAACTACAGTATTTTAAGGTCCCCTCCAAGCCAAGCAATTCTATGATATCTAATGCATTTCCCAAAGAAACCAAGATTCCACTTAGGTTCAAAACATGTAAGCTGGTATTTCATGTTTCATGGAAGTTTCTAATATCCATCTTCCACAGCATGTATGCAGCACTTGGATTAACTGGTTCTAGAATACAAATAGCCATAATCAAAGGCTGCTCTCACAACTGCACTCACCATAGTGAGTCAAAAAATAGAGGTTACTCACCCATTTTGTATGTGGCTCCCATCCTACAGCAGGCAAAAAAATAATATTTTTTCTTTACAAAACGTTGACTCAAAAAAGGAGAAGACTATAAAAACTGGAGATCAATGCTTCAGACAAGAGCTGTAGGTAAGACTGCCGTGCTTGTGCCTTTGCACTGTGGGAGACAGGGTGTTGAAAACCTACCTTTCCTAAAATGAACAAAGCCTTATGCAAATCAGTTGTCTGTAAGTGTTACTAAAATACCTTTCACTCTTCACAACTGGATACGTTAGCACTAGAGTTTAACGAAAAGTCACACTTCCTGTTGCATTCTGAAGTCAAGTGGTATATTTTTAACCTGTCAGAATCATTAAGCAACTCAAGTTACATGCTTGTTAACTCAAAAGGCCACCCACTCACCCAAAGGAGTCATAATAGCAATCACTAGGATCAAGCTGTGCTCAAGGACTGTGTAAAACTAGAAACTACTTGAACAGTTCTAGTAGCAACCAGTTAACATACATGCCCACAAGAACTCTGTACACCAACAACTTAATAGTTTGTTCTCTTCCTCACTCTATATGCAAGACTCCTCCATAAGAACAAACAACCTTTCTATAAACAGGAACTAGTATTTTTTGGCCAGACTGAGAATATGGTACCAGGCACCATTGGTACAGCCACGTTCTGAACATTTTAACTATGTATTCTGTATGCAATTACATCCTTCACGTAAGGTTATTAATTTACTTTTGTGTGGTACAATGTAACTTACAATTTTATGTATTAAACAGAAGATCTCTTACGATACTTTCATAGCTCAGGAAGAAAGGAAAGGAGGCTTTATACAGTTTCTCCACAGATCTAAGACCTCAAAAGCATACAACATGCTTCTGATGTGAGTGCTGCACTTTAAACAAGTCAGATTTTTAATTACATGGGAGTGATAAAGCAATAGTGATACAATACAGCAATTAGGATACAAGTCAGCTTTTGTTCTTGAAGATACAGAGAAAATTTGAGGCTAATTTGGACTCTCTCCTTCCCTCTGACTCCAAAGAAATACATTTCAGCCTTAGCAACTGAAAGATACGATCTTAAAAGACAGCAAGACTCATTTCAGAGATAAAGCTACCTTTAGCAGCTCTAACCTTCAGAGTAGGGCCAATCTGGTTCTATACAACAATGAATGGCACTACAGAGATCACAAATGGTTCACTGCACATCCTTGTTTCTTACTGTGGCTACAGAACCAATGTACCTGCCCTTTCTTTATAGGACTCCATGAACGTCAACCAAGCAAACAGTTCCACCAGCATTATGGATAAGGAGTAAAGTTGTTAATTTACTACAGTGCTGCAGGGAAAAACAAAACAAAACAAAAGCGGGAAGATAAAATGATTTCAGAGTATTTTAAATTAAACTGCTTTAAAAATTCAAGACTCAAAAAGTTTAGAAGGTTTTTTTTTTTTTTTTTTGTTTTTTTTTTTTTTTTTTGGAAGTGTTTGCCTATCAAGAAATTAAGAAATGATTCATAAATGAAATTAATTGCCATTAGCTTTTTAACAGATAAGCCTTTCCATTTCAATGGTTTAGATAGATATTAGTTTAGCAAACTAGTTAAGCTTTAACAGAGAACAGGTGACACTGAGTAACTATCAACACAGCTGACTGAACCAAAGGTGCCTTTTAGACATAAATTTCCCCCATTTCAAAGGTAGGTAAAGTTCTTGCTCCCCAGCCACCCTCCCCCTAGTAACTAGAAGTAATTTGTACAACTTAGAAGTTGTAAATCACAATTTTTATTCTACTCAATAAAAAGTTATGTCCATAAATTTGCTAGAAGATGTCAACACTGGAGAAAATCCATCTATCACTGTGCACAAAATGCTTGAAGCATTGGTATATATAGCCTATACAAACATCTGTTCCCGCAGTAATCCAGCAATCCAAACCTACCTCTGACAAAATCAAAAACCTCAAGATGAGGTGTTAGAAATCATCTTTTATCTTCCTCTACTGTGTTAAGTCCTCAACAGCATAACTACTGATTAAAGCCTTCTTGTATCTTTATTATTCTCAGTAAAGATATATCTTCTCCTCGCTGTATTAGTGTTAGAGGCAATACCTCAATTACTCTTTGTACCAAAACAGTATTACTCTATTGTTGGGCACTCCATTGCCTTTAATTCAATAACTTTCTAACATAAAACTATTACTTACAGTACTACACAGTCCTCATTATTGAGCTGTATTACATTAAGGGTGAGAACAGCTTCATCCACCTGCTGCATTACAAGTAGCTTATCTGAACAGTCTTTAAAACCATTTATTTCACTTACATTTTTTTTCATCCTTGGGAATATTCTAGACACCCCCAGTTCTTCCCTCAAACAGCCTGGGATAAAACTGAGCCACATATCTGCATGCTCATCACATTCACTCATGCTAGCAACCCAATTTAAGGAGAAATAATCTTCAGTGAGAGAAGATGGTGCTCTGCATAACAGAAGATGATCAGTCTTAGTACCAAAAATTGACAAGACCAGTAGAAAAACAAAACATGAAGAAACTCAAAATGCCTGAAGGACGTAGCGTATAATCAGCTATTGTCTCGAGTACAGAACAATTAATGATTAAATACACAATGTTTTTGTCTTTCCCAAGAAATTCACAATTAAAATCCATTTGTGAGCTCTTAAGAAGATAGCAGATAAAGCAGAAAAACAAAAAGCTATTACATTAAACATACCACCTACTATCTTTTTCCAGATACTTGCAACCTTTACAACTGATCAAAGAACAAAATGTACTGCTTGTTGAATTCTTGTCTCTGCTGATATTCTGAGTTACTTGACATGTCACTGCAAATCCTACACTGATGTTTCTAATTCTATACGGAGAGACTTATCTTGCTGGTAAAACCAATATACCATGCAAATCAGGAGACATGAGCTCTTAACAACTTAACATGAAATGAAATACAACCACACATCATTTAACACAATCATTTTGAAACACTGGAACAGAAAAGATATCTAAGAATTAAAGACAAACAGCTGAAGTATCAGCACAAACCTGAAAAGCAAGTAGAGATGCAGTTTATGGTATAGATATCAGAAGTAACTGAAAAGATATCTTTCCCAAAACAAAGATTAATGTTCAACAGATAAGATATTCAGTAACAAATGAGCAAATGTTCATTGATGTTTGAAGCTTTTGTCAAGAACTCCTATAACATCACAACATAAGGTACAAAGTATTATAAGCTGTGGCTGCCAACAGAAAAATCATGCAGAAAACTGAACATCTGGATCACTGTAAAAAAAAAACAAAAACCAAACAACTCGCAATAAAACATGGGACCAAGCATTTAACTCCCATGAAGAATGAGCAAATATTTGGTTTGATAGGGAATGAAGAGTAAAGCATCCAAAGCACTGCCATCTTAAGCTGTAATGCTGGTTAAAAGCTGTAAAAATGTGAGAGAAAAAAGGTATCAGCACAACATTGAAAGAGTTAAGAATCTTGAAATCTGACTATGCATTTAATTTCTGTACACTGACATCACTTGATGTTTTTTCCCTCAACCTGTAAAACCCACATTCCATTCTTCCAGCTGTAAAGGAAACTAAAATTCTAATCCCAAATGGGAACAACCTGGCAGACCCTTTTACTTACATCTACCCCTTTAACTTGGGAAATCAAATGTTTTAAAGAAGTGTTTACAGAATCACAGAATTGTAGGGGTTGGAAGGGACCTCCAGAGATCATCGAGTCCAACCCCCCTGCCAAAGCAGGTTCCCTACAGCAGGTCATACAGGTAGGCATCCAGGCAGGTCTTGAACATCTCCAGAGAAGGAGACTCCACCACCTCCCTGGGCAGCCTGTTCCAGTGCTCCGTCACCTCACTGTAAAGAAGTTCTTGCGCACATTTGTGCGGAACTTCCTATGCTGCAGTTTCTGGCCCTTTCCCCTTGTCCTGTCTCCACTCATCACTGAAAAGAGACTGGCCTCACCATTCTGCCCCCCACACCTTAGATATTTATAGGCCTGGATCAGGTCCCCTCTGAGTCTTCTTTTCTCAAGGCTGAACACACCCAGTTCACTCAGCCTTTCTTCAATTTACCTTAATCCAGGTACATTTCATGTCTGAGGTTCTGACCCTGGAAGCCATTCAACGCCCAAATACTCCTTTCCAAGTATCCCTCAAATGACACATTGTTTAGGAGACATCTTGAACAGCCTGAGTTGGCAAGTAAAAACAGAAAACATCCTTCAGCAGCATCCTGCACTGATAAGAAACGCAAAGGCATGTGTATTGCTGTATCAAAGAGTGGTGTTACACCAAGTTAGTATTTCTTCCCATAGTCACAGCCTTACTTAAGACAGCTTTATGAAAGACTAAAGAAAGGTCTTGATTCAAACAAATTTCAGAAACCAATCTCACTGAGATGTTAGTATTCTGCAAAGAGGTGGAAAAATCTAAAGAGGCTTGAAGGGACTGTAAATCACCTATTCAGCTGCTAATCTTAGATGAAGCAAAGCAGTTTTAAGGGGGACCAAAGCTGTTCCTGTTAGAAGGTTATAATAGGTTTTCCATATTCCATTAGATTGCCAATCTAGATCCAGGCTCCACAACAAATTTGCCACCACACTCTGTACTAGTAACAGTACTCACTGTAATTTAAGACTGGTCCAATTCCAGTATCTTTGGAAGGAAATACTGAATTCATAGGTCAAGAGCTAGATGCCAACCGCAGTACTATTGGTGGAAAGCCTGCCACTGATCTTCCAGATTAATAATGCTTAACAAACACTGATGAAATAAAAGATTTGATCCTACTCTAAAAAGGAAAAGACCTCGTGGCTGACAAGTCAAAGCTCTGTCTGCTGAGGTCACCTTGCTGTACACTGGAAGATCAGGGAATAACTAAACTACACCATGTTACTGCAACAGGGTCAATCTAGGATTGGCAGTTAATGATCTGACAGGGAAAGTCACTTTGGTCTCTATGTCTCCAGAGTTTATAGCCTCTAATGATCTACCTTGGATGGCAAAACAAAACAGAAAAAGCGTACTAATGCAGCCCAAGAAATGATGCTGTTTTCAACTGATCTAACAGGACTTCCCAGCACACTCAAAGTCACAATCATATCTACACTGGCATATTCCCAAGCAATTCATGCCAATTCCAATATCTATTTCCTTTGAGTAGTTTCACCTCACTCAGCACATTAGCAAGTAAACTTTATAACAAAATATAGCCAAAGATCAAGTTATATTACCCTCCTCCACCCGCCATCCTCTGAAGTGGTAGATAAAGACTTCCTGAAAAAAATAATATTTCAGACATGCTAAACAAATAACTGAAATCTATTAGAAAAACCTACTTTCTATTCGACAACCACTCTCATTCAAACGAATGCACCAAAATAATGTACAGAGGCAGCTACAGAGAGCATGTGCTGTTCCCACAGGGAAAGCTTTGCTCATTTCCCTAGTACTAATTTCAATAGACTCTTTCAATCCAATAGAAGCTGGAAATTTTACGTAAGCTCATTTTTTCATCAATTCTTATAAAAACATACGTGAACTCCAGTTTCATTACAGCTCACCGATTCTGTTCCAAGCAAGGAAAATATCTGAGAAAATTTACTGTGCTCTGATATCAAGAAATATTATTTATCGCATAATAGAACCGAAGACTTTACGCCTTGAGAAAACCTACATATGACAGAAAATTTGTATTAGCTAGCTATAAAAGCAAATTCCATAGGTTCCCCATTTCTCAGAGGATAAATACTGCAGTTGCTCATAACTTCTGTCCTACACCTATTACTAATCCGAAGTTTGCAAAACCAGCTCACGTTCTAAATGATACTTAATGTATTTGTCATCTGCATATCTTGAAATAGAGACGACCCATCTACCTCTTTTTCTTGTGGGAATTGAAGATAGGAAAGTAATTTGCTTCAGCCCACATAGTATGGTGAAGCTAGCAGAGAACTCACAAGTTTTCATGCTTGTACTTTAAATGCTGCACTACCACTGCTCAATGCTACTCCTCTGCCCTTTAGATAACCATCACAAACCTAACCTTTCCAACTCAATTTTACAGCTTACCTGTTGACGTTTTAAAATGGTTAGTCCATTTCTATATCTAATTTCCTCTCTGCCTGCAGTACAAGTTACTGCCTTCGGTCTAATGCTTTCATATTTTCACTAAGTTTTCAGGTGCAAGTATAAATTAATCAAATAATTCAAAGTTGTTATTAGTCTGCCTGATTTAGATTTTTTTTGTTTTGTTTTGTTCTATTCTTGAAACTCATACTATTTGAAGCAGGTTCTCTCCTACTTTACATATGGTGAAGGACCAACCCACACAAGCATGTCTTGGTTTTCAAAATGTTAAGAACTCCTTTGAGATTTGAGTGCTGAGGCAGTGCGCTGTGTTCTGATATGACTAAGACCTGCATGCTCTGGGAGAAAAAAAGGTGATAAGAGTACAACACTTGGCCAAATATATATTTCCTTAAGTTAACAGGCCCATTAATTCCCTTGACTTGAAACAGCCTTCATTGAGTTAGTCCTGTAACAAAGAATGAATTAAACTAGAACTCAATAACACTAATAGGTTTGCATTACAATTATGGGTTCACCAGTGAGGCATAAAGTATACCAAAGGAACAGAAACAGCAAGGGAGCCTGGCTTTTCCCTTGCCTCTAATCTCCTACCTTCTCAAGGCATACAACAGACAGAGGAAGAAACTATTTCTGCTTATATAGCACAATGTTGTTATACAGCCCAATATTACATTTGTATTTACACAACTACCACAATACCAATATGCTCTACTAACTTAGTGAACACAGAGCATGTACTCATGTTCAAGAAAGCTGACATCACTAACAATAATTGTGTATTATTTGGACTGCCAGTTAGATCTTCACTGAAGACAAACCCCACTTTATCTACAAAACTGATAAGGCAGCAAAAAAAAAAAACAAAACAAAACAAAAAAACTTCAAAGTAAGTGTTTTTGCCAGTCCTTGATGTTTTTAAACTGACAGTCAGATGACAACAATAAAATACTCCTTAAATTAAGGAAAATCAGCTACCAACAATGATGCAGAGCTTATCTTCAACTTAGACTTCCACAGTAAAGAAAAATAAAATCAGAGGTGATAAAATAAAACAGATAGTAAGGCATTATCTTGCCAACACTGACAATCTTAGATAACAAAGAATAATCAAGAAAATGATCAGAGAAAAGGAGCTCCAGTATTTCCACAGAAGGACGTGACTCAAAAACCAGTTCATTTAACTAAAAGACAGACTAAAAGTACTAGGAATAACTAGCTTGTTCTTTGAAATAAATTATTTAAAGACAAAGAAGTTCACTCAGAGTGAGGGACACTAACTAAAACAGAACCATCCCATTTTGTGGTTCCATTTGGATGAGTTAGATCAAGTTCACTTCCTGTTTTAGATTTCTAGATCCCAAGGCTACCATGAACAATGCTGAGGTCTGTGAAAGATAACTAAGGCAAGACATCACACGCACTTATAACACTGAGCATAGCCAGTGAAAAGTTCTGGAAAATCCATAATGTATCGAAAAATACCATCTAGCATTCCTGAAGGCTACTCTGATGAACAATACCAACATCAAATGCATTAACAAACTAATTTTTTCACTCTGCACTTCAGCCACTATCATCTTCCACAAAGGACACTAATGCTATAAATCTCCCTTGAATTAAGCATTAAAACATTCTAACAACAGATTCAATAACCAGTGTCTTCCTAAACAAAAGGATAAAGCTGACTTCGTTCAAAGAAATATGAACAGAAGCACTACAGGAGACTAGTATTCTCTAGTTCATAATAGTTTTACTGTTTATCCTTAAAACAAAAAGACTCTTGGTTTATATCAACAAGATTTTCTGATTACCAATTCAGTATTAAAAGCAAGAAAAAGCTGGTTTGCAATCTCTGATGCTGGGATTCCAAGCTGTTAGAATCTCAGGTACAATTTTCAGCCAGACACCCAAGACCATCAAGAGATGCAGAAAAAGAAATGTTGTAAATGCTACTCAAACAATTATTTATTTGCCCTGTCAAGCCACACTTTCTATTATGTTATGCTGACTAAAAAAACCAACACTGCTCTAAAGAAATATCTCAACTCCTGGTAAGCAAATTGACTAAAGTACTTTTCTTTCTACCACTCTTCAGGGCAGAGAAGCTTGCAAGCTCACAGTGTATCTGTGAATGTTTTTATGCGTGCATACCTGCCAGCTCTCCCACTGCTAGCTTTTTCAAACACATCTGACAGTTGGGTGAGAAGCTCAAATATATTGTTTGGTAACTGTATTATCTCCTCTTCTGTTTTTTAAGTGGATGCGAGAATGAACCAAGTGAAATCCAGCTATTACTCCACAGAGTCAAAACAGCTGCTTTCACAGACTCCTACTAGTACAGGAAGGGAGAGAAGTCTTTAAATTGACCTGCAAAAGCCTCTATTGCTTAATGAATGCCACGTTGACTGGAAGGTCACTGAAAATAGATTAATTTGTTGTCAACCCCAGCATGCTTCAGTTCAAACATGAAACCTGTTTTGTCCTACAAATCTGAAGACCTGAAATGAATTTACAGAAAATAAGCTTTATAAAAAGAATGTTCATATTTCCACCATATTACCTGGAAACACCTACTAGTAAATAACAACTTGAGAGCAACACAGTACCAAAAGATGCCACCAAAAATTTTTGCATATCTATGGACTGTCTAAACAAGTGACGAGGACTTTATCTCCTGTGCACTTGAAGAGCTTTTTATATCTGTTCTGTCACAAAGCTGAAGTAAGCAGTTGGCAGCAGCAGCCATCACGCACAGCAACAATATAAACAGATGGAGACAGAAGGTCTTTCAAAGTGACAAACATAAGCACCGCCACTTTCCACAGCAATCAAAAGCATATTTACTCATGAGGCAGTTATCAGAATCAATTCAATATTTTTTGACTTCCACAGCAGAATTATTAACATTTAAAAAGCTCAGAATGCTTCCCTCTGACACGTGCTCTGACAAACTGGCTGAGGATGTGTTCCCCTTACTGAGGGCTTTTCTTCTGCCTTTCTCTTGATATAATTAGGAAAATCTCACATTCTGCAAAACTAACTCTATTACCAGAAACAACAAATGATACCTTGTTTCAGATTTCCAGGACAACTGAAAAGCATTCAGATTGTTTCAATAATAAATTGAACTATTATTTTGCTCAGCTGCCCATATTTTTGTGGCAATATTTCCAGCTTAGAAAACAAGACTCTCTCATTTCAGACTCTCTATTTTTCATGGTAACCTGAATCTGACAGGCTCCTGCATGTACAATTCGAAGTTGCACTCTCTATAGTGCAATAGAGCAACAAAAAATCTTAGCATATATACACATGAACAAGATGCTAGTGGTTAAAGCTCGAGTTAGTAGTCATGAAAATAAATGAAAACATGAAAAAAAAACATTAGACCAATGGTGTCTAAGCATCTCACTAGTAGCGTTATGTATTGGAAGCTTTCAAATACTATCTAAGTCATCCACATACCTCTTCTCCAACTTAACCACATTACAGAATGCACATTTCCAACCTCCAGCACATATATACCTAACTCATGCAGCTTGCCTAGAGAATCACTGACTTCAGGTTGTTTTGTATCAAGGAGCCCATGAAACAATCTGCCAGCCTGTTTTCCAGAACTGGTATAGCTAAACACAGCTGAAGCTATTAAGAAGAATTAGTTTAGATACCTCAAACAGATAAGGGATTAATAAATCTTTGCCAGAATTCAGGAGGTCATGATCAACATAGCACAGAGTCTAGTTAGAGCACTGTAACTAGGGTGTTCTCCAGGGGTTAGTACTGGGTTTGGTCCTGTTCATCACCTTAATCAGGGACCTGGACAAAGGGACAGAGTCAACCTAGAGTAAGTTCACAGACAATACAAAGCTGTGAGGAGTAGCTCCAGTCATTCAGCAGGACCTGGACAGACTGGTGAGTTGGACAGAGAGGACCATGATGAACTTCAGTAAGAACAAGGCTAAGGTCCTGCACCTGAGGAAGAGTAATCACATGCATCAGCACAGGTTAAGGGCAGACCTGCTGGAAACAAGCTCTGAAAAAAATGATCCAAGGATGGGGTTGGCCTGGTGGACAACAGGTTGACCTTGAGCCAGTGCATCTGTGGCCAAGAAGGCCAATGGTATATTAGGGTGCATCAAGAAAAGTGCAGCCAGTAGGTTGAGGGAGGAGATCCTTCCCCTCTGCTCTGCCCTGGTGAGGCCACATATGGAACACTACATCCAAATCTGGGCTCCTCAGTTCAAAAAGGCAGAAAACTTCTGCAGAGAGTCTTTGTGGCCAGCAGAAGGCCACAAAGAAGATGTGGGGCCTGGAGAACCTCCCACACAACAAGGAAAGGCTGAGAGATCTGGGTTTCAATAGTCTGGAGAAGAGAATGCTGAGAGGGGAGCCAATCCAACGGGGGCAGAATCTTTTCAGTGGTACGCAGCAATAGAACAAGGGGTAATGGGCACGAACTGCAACACAGGAAGCTCCACAAAACCACGAGGAAGAACTTCTTTACAGTGAGAGTGACAGAGCACTGGGACAGGCTGCCCAGACAGGTGGCGGAGTCTCCTGCTTTGGAGATATTAAAGACCAGTCTGGACACCTTCCTGCTCAACCTACTGTAGGAAATCTGCTTCAGCAGAGAAAGTGGATTCAATCTCTAGAGGTCCCTTCCAACCCCTACAATTCCACATTCTAAGCAGATATGTTTAGGTATTGGTACTTCACACTGCCTATGAAACATCTTCCCATCAACTTCAGCCGCTAATTGGTTGTCAAGAGATGACTGAAGATTTCTAGTCAAGAGATCATTTTATAAGAGTGCTCATGTAGTAAAGTCAAATTAAAACACAGTCTTCTGAGATTCATCTAATTAATTTGTTGCCTCTAATGGCTTTTCACAGAGCCAGCCCTCCAGCAATGGATCTTGAAGCCAGATGACTGTGCCACACTTTTCATTTTACCCCTGTTATATCAGGTACTGGCTTTGTATAAAAAGGACACAAGTAACAAACATGATACAAAGATTTAGCTCTAAAAGTAGTGCAATTTATTCACAAATTGTGAATGAAAACTAAGCTTAGATCAGTAAAGCTTCCTTACATATTTAAACTACGGCATACCTTATGAAAATTATATAGGAGGGCTGCTCCAAAAGTAATACCTCCTATGTTACTACATTGACCTGCAGCATTGGAGGCAGATGTTGATGGTACAGCAATCGAGGTTGAATCTTTCCATCAATATTTTCTTATGTTTTGTTGCCATGTGACAGATGGCAGCAGAGGGCCAATCAGACTAGATGGCATCTGACATGGAAGTGTATGTGGAGCAAATGGGCAGGACTGAATTCCTCCATGCAGAAGAAACTGCACCTGCTGACAACCACCAATGCCTGCTGAACATTTATAGAGCCCAAACAGTGGATGTGAGCACATTGGGATGGTGGGTGGCACATTTCAACAGTGGCAACAGCAATGTGGAAGACAAGCTATGTTCCAAAACCACCGCACAGATTTTATTTTTTTTTTTTTACAAGCATGGCATACAAACCCTTGTTCATGGCTGGCAAAAATGCATAACTGACAGTGGAGACAATGATGAAAAACAAATGGTTTTTTGCTGAGAACTCGATCTATCAGTGTTATTGCGCTCCTTGAATCTGCCGTAGTTTCCATGGAAAAAGGAGGAAGCATTAATGTCAGAGAAACCTACATACGTAAAAAGGAACACACACTTAAACAGTTTCCCCCAACTTTTCTGAAGATGCTGGTACAAGATTCTCAAGTAGAGACATCTATGCACTCTACATTTTCTTTAACATGAAACTTAAAATCATCGTCAAGATAGAAAACCCAATTTGTAAAACTAGGCAATGCCTTAAGACCTACAAAATAATTATTAGATTGTTGTTTGATAGTATAGTAACATACTTAGCCACAATATGCAAGTACTGTGAGACCTCATACACATATGGCCTACTGCATACCCTATACTTTACAGGAAAATACAATGACAGCCTCAACTCTTGCAGAGTAACTGTGCCAAGTTCTGTGCTTATCTAGTCTTACTGAGACACCACACTGTTTCCACGCCCAGTGATCTTAACGGCACTAGATATAAAGTTTCAAGTTCCTTTCCAGAAGACCCCAGAATACTTTAAAAAACATAAATTTTCAACACATTACTGTATCCACAATACTGTCCATGGTTTTATGCATGTATCCCAAATGCAATTTTGCATGGCACTGTTTTATGTTCCTCATGAGAGATCCACCTGTGTATGTATTATTGCAACATTACCAGTACTGTATAGCATACCCAAGAAAAGTAAGCATTTTCTGTAATTTCTGATGTAATAAGTTAGGGATACAAAATTATTGACACATGAAATTAAATGAGAAACAAGACCTCGTTTCAACTTCAAGAAATGCTTAATTACCCCACTAGACTGCAGCCTTAATTTAATAAAACAAGTCATTTCTAGAATCACTAGAAAAGAGTTCTTAGACATACAAACAAACAATATTTGGATTTTATTGCATAATCAATTTATCTGATAAGAAAAACATGAGAAATGCTAAACACTTCATGCGTTAAGGCCAAATACTCAAAGCTTGCTGACACAACTCCACCTGCAGAGCATTTAAAAACTGCATTTCTGTTACCAGGAAGTTTCTCAGTTTAGCACACAAAAGGATTAGTTCTCAGCTCAAATTCACTGAATGAACATCGCCCAGTGAATGCGCATACTGAAAACTCAGAACAGAAGGCAATCCTGGGTCTACTTTGGATTCAAATCGGCTCAGCCAAAAGAAGGAGTGAAGTTGCTAAGTCTTGCGCAGAGTCCTCATTTCCGTTTTGTGTTCTCTTACCTGCTTTGGTGAGCCAACAAGGATGGCAACTGGGATGCTAACTAGTAGTCGCTATTCTAGCTTGAAATAACGCAGTTCATCCTAGGGACATTTTAGTTCAACTGAATAATACTGACAGAAAACACTATGCTGAACCTTACTGACCTCTTAGCTTTTTATTTTCACTTATAAAATAGCTACTAATGATGCCAGATACAGGATAGAGATCACCTTGGTCAGCTGCAGATTTTCAAATAGTTAACCACATAATATTCTGGTGTTAAAGCAGAAAGGATTGAATACGAGATGCGGAATTGATTTTATCCATCAGGCTTTAAAATTTGACACATAAGATTTGATTTTGTTTGCTTTGAAACTATTACACCTTAAAATTTGCATTTCCTCGTGGAGGCACAATATAGTGCGCTTTATTGCATGTATAGCTAGAAAGTAATCAAGTAGCACACAAAGATGTTTCAGAAGCTCAGATAAGTTACATCAGCTTGTTCATCTCCCTTGTTGCATGTTTTTAGTAAGAACCCATTATAAAGTCTGATTAATACTCTACCCAGAGAGGTATTACTGTAAAAACATAAATACACTACATATGTGTAGCTGTGTATTTCCATGTATGAAGAAAGGCACATGTATGTAAGACTAATATTTAAGAGAAAACTGAAGGTTAATGAAACTCTTGGATGTGAGGATGAAATAAAACTTACCTTAGAAACCAGCTGGTTCTTCTTAACACAGCTACTCAAAGACGAACCTCCTGATAGCACGCTGTGAAAGAGAAGATGCTGTTAACCTCTGGTTATTACAACTGCCACTTCCACACCTGACAGGCTTTTTATAAGCCTCCCTAATCAGCTCACCTTTGACTGCTCAACACCTATGATTAGGGAACACGGGATGGCGCACATCATTTTCGGCTGCCTTTTGACTCCCACCTCCGCAGATTATTTGAAACACTGAGACAGGGGGGAGCTACTTATTTTCACGAGGCGGCCGCGCAGCTCATTCAGCACACGGGACAGCAGCAGTGCCGGTGCTCCAAACACACGGGCACGGACAAAGCTCAGGGCCCCACACGCTGAGCCCGCAGCTCCGCTTACAGCGGCACGCCGCGCTGCCCGCACAGCTCCGCGCGGCGCACACGAGGGGCCTCGCTGCTATCACTACTCACAGCCACCAGGACGCAGTAACCCGCCACAGGAGTAGAGCTTCAAGGTACTGTTACTGGTGGTGGAGGCCGAGCTCGGGCCTGAAAGAAAACCGGCAGCGAGGCGGAGCCCGCGCACGCGCGCACGCGCGCACGCCTTCCTAGGCGCCCAGGGGGCGCCTTTGAAAGGAAGGGCCGCGGGGGCGCGCACCGCTCCCCCCGCGTCCCGCCGGGGGCGGGGCGGGGCGGTGGCGCGGCGCGCATGCGTAGTGCGGAGGAGCGGCGCGTTCCTGTCTCTCCGTACTCCCCCCAAGTTTCCCCCCCCCACCTCGAGGCCGTTTAAAGGCGGCGGCGGCGGCGCCCCGCGCCTATTGTGGAGCGGCGGCCGCAGCAGCACCGGCTCGCGTCGTCCCTGCGCGTCCAGCGGAAGCGCCGACGCCATGTACCGCTACCTGGGGGAGCAGCTGGCCGCCCGCCTGGCTGGCAGCGCCGTGCTGGCGGGCGCGGAGCCGGGCGGGCCGGCGGCGGCGGCGGCCGGGGGTGCGGTGGCAGCGTGGGGCGGGGGTCGCTGCCCGCGGCGGCACTACTGCGAAGCGGCCACCAAGGAGGACGACCCCAACTTCTTCAAGATGGTGGAGGGCTTCTTCGACCGCGGCGCCAGCATCGTGGAAGATAAGCTGGTAGAGGGGCTGCGCACCCGCGAGAGCATGGAGGAGCGGCGGCACCGCGTCCGCGGCATCCTGCGCATCATCAAGCCCTGCAACCACGTGCTCAGCGTCTCCTTCCCCATCAAGCGCGACAACGGCGAGTGGGAAGTGATCGAGGGCTACCGGGCGCAACACAGCCAGCACCGCACCCCTTGCAAGGGAGGTGAGAGCCGCGCCGCCCCGCGTTGCCCCGCGCGGTGCCCCGCGGAACTGCCTCGGAACGCCCCGTGCTGAGGCCGGGGGATCGGGGGAGGGGACGGTGCGCGGTGGCTGGCCCGGCCCGGGCGGCGGTTAGCGCCGGAGCTGCGGGGCCCGTTATCGAGAGCAGCGCCCCCGTCCTTGCGGCACAGCCTGCCCTGCTGACGCGTCTCCCCCCTTCATAACGTCCCGCGGCAACCCGCGGCGGTGGCTGACCGGGTTGCCCGCAGCACGCCGGCCTGCCCAGCTGCCCTTGCTGTAATTCTCTGTCAGACACCGGCGGGTGTCGCACTGCTGAACTGTCATTGCCTAAGTTATGCTTGTTTGCTGCTGCTGCTGTTCGCACAAAGCCCTTTTCGGTACTGCCTGTGTTACTGCTAGGAGCTGCAGGCGGGTAATGGAGCACAGCTCGGGAGCAAATGAAATTATAACATGCTATTTAGGATCTGACATGACGTATTGGAAGCTATCGGTGCTGCTCAGAACCAGAGGAATGTTTGTTTTCTCAGTGAAGAATTACAAAACACTCTGCACGTGAACAAACAATGAATCTGGCTATCAGTTACCCTCTGTTCCACATCAGCATCTCTATAAATCTTCAGCAGAATTCCCTGATTTTCAGCAGCGTCCCTTAAGCCTGTCTGCTGCGAGCCTGGAGCCAACACTGGAGCATGTGTGGAAAGTTACAGCTGCGCCCTGCGGGCTGTGGTCCATGGCTGCTTCCTCAGGCCAGTAGGCTCCTGGATTTACTGCTTGATGCTATGGACGACTGTGCTTCTTGCAGTCTCAGATAAGATCCAAAAGATGCAAGAAGTAAATGATGTGGCTCTTAAGACACAATTCTCGTGCACTGAAAATTTCAAGGCTGTTAAAAATCACAGCTAAGGAAAATAGCTAGCCCTCAGGGTTTGTCTTTATTCTTCTTGTGCCATTCTACACCGTGGGTTAAGGAAGGACTTGCCAATGATGTTTTCTTTGTCCTCTATTCAATGCAGTGTGATTGCAAATGGATTTTACCTTCCAGTGCTGTGTAGGGATTTGCTTATTATCAGATGACAGACCTGGATTTATAGTTTATTTAAACAGGACATGAGATACATTACGTGTAGATAGGCTGCTTGAAACCTGCTGTTAAAGAGGTGTGCAAACCAGAAACATTTCTGAAACTGCCAGGAAAAGGGGTGGCAAAGTTATTTCTGCATCCGTCTGGAGTGCACCAACCATGTGAGCTTTTGTCTAAAAGTGATTTTTAAACTAGAATCTTGGTAGATTCCACAGGAGGGGAAAAAAATACACAAAGCCCAGTGCACTGTAACTCAAACTCCCTAGTACGAAATGGAAGAGCTTGCTGCAGTGAGTGTCCCACGCACTGAGTCCAGAGTACAGCCTAAGTGATTTGAAGCAGCAAGGGACATAAGGTCACCTTTTAAAAGAAGGGGGTGAGCTGGCAGCTGGAAGGCTTTCAGAGCATTAGGAGTTGCACAGTTCCTAACATCACAGATGCAGGCTTGTGAAGTTTGGCTTTGCACTTAGTGTGAAGTAGCTTGATCAATTGTTCCCCATACCAAATGTTATGTTTTTAAGGACCTATGATTTGTACTGAGCCTTTAGTTAACTGCTAGGTAATCACTAGCAAATCAGTACGCTTTGTCATGTCTGTCACTCTTTGAAGAAGCACTATACTTCTCATCTTCCTTGCATTCCTGGAGCTTTAGATATTGTACAGTTGTACAGTTGTAGTTGGATTTAGGTTTGCATCTTCAGGGACATCTACAGAAAAAGTACATGGTATGCATTTTAATAAGCTTTGAAGAATATTAAATACCACTGTTTGCAGTTTAGGTGATGGAAGAAGTAAGTATGGGTGCAGGAAATAAATGATTTTAGTATTTTCAAGGTTGTTGTCTAGTTTTACTCCTTATTTCTGGACACACATCCATACTAAAATTCTTCATGAATGACTGTATGGCTTCTGCGTACTTTCTTGTTTATGTTCATTCACAGATTTAACCAGGAACTAACCAAGAAAAACTGTAAATCAAATACTTTTTTAAAATTATTTTTTAAACACTATAGACCTGGAGAGAGCTCATTACTGGGGAAACAGAAACTGAATTATTTGTAATAATTCTACATTTTAAGCAGCGCCTTACCATTTCTACTGAACACCTGTGTTTATAGCTTAGCACTGTAGCAATTAGAATCTTTTTTCTTCAGTTACTGATGTCATCTTCAACTTTTTTTGTCTGCACTTCTTTCACCCCTTGGTGAAACCTCAATCCCTGGTAGTCCAGCCCTGATCTGGAAAGTGCCAACCTCCTTAAAGCAAAGTTGACCTTTATAAAGCAGATTTAAAACTCAGTGCATGCAGGTGATACCTGCCAGTAGAAACTACTGGTCATCCATACCTCCTTTTGTAGTCATTTCTGTTGTCTGCAATTAGGCAGAACTCAGCAGAGCAAATGTCATAAGAGGCTTGCCTTGAAAGTCAGGGTCCCAAGCAGGCAATTGGCCTGGTGCAGAGATGGAACGGCAGAGCACATGGGTTGGGCTGGATGATGGCAAATTCAAGATCAGCCCTAAGTTTTTCTGTAGACAAACTTCTATACCTCAGTGGAAACTTGGCTGTCATGTTCCTGAACAAGCATGACACTCTTAAAGGCCTACTTCTAACATCCTAATACACATTTAATATTATAGGAAAATATTTAATAGCTTACTTATCTCACTCTCCCATCAAGTGGGTCTAGAAACACAAGCCAACTTGATTGCGTCAGACACTGTCACTGCACAGAACTGCATGTAACCCTTTTCTGGGTCAAGAGAAGCAATTTTAGGAAATCTGTGTTTGTAACTTCAGTATTTGTTTTTCACATCACAGAGAGAGAGAAAATAGAAATAACTTTCTGCATCTTGCAACACTTAATTTGTAGATAAAAGAATTCTTGACTCTGAGAACTACAAACCTTTGCAACTCAGGAAGGTAGCAGGTTTTTTTTTTGACACACTTCTCTCCTGTGCTTCGGAATCTTTCCAAAACGGTCACAAATTTAAGCGATTGATCTCACAATACTCAAATCTAGGGTTTAAACACTCCATTTTCTGCAAGTGAGATGTTAGCTGGACTAGAAACTGATTGAGTACCTCCACATGCCATTGAGAACATATTACAGAACACAGAATTGTAAGGGTTGGAAGGGACCACTGGAGATCAGAGTCCAACTCCCTTGCTAAAGTGGGTTCCCTACAGTGGGTTATGCAGGAAAGCATCCAGGCAGGTCTTGAGTATCTCCAAAGAAGGAGACTCCACAGGCTGTCTTGGCAGAAGCTTTTCCTCATGTTCACGTGGAGCTTCCTTTCTTCCACTTTGTACCCACTGCCTCTTGACCTGTTACTGGGCCCACCAGAATGAGCCTGGCCCCATCCACTTGCCCCCAGTCCTTCAGATATTTGTGGACATGAGCAGTTTTCTTGCATGGAGGAACTCGAGTTGCTTTTGATCAAAACAAGACGGGACTAATGCTCATGGTAGCTGGATCCATGCAGTGGGTCACATTATTCTTTCCCTTGCTTATGTAGTAGTTTGCATGCTAGTGGCCGGAATTAACAGGAAACCACAGCTGCTCTTATTCATTGCACTGACAGCTGGCTGAAGAACTAAAACAAACCAAATAGAGTACAGGAAACGAAATGGCTGAATACAAATGACTCCATTGAAAAGTATCCACTCAGTTACTATTTAAAATAATGAATCTTTGTAAATACTTTTATCAGGTTCTGTGGAAGGTATGCAACTGGTTAAGCTACTTTTTCATGTGTCTGCTGACAACTGTCTTCCTTCATAGGTTAACATGAAGGACTATTTCACAGATTAGTGAAAATAACCATTGTGCAAATACAAGTAAGCTTATTGAGTTCCTACCTGCTCAGTAGTATGGAACTGATTCCATGTTTGCTAGGCAGCACTTACTGTGGGGATACAGCTATAAAATGGTTTTAAAACTTTTTAAAGCCTTTTCATGTTACCTGACTCCACAGTGGACCTGTTATCAATGAAACCAAATAAATCTGAGTTGGGAAACAGCCTACCTTTTGTTTGTGCTCACCCAACTTGCCTCAAGTCTTATCTGCTTCCTCAGTTCAGAGAAATTTTTAAATCTTCAGTTCCAGGGTAGATTCTGACTTCCACTTATATAGGGGTTTCAAAAAATTTGTCATATGTTACATTAAAATTCTGTTTATGATCTGTTTTAGAATACAAATCTATTTCACTTGCTCAGTTGACTTGGAGTCAGATGATCTGATGATTTTTTGTATGGTACTGCTTTGGCTGGTTCATGGAAGGAGATTTTTTCAGTATTTCAGAACTATCTTATTTTCTGTTTTTGGCAGCTTTCCTTCTGCCTATCAGCATTTTTCCTTCTTACTTGTCCCAAGTTCATGTTAATGAGCTTCATACTGCATAAGGTGACATCTATTTGTCTTACCTTTGCTGCAGTTTTTTCATTGCAGCAATCTATGGCTAAAGCTAATCTCAGCATCCAATCACCAAACAGCTGCAGTTGTGCACATATTCTTGTTTGAACTATATGCATAGATGCTGGTAGCCTTGTTTGCAACAGACCAGTACCAGTGGTGGCTTGGCTGCCATGACAAGGTTTACTCCCTTAAGTGGGAAAAATAAGGTATAGTAATGTAAGGCACCTTTACTTCAGTTTTACTTCAACTGTGTTGATCTGGGGTTGCTTTGATATTTTGCTTGAAAGTTCTGAGGCCGTATCTTTGTCCCAGTTGGTCATAGAGGATAAGATATGGAAATGTTTGAGAGTCCTATAAAAGTTAGAAGAATAAACAGACCATCAGCAACCTGAAACAGACCATGGAAAACAGGTCTAATTTTGAAGTAATCTGAAAGTTAAACAAAAAAAGGGTAATTAGCCTAACCCTGGTAACACTTGCAGTGTTAGAGCTAAAGCTTATACAAGTGCCTTATTTTCATGGGTTTCTGTTTTCTTATTGTAGGATAACAAACTTTTAAATTAGACTAGTAATGGATACATAGATAAATTGAAGAACAAAATAAAAAAACAAAAAACAGCAGGATAAGGAATGTGCAGCCTATGCTTTTGCTGTCCTTTTCTAAACTAGTTGCTTTTTTCAGTGGACCATTAGCATTGTTTTTTTTTGCCACTGATACTCCAGTAACAGGCTATGCCTCCTTCTGGTTTTTAATCTTTCTAGTCTCTGCTTTCTCACGCAGTCATCTCCCACAGTTTGTGTAGTAGCCAGCTTTGTCCTTGATTTAAATAGTTGTTTTCCCTTGCTACTGTTGGCTCCTTGTCTATTTATAGAGAAAGCTCTCAGCTCTGGGCTTGCTAGATAAACACGTGGGGGAGTGAGGAAGGGAAACCTCTCCCCTGAGTTTCCTTCATGTTCTCTGTGTCATCCAGGCAGGTATTCTATGCATCTGATTTGCATGAATTGCGTCAGCTCCGCCTCATTAGGATCTAAATTCTTAGGCACAGCATAGAGTTTACCTGCTTCATGCCAGCACTGGCTTACTGTTTTGCAGATCCGATGGCATCTGAACTGCCATGGTCAGCCTGTTATTTCCGCCCTCTGCACACACCCATGCTGATGGTATTAATGTCTGCATGGAAGCAGTATCACTGCCTCTCCCATGTCAGTTCTTACCTACCACTATATTGTCCTTAGTGCAGCTGGATGGACAACCTCATCCTTTAGGTAGTGCTGAGGTAGCTCTGTAGGTAAGATCCAACCTTCTAGCAGTATTCTATGTGTATTCTTTCAGGTAGGATGTGCCTGCCCAGTGTTAGACAACATCTGCTGTATCCACCTTTAAAAATGCAATATCTTACTAGTACTCCCAGAGGCTTGTTGTAATGCAACATTCTTGGCTTTTCTCTGCACAAAATGAAATAAACTTACATGCACGTATGTTTATACGCATTTCAAGTAATAGAACAGCTTGTTAATAGTACACAGGGAGCTGTATACTGACGAGTTCTGCCTGGTTGAGTACCTTAATGCTCACTGAAGAAATGCTTCTGAGCAGATCAGAATGGTGGGAAGCATCTCCCCTGCCCCAAGTTGTAGCCGGTTAATGCTGTACGTGAAAAACCAAATATTCTTCCCTTGGCAGTTAGTGAATTGAATTTAGGGATGAGTAATTCTTGCAACTGATTGTTGAACAGTATTCTTATTTTCCAGCACTGAATTACTCATCCTGCTTTGTTAGAGACTCGTCTGGAATTTCTTAGTCTTCCATAATTACTAATTTGTCACTGTACTGTTTACCACACTTTTCATATGGTTAAATAAGGTTGAGTAATTTCTTTATAGGGAAGGCTAAAAGGATTGCTGATATTTGGACTTAGAAAAATGTACTTCTTTTGAAAGAGCTTAAGGATTGCCTGGAAGATCTGTTTCTACTGTGTAGAAATATGTATATCCTTATAGCTAATGTGCAGAGTTTGAAATAAGTACATTCCATAATCTCATTTATTTACTTCCCAAACTTCTTCTAAATGAAAATGATATACATAATCTAGAGATGTAGAACTAAGGCATTGCAATAAATACTGGAGTTGCTTTACGGATTCCTTGGAATAGTTTTAACAGCATGGGCATTCTTACTGAATCTCTAGATATGGTGTCAGCCTCTGGGTGGGGTCAGATGAGCTGTTAACTCACACAGCCACTGCAGAAACCAGTGTTGCTGAATGGGAGAAGAATACAGCCGGAGTGAGTCCTAAAAAAGTTTCATATGAGATTGTAAGGCTTGTTCAGCTGCATGCTGTATAGATAGTACAGGATGGCTCTGTCCTGAAATGCCTACTGTGATGAGCAAGCATTTTGCAGACAGAGGCGAGCAGAGCAAACGCACCATCTGAACAGGAGTACTGACCTGTAAAATACCCACTTAAATTTCAAAGCTCAAATGATAATCACAACCAGAAGAGAACACTGAAGTGAGCACAGGACAAAAGCCTCAGTTAGGCAAGAATAATTTCGACTGAGGTACGAATCTGTTCCGTGTTGTGGTGAAGCTGAGAGACTTAGCTCAGTGCAGGAGGAGCAGCTCTCTGAGTGTTTTGCTTGGTTGCTATGGCAATGCTTTAGTTTTGAGACTTGGCTTGGAGTGCTTCATTCTCATTAGTGGTAAGAGAGTATGTTGGCACTATCATTTGTCATCGCTGATCAGGAAACAATGTCAGCAACTTAAGTGTGCGGCACATTTAAACAGATCCTTAGGCATGATAGAAGAGCAGTAATCATCTTCCAATAGTTGATGATTCTGTACATTAATAAGGCAGCATAACACATGCTGAGCGTGATGAACAGGCTGGAATCTATACAACATAAAATCTAGGAGGGTGTGGAGCCTCTTCTGAAACAAAAAGATCTTTGTTGCATGTCTGTTGGTACAGACCTATTGATTAAAATGGTAACTGACTTCTATAATCACAGCATCCAAAATGCAGTCAGGCTGATAATTACTGCTTTGACATTTGTTTCAGAAAGTACCATACTTTGAGAACTTTGCTACCTCTTTTTGGCAAAGTGAAGGTGAATGCGTAACATCTAAGAATCTAACTTTATATCATATGCAAAATTTACTGTGACCAAAGTAAGCTTTGGGCTCAGTGCAGGGGGTAATCAGGGGGAGTGCGTCTCCACAATAAAGGTCAGAGAATGGAAGCTTTAAAAGCGAAGACAATGCAAAGCCTGACCTTTCTGCTGACCAGTAATGAAACAACACTGAAATGAAAATATTTCCTCATATGGAATGTCTCACACATAGAAAAACAAACTCAGGCTTAGCACGCTGTTTAACTTCTTGGGGTGGGGCAAGGAAGGAGAATTCTTAACTAGAACAAGAATCTGTATGTTTTTGCAACGAAAAGTATTTTCCATGGCAGTGACTCATACTGTAACTGGAGGCTTTCTTCAAATTATGTTGTCTGGCTAGCTTGCTGTGAGTGCCCTGAGTTTCCAGAGACTTACTGCGTGGAACATACTAGGGTCCAAAAACCAGTAAGGCTGTGTAGTGGTTACTTTCACTGCTCATGTATTTAGAATCTTAAAAAGCAAACAAACAAAAAACCACCACAAAAAACCCACAATTCTTTATCCTTATATATAGTCCATTTTTAGAATCCAACTGTTGAATGCATAGCAGCACTGCCAAAAGAGCCATACAAATGAATGGCAATGCTTCCTCCTGCCAAATTAGGAAGCTGTTAAACTAAATTCCACTCACATCTAAATAGAACAGAAATTAAGTCTTTTATCTTTGTGCATTCCCTTGCAGTTGGAATGTACAGCATTCTCAGATGCCTAGTTCTCATCAGTCCTACCAGCTTACCACAGAAAACATCCCTGGTGAGAGGTAGGCCTGCTGCAGAAGAATGACAGCTCCTGAAAATTAATACCCAGCCAAGGCATGAAGCAGAACAGACTGTTGGCACATCCTTGATGCTATCCACCCATGCCACAGAGGGCAGGAACTTCCTGTCAGGGAACCTGAAATCCACACTGTGAGCTATACCTGACATCAAAATAAAACATTTTAGCAGATGAAGTAGAAGAAAGCGCTTAGTGACGTTGGTTCAAGTCAGATTTCCCTAATCTCTCATTTACAACAGTAAGCCATGCAACAAGCCATTTCAATTACAACTATTTAAGGCTCAACTCTGCTCAAAATATAAAGTTGTCCAGAAGAGGATGATTTCAGTCTCAATTCTAAAAGCTGCCCCTATTCTGATGTTCATATACAGGTGACAAGTAGGTGTTTCAGATGAAAGCACATTCATACTTTATTAGCCTCAGGGCTTTTTCTCTAGTACACTTTGTATAAAAGTTTAATGTTTGTTACAATAAAATTTATAGCAACCTGTGACTGTACTGCTACTAAACCGGAGCTTCTGCACAAGTCTTCAAACTGCTCTTTGTTCACCTGTTCATACTGCATCCTCCATATGGAGTGTGAGGGAGCTAATCTCTCCTTTTGTACTTTGGTTCCCTGTTAAAACTGTACAAAACAGCTATCCTGAACTATTTAACTGCCCTACTGATTCTATATATTACTAAAGGACACATTGGGTGCCTGCAGGAATAGTACTGGCATCATTCTGGCAGAACAGTTTTGTGTACATAACCTGGTGAAGTCTGAGTAACTATGTGGACTGAATCAATACACAGTGTCCTGGTTCTGGTGGGGCTGGAGGGACAGAGTTCACTCCTGCTCAGCAGGGTTTGGGGCTTCAGTCTTTACTGGCTCCAGCAGTACCCTGGAGGAAGCATTCCCCAGAGCATACCTGCAGGGCCAGGACCACCAAGCAGGACAGTCAGTGACACTGTGGGGTTTGCTCTTGCACAAGGCTCCACAAAAGCTTAACTGCTCCTCCAAGAGATCTGAGTAAGACCTGCTACAAAAGCAGATATGTTTTATCCTCAGCTGTTGTGGTGGACTTTAATAGATCCTGTATTTCAAAGATCTCTTCCTTTGAGAGAGGTTCCTGAACCTCAGCAGTAACACCTTCACATCTGCCTAAGTCAAAAACTAGTTAATTTGCCTTTGGAGGCCACCCTTCCCCCATATACACACTAAATTTAAATTCTGTTCTGTGGAGGACTGGGCTTTTCTTTTCCCAATTGAACAGGCATAAGAAAGCAGAGGTTGGCCCTCAGTTTTGAACAGCACTCTGTTCCTCTGAAACCAGGATGGTTTCCAGATCATTCAGGTCTGGCTTTCACAGTGGCACAGTGCTTTAGTCTGGATAATGTATGCTGGCCTTTTTCACTCTTAAGGACCTGAACATGGTCTTCTCTTTACATAATAAGGAATTAGTGATGCCTTGTCCTAGCATCTAAAGGACACTCTGTGCCCGTACAATCCACCGTGAAACTTGGCACAACCTACAGCCAAGGATTTGGGAAGCTGAGGGAGGAGAGAATAAATCCTCCAGAGTTCTGTTGTCTAGTTAGTGATGCAGGAGAAACTTGGATAGAAGCTCATACATCGCTAGAGGTGTTGTTTTGTTGTTTTTTTGTTTTTTTTTTTTTTTTTTGCTGTCCCATGACATTGGGCATTGTGCTGGTCCTAAATTTCATCTTTAGGCTTCTGCATGTATACATCCTATCATTTTGGCTAGAGAATATTTTCCACTATGCAACTACCACAATTTTAACATCAAATTCAATCTACTGGGGAGCTACAGCCCATTTTTAGAAGATGAGCAAGAGTCAGGCAGTTGACGGGTCTCCCTGCCATTGTGTAATCATTTCCTTCTAAGCTCTGAACAACTTTGAAGGCTGTGATCTCTTATTTTTTTGCACCCTCACTGCTGTCAACCCACAGCAATTTGTTTGAACTTGCACTGAGACCATTTGTCAGCGCACGCTGCTGGATGACTAAGAGCAGGAAATACAAGTGAGGGCAGCCTTTCACAAACGGTGGGGTGGGTGGCCTAGTCACACACGAGCTGGCTGGGATAGTTATTCCATCAAGATGTTTTGAACAGATTTGAATTAGAGGAGTGGCATGCAGCTCTCTGTTACTTGGCAGCACCTAGTAGTCAGAGCTGATGCTACGTATGGTTTTGTTGGACTACAGCCAACACATGGCAACTTAGCAGGAGCTTGCATTACTCTAGCAAGATCTTGATTTTAACATGTACTAGTAAGTTACATTCAGCTACACAGTTGATCTTGTATAAACAATAAAGTGCAAAGCTAAAGATCTTACAGAATGCTGGTGAGCCTTATCAGCCTTCTCAAGAACTTTACTCTAGGTCATTGATCAGCATGCTTTGTCTTCCTTTGGAGCTTGATTGCTTCTGTTAAACTACTTAAAGAATTGCTGAAGTCTTGAATTCTAGGTAAAAAATGGACAAATAAGTAGGAGAATGGAGGATCGAAGACTGAAAGCAGTTAAGTTAATAAATACAGGCCTGGGGTTAACATTCTCAATTTGTGCCTGTGAAGTTGTTCAGTGAATTCTCTTTTTTCCTCCTGTTTTCTGCAGGTATTCGTTACAGCTTGGATGTTAGTGTGGATGAAGTGAAAGCCTTAGCATCTCTAATGACATACAAATGTGCTGTGGTTGGTAAGTGATGATTTTTCAAGCAAAGATAGAATCTTTAATTGCCATCAGCACTGAAAGGCATCTGAAGGATTAAGTTTTAGACACTAATCTGATTAAAATGTTTAGCAAGTTAGGAAACAAAAATATAGGGACCAAAACAAATTGCATAGATTCCCTCTGCTGTTACTGCTGACACCTAAGCCTGAATAAAGCTGCATTTTCATTTACTAAGTCCAAATTCTGGTACTTTCTTCCCTGTAAAAGTGTTTCTTCAATGTGTATCAAGCTCTTATTAGTAGGCTGCTAATTCTAGGGGAACAGGTAGAGGCTGTAAAGGATTCACACACAGAAGCTGTGGAGATGGAGGAGTGATAAACTTTTTTTTTTATTTACAGCTTACAATGAATTACAATTCATGTGCGACTGCTAAAGCGTAGGGCAGGTTGGAGAGAATCTGTGCATTATCTGATTGTAAACAATATCTCATTGAGCATAGAGGTGCACCACTTTAGACTCCTAAATTTGAGATAAAACAGTAAAATATAAGCTGTAGCACCTCGTGGAAATAAGTTAAGCACGAAACCTTGCAACATAGAAAATTCAAAACCACTAATTTTGGAATTTGAAAGATAAATTTCAAGCTGCCCTTGAAAGATTTCCTATTTTTAATAGGACCCAGATTAGATCATAGCTTACACATGAGAAGACCTAAACATGGCAAAAACTCAATTCTCATCAGAAAAAAAACCAAACAAACATATTTGCTCACACATTATTGATGTGCTCTGCCTTTACTGTCAAAAAAATAAAATTATTTTCCTTCGCATTCCTGTAGATGTGCCATTTGGTGGAGCAAAGGCTGGTGTGAAGATCAATCCCAAGAACTACACAGTAAGCTTAATCATAGATGAAAAAGAGTTAACTGCAGTACTGAAGCCTGCCAGCTTCAGTACTTCAGCTCTTACTGGCTCTAAGGGTATTACTGACCACTTGAGACTTCCTGCCACTTCTGCCTCTGTAGAGGCTGAGCTTAGCTTGTGCTTGCAATAGGTTCAAAACAGATCTGTATTTCCAAGGTTGAACTTAGTTGTTACTTTTTTCTCAAAGTCAGAAGAAGAAAACAAGTAATTTGGAACCTGATTAGTAAAAATACCAACTTCTAAAAAAAATAAAGGCTCACATTTAATTGTTTCTAGAAAAGTTAGTGTTTCTCTTCATATTGACAAATAGTGTTATGCTTCATTAAACCTTTTAATGTATTGTTCCAGTGTAAATGATAACAAACCTGGCTTATAAAAAGCTTATTGCAGGCTTGCCTTCTTTCCCTAATTAAAGTAACTTGCATAGAAAAGATTCCTAAAGTAGATAGCAGGTATTCTAAGCTCAGAAGTCTTAAGCATTTGTGCAAAGTAATTAAACTGCATTGATTACGTAACGTAACTGCCAGGCTGGCTCTTGCTGTCACTAGGTATAAATCTCTCACATAAGATATCAGATTTGTGTGACAGAAATCTCTGCACAGGTGGTTCTTCCTGTGCTGCACTCCTAACTTATCAAGGATCAGAATGTACAGAAAGCAAGTCAAACATTTCCTTGTACTGCCTGAATATCAAGGGTATGTTAGGAAAAGGCATATAAACTGTATAGGCAGCACATTAATCATCCTTCTAAAAAACAAAAAAGGAAGTGTCTTGGGCATAGGCTTTAGCAAGTAGTTATGAACACTAATGATTTCTTGTAATGTTTATTACATTTTCTCTATAGGACAATGAATTGGAAAAGATCACAAGAAGATTTACCATGGAGCTGGCGAAAAAAGGTTTCATTGGTATGTTGCCAATGTAAATCTAAATCCATGCAAAGATTTAGGAATCTGATTTGTTGTTCATTAGGAGGAACCACTAAACAATATGCTTAAATTGTATTTGAGATCTGTAAATAATTTTGACATAATAGTTCCAGCAAAATGCTGCCAAGAATTGAGTCATTGCATTTTAATTGTACAAGGAACTGTATTTAACTTTTCTTTGTGAGCTGTATTCTGCTCTAAAAAGCCACAAGAGCTGAGCTCACAGGATCCAAAATGACTCACATTTCTCTTAGAAACATCATAAAAGTTGTGACCAAACCTGTTGCAATGCTAATTTCTAGTATCAAGCTGTTTCACTGTAACTGTCATCTCAGTTGAGGCTTCTGGCATACATCTGAGGAAATAGAGGAAGGAAGTGGAATGTCCACACCAGAGAAAGTTGGTGACTTCACCCATGACAACCACAGGCTGCAGGGGAAACACAGGCAAGAAATATAGGTGCCTGCTGTAATCTGTGGTTGTTGCTATATAGTTTTTACAAGCCTCTTCCAAATACGTGCGAAACAACTTTGTAGAGACTCAGTTGGATTTAAGATCTTGCTGAGTGAGACATCTTAAATAGGTTGTGTAAATGCTAAATTTAGTTACCTAGAAAAAACAGAACTTGCTTCTATTGCAGCAGATGTGTGAAAGTACTCTCAAAAGCCTAAGAAAGATGTAATGTCTCTTGAAAAACAAAAATCAAATGTGTGTACTACAGTGCAATGGCTAGGAGTGGCCCATCTTCGATTTTTTAAATAAAACTTTTCAACTCAATCAGATGCAAAAAGAAAATTCTAATGCAAAAATAACAGCATGGTACATAGAAATCATACCTGAATGTTGCCGTTCTTGTTACAATGATGATCATAAAAGAAGTAAAACTACACTTTTGATGGGTTATTTTACTCTGAGTTGTGACAAGACTGATCTTTATTTTACTGAGCATCTTGTGTGAAGGGTTGATGGTTTTGATAGTATTGTACAAATGCATGATACAACGCTTAAAACTGAACTGAATCCAGAAGAATCAGTTCCTTGAATAATGAACAGAGGATTAAGCAGGAATACAGCTCCCCTCTGCCAAGCCCTGTTCAATTCCCGGGGGAATAATGTTTGAAGGTAGCAATTAAGGTGTGATCCTTAAAAGCTGTTTTCACTGTTGCCAACAGGTCCTGGAGTTGATGTGCCTGCTCCTGATATGAGCACAGGAGAGAGGGAGATGTCTTGGATTGCTGACACTTACGCCAGTACAATAGGACACTATGTAAGTTTTGAGCAGAGGCTTTGAAGTATCAAAACTTTCTTAGTCTTTGCAGAAATATTTACATCTAGAAATTTATTACCATTATGCTTAACCGTATAATTGCATTTGATTATGTGGATCTAAATGTATTTTCAAACACTGTTACAACTTAATTGATACAAGGTTTTTAGGGTACAGTTGAAGAAAAACTTTAAAGGCTAACACTTTAAATGTTTGGCTTCAATTAAGCTTGTTTGTAACTGTGACTGTTCAGAAAAAATAATGTGCTGTTTTTAAAGATATCATTCTGATTTTTTTTTTTTTCCATTTCTACTGTTTGCTCCTACTTTTTCATCAGTGCTATAATTACAAACTTAAATTTGCTAATTAATGGTTTAGTAATAGTGGATATAGTCTTAGAAGTACTGAAATATTTCACTTTCAGACTACTGAACTTACAAGTGTATTAAATAAAAGTTTTGATTTTGAGCACTCCAGACCATATGAGTTCTCATTAATTAGTACAACACTAAAATGAAAACCCACATTATTTGACCTTCATCTTTATGTCGCCTTATTTGTGCCTGTTTTGATTCTATCAAAAGTATTACTGTTGACTAGGCAACCTTTAATATTGTATAATTTTGGCAAATACAGCAAAAAAATCTGGATAAGTTATTTAAAACTGCTGTTATACTATCCAATCTTTCTTGCTTGTCTTTCAGACATTTTCTGCTCTCTCAGATAATCAGACTTTCCTAAGGAGTCTTGCCATAGCTTCATACTATGTTGTAAATATGCTGAGCAACTGCATGTTTGCCTAACCAAGTGACTTTTGAATTGTAAAGATGCTTTCTTTTCACTTTTTTGCAGTTATTTCAAGCAGTTTTTCAGTACAGCAGGGTATATGTTCCCATTAGCAAGGCATTAGAGCTCCCTGACACACATTTCTCTCTGGTATATCTGTACAAGACAAGCCTGCCTTTCCTGAGGGAGTAGGCCCGTCAGAATGCTAGCCCTGTTGTGTTGTGTCCTTTAACAGCAAGAGGAGGGGATGGCATGCTTTATTCTAGATCTGAAACACAATACAAGTTACCTTACGGGAGAAAAAAAACCAACACCTTGAGGAGGAGGCCTTAGCTTGCTTGTTAGTCAAGTTAAATAGCATGTGTACAGAGCTTTGAGGTCTGAAACATTACTTGCTTTTTTGCTACTCACATGTAGCAAATAAAACTTTAAATAAAGTTTTAGAACTGATGAAAAGCTGAAAGATACCAGAAAGACTTAAAAGGTGCAAAGTGGCAGATTGCTTGCAGTTACAATTTAACATTCCAACATCTAAGGAAACTGTCTAGGCATTCTGTTTTAACATTTAACTCATTGCACTGAAATGCATATTCCACTGTAATGCAACAGCACTGCTCTATTAAAACTGACATGGAAGGCTTTCAGCACACAGTCAGTTTTGTTAATAGTCAGTTCATACACTATTTTGTACAGAAGTGTTTTAAATAATGTGGAATATTATACATTGAGCAAGGAAAAGAATCTTATTCTTTCCACTCATTCACATCAGCTTGTTACATCATCCTACACATACATGTATTACTGAAAAAAGCCACTACTGAGGTTAAAATTGCAGTTTGAATTACACTACAACAGGTCTTTATTTCTAGGCTCTCCTTGAATGGCAGTGTCTTATTCTTGACCAAAGACAGTTGAGAGGGTTTAGGTGCATTTTTCTGAGAAGTGAATTAAATAAAAAGGAAACATTAAATCAAATGCACTTCATTTTCTGAAATTGACTCTACACGGAAGAGAAAAGAGTAGCAATATGAGACTTGCAAGCTATTGTGGAGAATGGCCAGGTGTAGAGAAAGAAGGCAACACCTCTGGCACAGCTGCAAGAAGTGATCCATGAGAAATAGTTTATAGAGTTATTTGAAAGATATTCCTATCTGACACAGCAAGAACTAAAATTGTGACTGAATTGTGATGAAATAGATTGAAGTGACCGAAGGGGAAGGAAGGAAACAGGCTAAGAGACAAAAATGACTACTGAGCAAAACTGAAGCTAACTATAACTCAGGAAAAAAAAAAAAAAAAAGGTGGAAGCTATGAAAAGGACAGTATTCATTTGAGTAGAAAGATTGCTCTGGAGAATGGGAGCTATCTGAGATATGTACAGACTTGATTAGTTGGTGGATGCACATGATGTGTGCATGGAGCTTGAAGTGAAAAGGTAAAAATCAAATAAAAGAATTAGATAGGGGAGAGCCTGTTTGAAACCTAACTATGAAGTCAGAAAGTTGGAGAAGCAAGAACACTACTGCACCAGAGAAAAAGGTTAAGATACAAGTTCAGAGTGTCTGAACTTCTGTATTAGTTTCTGAACTTAGCTGGTGAAGTCTTTAATTCCAGCCAAAAAAGAAAATATTGTACAATCTCATTATAAGAATCATGAAATTGCTTGAGTTGGAAGGAACCTCAAATATCATCTAATTCTGACACTGTATTGCAGGCAAGGCTGCAACCACTGAATCAGGCACTAGATCAGGTCACCCATCCAACCTGGCCTTGAACACCTCCAGGGATGGGGCACCCACAGCCCCTCTAGGCAACCTGTACCAGCACCCACCACCCCTTAAGTGAAGAATTTCCCTCTGACATGCAATCTAAATCAACCCTCTTTTAGTTTAAAACCATTCCCCTTTGCCCTATCACTATCTACCCATGTAAAAATTGGAGCTTATAAATAGGAAAGAAAATTTCATTATCAGAAGGCTTTCTCTTCTCCAGGCTGAGGTGTGCTAATTTTTCACCCTCCCCAAATTGACAGTGGTTTGTATGTGGCTTAAGATGACTGGAACCCTACCCTCAGCTCATGCTGTGTCTTCTTGCCAAACCATGCAAGTCTGTAACTACACGTTAACTGTTCCAGAAAATCCATCCCAAGTTTCCAGATCATTGAACTGAATATGACTAAAGTTCTTCATTAAAATCATCCTTTCCACTCTTCTGTACTTCCTGTCCCCAATGTGTGATATGACATATGAATGGACTTTAATAAGTACACTTTCCTGTATGCTGGAAGTCTGTATAAAATCTACCTCCTCCTTTGTGAATACATGAAGACAAAAAAATATGTATTTTCAGCCTAAAGAACAGAATGAAAATCTGGTAATCTGGAAAATCTACTTCAGAACACTGTGCTGATTCGTTCCCTTGCAAACCACCACCACAAATCTCATTTATAGTGGATATGCCACCAGAGGGAGCATACAGCTTAATGAGGGAAATGCAGCTACATCTAAGGAAATTGAATTAGTAAATTTATGTCAAGTCCACCATTGCTTTTATTACTTTCAAAATGGGGCTGTTAAATACTATGGTTAACTCACTGTCATTTTCACACAATAAACAGTTCTAGCTTCCATTATGGCTCTAGTTGTTTCCTGCCATTTTGCCACCACTTTTATCTGCTCCTTCCCTTCCTCTCACCAAGCATCTTGCACTCAGGCCACCGGCATGCAAATGTATTTGGCACAAGTATTAGGAGGGAGCCTCCCAGTCTCTGTGCTGCTGGCAAAAGAGAAACCCATCCGGCTGCTGGCAGACTCATTACTGTGGATTCCCTTTCATCCCTGCTCTTTCACTCACAGTAGGTGCCAAGGCACTGTCCGACCATGCCTTGAGGGTGTGGGAGCATGGGAACCAGTAGTGACAGAAGAGCAAAGCCCAGCAATGTGTAGATCGGAAGTTTTTTCAAACTACTAATTTCAACTGAAAATTTCATTCTGGTTTTAAGTAGTCTACTGATTCCTTGGCTGGCTGTCTAGCACAAATGAAGAGAGTCTTGGTTGTATATAGTGCTTTTCTGAATGAAAGCATGAAAATATCTTACTTTCATGTATGATCTTCGTACTGTAGATTTTCCTCAGAGATCAAATTATACCTGTATTCTTTCAACAGGAAGGTATTGGACATGTAGTTCATAAACTGAATTTGTTATAAAGGAACACTAAACACTGCTTATAAATGATTAACTAGCTTTAGTTGGGACTAGTACAAGAATATGTCTGAGCCCTTTAAAAAGCTGAAATGTCAAGAGTAATGATGAAAAGTTTGGCTATAATAGGAGTGAATATTGAAAAACATCCCTCAAAGCCTTTTGACTTATTAAAGATCTGCTCTGTGCTAACAGTGCAATAAGATGTCACTGTAATTAGCTGCAATTTTACATTAACACATGCACTTTAATGCAACAGAAAATTTGCAGAACACATCCAATTATGCAACTTCCCTGACATCTGCAAGAGTACTTCTGAGAAGCTGTTCAATAAAACTAAGGAAAGAGAACCAACTTACAGATCAGATTATATACACTAAATTACGTTCCAATTCTCTCAATAGCCGTTTCCCCTTATCCCTGAGGTGCACAAAGTTTCCCATTCCAACTATTATTTGACTACTTCAATAACTCACAACTCCTTCACTGTTTTACAGGATATTAATGCACACGCGTGTGTAACTGGTAAACCCATCAGCCAGGGTGGGATCCACGGACGGATATCTGCAACTGGCCGTGGTCTCTTCCATGGAATTGAAAATTTCATCAATGAAGCATCGTATATGAGTATATTAGGAATGACTCCAGGATTTGGAGATAAAACATTTGCTGTCCAGGTAATTTTTTTCTTTCAATGGGAGGGAAAAACGTGATGAAGAAAGTTTCAGAGCTACACTTCAGAAAGGCTGTAGCAATTAACCCTGTTAGTGTTTTACGACTTCTGAGTTAACCTTTACTCTCAAAGTTTAGAAATGCTTTTCAAGCAACACAGGTGCCCTTTAATTTGGACTGTTTTATAAGAACAGACCTTATAATGGCACTGTGTGGGCACAGAGCCAAAACTCCACTCTTTATGAGCATTGGCTGCAAAGAGCAAAGTGAAACACTATTACAGGAGTTCCAAGAACTACTGCATACTTTTAAATTAGCTGTGACACTTCTGCTACCTACACTGCATTTATTGCATTTATTAAAAAAAATGAGGGAGAGGAAGAAATTCTCATTATACTATGGAAAGAGCAGTTGGAAAAGTAAAAAGCCAACACATTATCCTAAATTTTTAGGGTTGAATATTCATCTTCAGCATTCATAAAGTTTCTGGAGGTTCAAATTTTTGGATTTTGAAAGGCTTTGGTATTCAGTAATTTCTTAAAATTTTAAGAAATACTGTGTTCTATTCACTAGCTTGGAATGGAGAGCTACAGATAGGATTTGAGGGATAGCTTTGTTTTGAGTTGTCTTTAGTACCAGTGTATCAGTGCTTAGAAGCGCTGTAATTGTAGCCTTTAAGTTGTCTTCTAGTTAATCAGTGGGCTCACACAAACATCTCTGCCCTGCACTGAGACAGCATCACACTATCCCTGCACTTCTAGAATATTGAATAATGACTTAAAGTTAGTTTCGTGGAAGGCTGTAGTTTTTTTTCTTGCAAATAAAATGCAGGATTACCTACATTTAAACAATCTGTTTTGTACAGGACAGCTCCAAAAGCATTAAAGAAATAACATAACATTTCGTATTAAAACACAGCTAGCAGGAAGCTTTGTTTATTGTTTTTCATTCCAGGAGAGTTTTATACTTGTAAGCTTTAGACAAATTGAATATTTCTTGGCCTGCAGAGGTTTGTTGGAACTTGGAATGGTTATATAAAAATCCATGAATTCCTCTTAATACCACACCATTTATAGGATACATAGTTGTAATTTCCTAGTGTTGATAAAATATCATTTTGAACCTTTCAGAGTAACGTTAACAATTCCCTCTATTTTATCCAGTGGAAACAACTTAGCACAGTTTTGCACTGCCAGCTAAAATACATAATTTCTACAGTAGTATTCAGACCAGTAACATTTCTTCCATCGTTCCTATGCACATTATCAAATGCCAAGACGTACCAATAGATAAGGAACCATTTACAGCTTTTCAAATCTATATAAACCCTACTAATAATCATTTTAGCTGAAGGGTTGACTATTTTTCCTTTCTCTTTTCACTTTCAGGGATTTGGTAATGTGGGCTTGCATTCTATGAGATACTTGCATCGTTTTGGAGCAAAATGTGTTGCTGTTGGAGAATTTAATGGTTCTATATGGAATCCTGATGGGATTGACCCAAAGGAACTAGAAGATTACAAATTGGTATGAAACTTACTTATGCAGAAATACTTTCATTTTTGCTAGCTCTGCAAACACATGGGATGACTATAGACTGGTATGAAATACGTAGCTTGCTCTGAAAGTAATGCCTCATATAACTACCCTGACATCTGCTAAGTGAGCTGAAAAAGTGAGCTGAGGGCAATCCAGAAGGCTCCTGGACTCTATCAAGAATTATTTCCTGAGCCACATAATAGACAGCCCCAGCAAGGGGAATGCAATGCTAGGCCTGTTGCTCAACAGATGAAGTGAACTGATTAGCGACATCAGGATTGGAGGCTGCCTGGTCTGTGGTGACCGTGTAATGGAGGAGTTCACACTCCTGAGGGGTATCAGGCAGAGTAAAATCAGGAAGCTTAATTTTAGGAAAGGCAGCTTTCAGATCAACCTGAAGTTGATCAACCAGAACTTCAGTCAGTCAACAAAACTCCCTAGGAGTTTGTCATCAAGGACACAGGAGTGCAGCAGAGCTGTTAGATCAGAATTGCAGACCTCAAGAGATTGAGTCCAACCCCCTATAAAAGCAGGCAGCCTACAACAGGTCACACGGGTGGGCATCCAGATGGGTCTTGAAAGGAGACTCCACAACTTCCCTGGACAACCAGTTCCAGTGCTCCATCACCTGTACCATATGCAAGTTCTTCCACATGAGTATAGAACTTCCTAAGTTCAAGTTTTAGGCCATTACTCCCTGCCCTTGATATTTAAGGAAGCTTTCCTTAGGGCATGAGAGCTCTCTACGCCATGGTGTAGGAACTCAGACAAGGAAGGCAAGAAACAGGCATGGCTGAAGTGGGACCTGCTGGTCCAACTGCTCTCCAACAGGGAGAAAATGCATAGACAGTGAAAGCTAAGGATGGGGTCAAGAAGGCCAAGACCCAATTGGAACTGGACATGGCAAGGGGCCCAAAGAAGAACAAGAAAGTCTTCTATAGGCATGTCAGCCAGAAAAATGAAGTCCATAAGGGTGTACCTTCCCTCGTGAGCAAAACAGGCAGGGTAGTAACAACAGACAAGGAGAAAAGAGGTATTCAACAGTTTCGCCTCCATCTTCACTAACTCTGCACACAAGCCTCGAGCAAATGGTTCAGAAGGTAGAAACTGGAGGGAGATAAAGTAAGCAAAAAAAAAAAATAAAATAATCAGATTCACAGCAGCCTGAAGATCCTAAGGATCCAGAAGAGTCCTACTGACACGTATCCCAGAGTCCTGACAGAATGGGCTGATGAAGTTGCCAAGCCATTCTGATGACATCTGAAAAGTAACAGCAGTCAGGTGAAGTCCCTGGTGACTGGAAGAAAGGCAGTATAGCCCTTAAGAAGGGTAGGAAAAATGACCAGGGAACAACTGACCTAAGCCTTACCTCAATGCCAGGGGAAATAATGTAGCAGATTCTCCCGGAAGTTATGCTAAGGCATATGGAAGAAAGAGTGGTGATAAGGGATAGCCAGCATGGCTTCACCAAGGGCAGGTCCTGCTTGACCAACCTTGTTGCTTTATGATGGTGTAACTGCATTAATGGGCAAGGGAAGAAGTGATCTGTCAGGACTTCAGTAAGGCCTTAGACACAGTCCCCCATAATGTCATTCTCTCCAAATTGGAAAGATATGGATTTGACAAACGGGCAGTTCAGCAAACAAGGAACTAGTTATGAGATAACCCAAAGAGTGGTGGTCAGTGGCTTAATATCTGGATGGAGATAGTGACAAGTGGTTGAAGAACCCCTGAGGGACACATTTTCATCAGTGACATCAACAGTGGGATCAAGTGTACCTCTGGTAAGTTGCAGATGACACCAAGCTGTGTGGTACTGTCAACCTTGGAGTTGTTCGAGGTCAGGCCGATCCAGGCTCTGATCAAGCTGTAGATGTCCCTGTCCATTGCAGGGGAGTTGGACTAGATGACATTTGAGGGTCCCTTCCAACCCAGACAATCCTATGATTCCACATAGAGTTCCTAAGGGAGTTATTTCACGTGTCATCTTTTGCATGGAAGGCATGTGAATGTCTTCATCCCCCTTTCTCAGAAAGCTGGAAAGACCCTCAACTAAACGAAGGCTGTCACTGTAGTACTGACTTTTCATTACTGGTGCTTCTGAATTTCACGTGATACAACTTATCCTGTGCATAACAGACTAGTGGATCATTTGAGTATTTGAAAAAGATTGCATTCATCATTCATCTTGTATTTTAAGAGTTGAAATAAACAGCAGGGTTGTTTTTTTTTTTTAATTCCAGAGCCCAGACATTTATCAGTGTCTTTGGCCAGAGAGCAATTATGCCTTAATCATATTGGACTGAGGTACAAGACTAGTAAATAAAATGCAAAAAACAAGCTAATTAAAGATAGCACGTATCATCCCTATCTTTCTAGAGTTGTTGCTTCTTCCTTCTCTCTAAGTTAGTAAAAGGGAAGCAAATTGAGTACATGCACTAAAGCTACCCTGGTTTGTTTCCTTCCAACAGCAACATGGGACAATCATGGGCTTCCCTAAAGCACAGAAGCTTGAGGGCAGTATTCTGGAAACAGACTGTGACATTCTCATCCCTGCTGCAAGTGAAAAGCAGCTGACTAAGGCCAACGCTCACAAGGTCAAAGCAAAAGTAAGTTGGAGAACTCAAAAGCAAATGAAAAATATTGAATACTAGTATCTATACTGGCTTTCTCTAATTAATATGGACAGAAACATACACTTGTCAAGTTAGCAATTATTGTGTTGTGGTTCCTTTTAGATTATTGCTGAAGGTGCCAATGGACCTACAACTCCTGAAGCTGACAAAATCTTCTTGGAGAGGAATATCATGGTTATTCCTGTAAGAGTCTTTTATGACCTTTGATTTTCATTAGTGAGTAATATTTCAGCGAACTATAAACAGCTAGTGTCGGAGAAGCGAGCATTAATGTTGCTCAAGATTTGTAATAATTAAAGAGACTTCATTACAGCTCTAGGTGCCCAAAGATAATTACATGAAAGTGACACGCTTACAAGAGGTAACTACCCACAATTATTGAGTAAATCAGTAGCTTGGCTTGTCTGTTACCTGACATTTGGTCACCTAAGTAGTCCAGTAAGCAAAGAAAGAAGGCCAGGTTAACACACTGACTAGTTTGTAAAAATTTGTCTGTGGGTTGAACTCCCAACAGAATCGTTTGTTGCAGACTGTATAGTGTAAAAGTTGCCTAGAGTGGTAACTTGGAAGAATGAGATCTAGAAGTATGACAACATCCTCTTCAACAAAGAAAGAGAGCATCCTGATCAATTAGCATACCTAAAAGGCGTGGCTGATCTATCTTAACTCATTGACTTAGCCAAAAAATATATTAATTCTATTAAATAATTATGCTAAAATAGAATAGTCAGGCATTCCTGAACTTCATATATTTTAAAGTCAAGTCCTCCTTAAATCAGTAGAAGTATTCCCTAGACATCAGAAGATATATACTCTGTCATGTAGGAACAACAACTGGATTGTCTTTCCATAATGTAGTTTAGTATTTTGCAAATCATACTTGCTTTTCCTTAGTAGGATAGAACTGTCTTTATCTAATGATCACATTTCAACACACTCACTGTTTCTTTGCAGGATCTTTACCTGAATGCTGGTGGTGTAACAGTATCCTATTTTGAGTGGCTGAAAAACTTGAACCACGTCAGCTATGGCCGCTTGACTTTTAAATATGAAAGGGATTCAAACTACCACTTGCTCAGTAAGTACACAGTTCTGCTTTCATTCACTGTTTAATTGGTAGGATGGAGTACCAAACAGCAAATTTCCTATTTAGTAGGAAACATAATTAAGATGACTCTTCTCTCAGCTCTGCTCCCAGAGTCTGCATTTCTTGGAATGCTGGAAGATTTGGAGACAAATCCTTTTGTTAGTTGTCCTTTCCTTGTCTATTACATTGCCTCTGCTTTTTTTTTTTGGTTTGTAGTGTCTGTACAGGAAAGCTTGGAGAGAAAATTTGGGAAGCATGGTGGAACTATTCCAGTTGTGCCTACAGCAGAATTTCAAGATAGGATATCAGTAAGTAGTTGCTCTGTTTGCTTTTTTTTTTTTTTTTCCTTTAACTGTAGCTTTATCCTGATATTATAAGTACAGTCAAAATTTTACTTTAGTACTGTAGCTAGATGGCTGAACAATTGAAGGAAGCAAGTGATCTGAACAGTTTAAGAATACAGGAAGTAAGCCTTTTTTCCCCCCTTCTATTTGGCCACGTGCCAGTTATCTCCAGTATTGTTATAAAGCTACAATTTTAATACAGACTCGTTTTGTTTGTTCTGCTCATGAAGCAGCAGGATTGCTTCTGACAGATCCTTGGCAATACAGGTGAAGTATTTGCAGGTAGGCCAATAGTCATATACAGAAAGAAGAATGGCACTCAGCCGGGTGGTGAAGGGGGATGACTGGCTATGCATCATTCCTTCTCAGGAACCAGCCTAGCTCCAGAGATGTTCTCTGTTCAGTGGCTGGCCCTTACATGGAGCCCAGAAAGGCTCCATTGTGGTCGCATGGGGAGCACAAGTGTGAACAATTTGCCCATGCTCCCTGGGCCAGCCAAACCCCTTCATCAGATGCCTAACAGTTCCCCTACTGTGTTCATGTCTGTTCTGTAGTGTTTGATGGGTATTTAAAGTACTACCCTGTTTTCAAAGTTAGTTCTCTCCATAGTAGCTGTTATGGTGCTGTGATTTGCATTTAGAATGAAAATAGTGTTGATAACACTGGTGTTTTAGTTGTCACTGAGTAGTGCTTACTCCTACCTCCTATTAGAAAATATGAAGTACCATCTCTTTTTGTGCAAACAACACGAAGGCAATTGGGATATTTTCAATCTATGACTACCTCAGATTTCAGGAGTTAATCATACAAGAGTTGTATGTTGCTGTTCACCTAGCAGTCTGTTGCTCTGAGAAACTCCACCATCTTCATCCATTGTTCAGATGGAGATGTATGGATTTTTTAACCTGGAGAAGGATGCGGAAGGTTTTCTGTTGGTTTTTAAACAACCTAGTAAGGAGATGACTAAGTTGGTTTTTTTCTGCCAATACTTTTGTCTACAATATACTTCATATTTTAGCTGGCTAACCTGATCACAACACATAGATTCTACAATCTCTTTGATTCCTGGCTATTAAAGTCTGTCAAGCATTTATAGCAAGAAATACTGCCTCAGTAACTATCAGAATTTGTTTTGGAAGTCTTGTTAATATAGTTTAAAACTCCCTTTCAAATGCAAGTTATTTGATGATTCATTCAAAGAACCCATACCACAGACAGCTTCATATAGCATTTCTGTAAATTCAAGATAGTACAGACAAGAGTATAGAATGTTCCTTTGAGACTTTTATTAATGGGCAAAAAAAAGTCATCTAAATTGTTATCTAACATGTACCAATACAGGGTGGGAAAAATCTTAGTACAAAATGATAAGTTCATCTACCTGAGCTCAAAAGGAAGATCTGGAGGTAACAACAGAACATAGAACCATAGAATCGCTCAGGTTGGAAAAGATCTTAAAGATCATTAAGTCCAAACACAACCTAACCATACTACATTAACAACCCTCTGCTAAATCATGTCCCTGAGCTTAAGCTTAGAAATGCACAGCAATTAGAAAACAAATGCAGTGATAGTAATCATTCTGAAATGAAAAGAAGATTGGCTATATAAGACTGACAGTGCCATAATTTAACTCCGGAATGTGCCTGCCTTCTCAGCTCTGCATGCAGGTTTCATCTCTGTATCTTATAGTGTTGTAATGTTGACAGTTAAAAAAAAATAGAATAGTCAAAGATACAGAAGTTCCACATGTATAAAACAACAACCTACTCCAGGTACTATTACTCCGAAATAGTACAGAGATAGTAATCAATAAAATGAGTGTTGTGAAAATGGATGGGTAACAACAGCCATCACTGGATGGAAGAGTGAACAAAAATAAGGTGCTGTCAAACAAAACCAATAAACAATTCCAACAGTCAGTTAAGCTGTAGAATACTTTGCCAAGGGATGTATGGAAGCTGAAAGTAATAATTGGTGTAGCGGGTTTTTTTTTATACATAAGCTCAGGAGAAGATAGGGCAAGTAATCAAAGGGAAAAAAGTGAATTAGAAAAACCATCAAAGCATCCTTCCCTCAGTAAATCAGGGGAGGCATGCGTGAACTTGGTTTGCTGTCAGATGACAGGAATAGACTGATTTAGTATGGTGCTGGCATTTGCCAAAGTGTTACACTGAAGGAATAGCATAGTAAAAACATTTAGTGGCTTGAAGTCATTACTGTCACCTCTTTAACACAAGCCTTACAAAGTGGCCTAGTAATTTCTACAGACCAAATGAGTATTTGAGGTAAACATTTGAATGAACATTTACATCAAATGAGTATTTAAGGTAAACAAAATGAACGTTTGCATCTGTTTCACGAAGCCAAGTCTCAAATTAGTAGTAAGTGACAGTAGTCAGAATGATGGAACACTGACACTCTAACATCCCCACATTTCAATTAGTTACTGTTCAGTGCATTTACATTTCAATGGCAACTAAGTCATTCTGGAGCTGCACAAAGCTAATACACTTCAATCTATGAATTGAGAATCTATGGCCTTCCTAAAACCTGTCTTCAAAATAACTGAAATAACTTCTGTAAGTTATTAATTCTTGAGAGTCTGTTTAACATTTAGGACATGTTTTGAAAACTGAAAGTGGTAGTTACAACATCACTGAAAATGCTAGCATTATGCAATTGGAAGCTAGATTTCACTGACTTACATCTAAGGTTTTACAATCAAATTGACCTAAGTTAGCACTTCTAGTAATAGTAATGGCAATTCAGTTTGTCTTAACATCAGTCACTACAAAAAAAACTGAGAGAGCAAGCTTCAACTGCTACACGAATCTTATCTATTGTTCTTAAAATAGGATTAGTACCTTCTTGTATGCATGAATAAGTCCTGACTGTACTGTGTATTATTGCAGGGTGCATCTGAGAAGGATATTGTCCACTCTGGGTTGGCTTATACAATGGAGCGTTCTGCTCGAGTAAGTATTGCTTTAATAAATCTATGTGTAGGAGAAGAACTTATGGCTTTGCTACATCTTTTTTAAAAACTGTTTCTCCTATAAAACAGCAAAACTTCTTCTGATAAGATCTTTACAATACCAGAAAAAGTATTATTTAGAATACCAAGAGTCAAAGACAGGAAAAAAGCTGACTCACCCTGCTGGTGATATGGGTCTCTGGCCATAGAGCATTACATCTCTAAAAAGGAAGGACCTTCATCAACAAAACATTCTCCTCCTCTGTGGCTGGCCCTTAAATGGGCCGGAGTGTTGGGGGGATGGACCCAGGGTCCACCACTTCTAGTCACCTGAGAAGCACAGGTAAATTGCCTGCGGCTGTGCTCCCTGGGCCAGCCATACCCGGTCACCAGCTGCTCAGTCATCAGTTCAGGCTGTGATCTAACAGTTCCCTGACAAATGTATTCTGCAGAATTTATTAGGTGCGTATACAGTTTATGAATACTGTTCTCAAATGTTTCTGTTTTGTGCAGTGATGACCAAGTTTAACTGGGCGTAGAAAACATTAGAGACTAATGTATGGTATCTAGAAGTATTTTCTAGAGGAAGCTATGGTGATTAGAAGGGTATTAGTTATCTTTTTGTACCTGTCTAATATGTCCGTAGGAACACCTTAGTTTAGCATCAGCAGTTTTAGATTGATCACTTTATGAGGTATTTCTAATTAGTTGGGAAGCACTACTTGAAACCTTGTCTTTCTCTGTAGAGATTTGAGACCTCATAAATCGTAGACGTACAGAGAACTGAGAAATGTTAGACTTTATTCTCAAAGAATCTGAGCTCCGGTATCAGTGTTAGGGGCTTTTATGCTCCTGCTTGGATCCTGCAAGCAGAATCTGATGTAGTTCCTATAGGAAACTTGCAGAAATCTCATACAACCTTTTCTATTTCAGCAAATCATGCGTACTGCCATGAAGTACAACCTGGGTCTGGACCTGAGAACAGCTGCCTATGTCAATGCAATTGAGAAGGTCTTCAAAGTATACAACGAGGCTGGCCTGACCTTTACATAAGCAGGCTGTCACTGCTCCTTGTTGTATCCCATCCCTCTTGCCGTCAATGTACCCTCTTCTTGGAAAAGCTTATCACAAGTTTACATGTAACCACAAAAATTTCTTTTCTTCTGACATTATAGTGGATTCTATTCTCAATTAGTTTCAGTCCAGACTAGTCTTTTTTTACAATAAAAGTCCATGGGTTAGGAAATTGTATACAAGCATGTATCTGAAGATAACAGTTCATCAGCACTTGTGGGGGACGTTCTGGGTATTTCACCTACAAAACAAAATGGTACATTTTATGTATGAAAGAGTGGTCTTGCCACCTGAGCCACTTCTCAAACTTCAGATCAGATACTGTACTGGATGAGCACTTAGCTCATTATTACTTCATGCACTTTTGTTTAATGGTATAATTTTGGCTTTGGCACTTTCAGTAAGGCCTTGTATGATCAATGCTATGGCATTGTCAAAGGAAGAATGGGCCTCCAGCAGGGATTAACTTCGATAGGAGTCTAATTTGTTTTTTAGTAAAGCTTCAGGCCTGTTTCTCTCTAGGCAATGTTTTTTTCTTTAACTGCTGCTGTTATAGGACTGCGCCCTATTGCTTGTTCAAGTTAGCTTGGCTACCACCATGAAGTATGTAGAGTTGACAAACTAATATTTTTATAAGCTGAAATTATCAAGCAATTATAGTTACATTTTTAAATCAAGCATCTATGTAATTATTCTGACTACAGATTTTCTTTTTTTTTTTTTTTAAGAAAAGGGATAGTCTGAATTTGCTAAGCAATCATACCTGTTTTTAACATTCTTTGTCAGTCTTTTCCTCCCAGAGGCTTTTTCAAAATTAGATACTGCCTCAGTGAACAACTACCGTGAAATATAACCCAGAAATCATTGGCCAAATTACAGAGGAGCTAGAATGCTGCTGTAAACTTAATTGACTGTCTTAACACACAGCTTCTTTTTTTTTTCTCTTTTTTTTTGCCATCAGAAGGTCGTGACAGTTTTGAATATATTCAAATACAACAGAATGGACCTCAACACATTACTGGATCAAGCACAGTTTATAAAGTCTAAGGCTTTTGTCCAGCCGTGTCCCCTTGAAGTGCCAGTTGTTATTTATGTAATGAATATGAGTGTTTTTTTCTAAAAGACAACTAGTCCCTCCCAGAAACTTATGTTTTTTTTCTATCTACTTTGTAACTGCATAACATAACCTGGAGAGAAGAGCAGTTATTAAAAAAAAATTGATCTTTCCAAACCAACTATGCTGTTGTTTTACTGCTTTCTATTTCATGCAAAAGCTTCCACTGGTTACAACCAACTCATGAATCTTCACAATATACTTGCTGATTTGTTGTGTGGTTACTGGTAAGATACTGTCAATAACTTCTTGTAAGGGGCTCACTCATACAGATATGTCTCATGAGCTTGGCAGACAAGATGGTTGAAGTTAGATACATGTGTTGCTCCAAAAGCAGTGCCTCCTATTTATTTCCACAGAATCTGCAGCAGATACAGAGAACAATAACACTGTTTGATAGAGCAAATTCTCTGCTACAAAACACTGTTTTTCAGCATAGTCACCACCATTAGCTATAATGAAGAGAGCCTGTATGAGCCACGTTCATAAAAATCTGCACCAGCAGAGGTAACCCACTGTTGCTGTTACTGCTGATGAAACACGACCCACTGCCTCACATCCACTGGTTAGTCTCCATAAATATTCATCTAGCACTGTTGAATGTCAGTGGGTGCCATGTTTTCCACATGGAGGAATTTAATGACACACCTTTGCTTCATCCACATTTCCATGCCAGACGCCATTTTGCCAGACCACCTCTCCGCTGCCGTCAATACACAACAATAAATGTAACAGAATATCTGCGGGGCATTTCAACCTCTTCTACCATCCTACTCCTACCATTGTGTTAGTGAAACAAGAAAGAATCCTATAAGTTGAGTTGTGCTATCTGCTGGCATGGTTGTTGAAAATTTGGCTGATAGTTTTCTTCCTGCCTGCCCCCTCATTTCCTCTACTTCTCTCCATCAGTTCAGCTGTTCAGACCTGAAGAGTGGGGTCCTGTCACTGTTGGAGCACACAGACAGCTGGCACAGATCGCTAAGTAGGATCTTGAGGACCATCTTGTTGCAAGTGCCTGCATGGGCTGTTTGCCACCCACCAGATGAGGCAGCCGGAGGCCTCATCCAGCCTGGCCTTCAGCACCTGAAGGGATGAGGCACCCACAGCTTCTCTTTGCAAACTGGGCGTAACTGAAGGGTGGTGTGAGGAGAATCTGGGATACTTTCTATCAAAGACTTCAGATTCTTGATGAGACTGACGTTCAGAATCTGATTTCAGATTACAGCATATCGTCTGATCTGTCCTTTGCTTGTCAAGCTGTATCAGTGAGTCCAGACTTTTTGTGATAGATATCCTCTTCTGAAATTGTGGTGTGCATTATAAGCTACGCTGGTGCTGAGTTAAGTGCAGTGCAGAGGTCAGTTCCAGCAGCATCAGATAGTTAAGAACAAGATGCTATGCTTTTATCACATGTCTCCCAAGTTCAGGCAACAGCAAAAGAAGGAAAAAAGCAGTAAAATTTCACACGCTTGCTATGGGCAACACCAGCCTTTTCCTAACCACAGCTGAAGGAAACAGCCATGCTCTGGGCTGTAGATTACAAATATAACCATTGTGTTTCCCTATGGCAGATGTAACTTAGATTTTAGCTCAAACATTTTGGAGAACACTCCCCCCCTTACACAGCCATAGAGCACACACACAAGTGTTGCCTCTAGCTACTGCCATGATCTCTGTTTGCATTTGCTGGCACACCACTGGATGCTTCAGCAAGAAAATTGCTTGGATTTTTGGAAAATTGCTTGGGCAAGGGCCCAGCCAATACCTGATGTTCCATGTGAGCACAGATTTCTAATGGCTCTGAGCCATGCCTACTGCCTACAGCAAATTTGGTGGGCACGTGCAACCTCCCAAGAGCATGGGTAAGGGTACCCACAGTTTTCACAATTACCTCCCTTCTGCCAGCTACTCAGAATCACAGAATCACAGAATCGTAGGGGTTGGAAGGGACCTCCAGAGATCATCGAGTCCAACCACCCTGCCAAAGCAGGTTTCCTAGACAAGGTCACACAAGTAGGTGTCCACAGGTCTTGAACATCTCCAGAGAAGGAGACTCCACCACCCCCCTGGGCAGCCTGTTCCAGTGCTCTGTCATCCTCACCTAAAGAAGTTCTTGCGCACATTTGTGCAGAACTTCCTATGATGCAGTTTCTGGCCATTTCCCCTTGTCCTGTCTCCACTCACTGCTGAAAACAGTCTGGCCTCACCACTCTGCCCCCCACACCTTAGATATCTGGATCAGGTCCCCTCTCAGTTTTCTTTTCTCAAGGCTGAACAGACCCAGTTCACTCAGCCATAGGAGAGATGCTCCAGGCCCCTTACCATCTTTGTGGCCCTCCGCTGGACTCTTTCCAAGAGATCCCTGTCTTTTTTGTACTGGGGAGCTCAGAACTGGACACAGTACTCCAGATGAGGCCTTACCAGGGCGGAGTAGAGGGGAGTAAATGCAAAAAACCTGCCATGCAGAAGAGCGAGTACAACAACCATTTTTCATGTCAGCAATGAAATCAGTGCTGCATCTGCTGTCATTGATGGCACCTGTCACCGTCAGGAAGAAGTGCTTACACAGTGACAATTCCTCCCGTCATTTGAAGATACCAAGTAAGTGACCTCTAAGTTATGTCTTTAGTAATTGGTGAGAATGTAGCATCCAGTTCCTTACTAACTGCAGTAGCAAATTCTCTTCTTGTTAAAGCTCATGTGCATGTAAGTTCTTTTTTTTTTAAAGCTCAGACTTCCTCAGTACTCATCCTTTCACCACGTTTGATAACTGCCCATCTCTGTGTTTGACCACAGCTGCTCTGTGCTGCATCAGTGCTTTGCTGCTCAGAGCTGTTGAAGTTGCACTGACGATTTAGCTCAGTGGCACGTTAGACACTTGGCCAGCAGTTTGTGCTGTTATGTTTCAGTGCCAGCATTGGTTTGAGTGTCACAGTACCATTTTATGGTGGTCCCATACACCGTAAACACACTCGATCTGTATAACTTCTAATTGCAATTTTACAGGTAAGATCAGCGCACAGAAGCACGCAGGTACTTACCTTGTCCTGAAATCACTGTTGAAGTATTCAGCTTGTGAGACTTGCCATGACTTCAGCTCACCAACTAAGTGGGAGAAAACCCCATATCTCACGTCCTCGGCCCATATGGAGAGGGCCACTTACATCATGCCCACTCAGAGCCTTCCCTTAGCTCTGACAGTGTTTGGCTGCACTAACAGCAACTTCAGCAGTCTGCTGGGCAGTAATCCCACCTTTCCACATCGCTGATTGTTCTAATGTGTGTAATCAGAATAATCCCAAAGAATGCGTGCCAGACATGTACACAGTAGGGGTTTTATTTATTATATATAATGTATTAAGAATACATTCAGTGGTATTATGTTATCTTCATTGTCCAAAGCTTTTGCCCCAGGAAGTTGCTTGATTTGCTACATTTTTTACAGCTTTTTCACCAGTTTCAGCAACCTTGTAGACTTCATCGAGAGCTTTTGAAAAAGAAAAACAAAGGTAACTGCAGCATCACTGCAGTATGTTCCCCTTCCCCACCAGGTGGGGGTAGGAGGGGAGGTGGAGAGGAGAACACACTAAAGGGGTCTCGTTGTGGCACAGTCCTGCGTGGGCAAGGAAAGAATGACCTCATTGCTGTTGGCTGGCCAGCCCTGGCACTGCAGCACAGCACAGCCCAGCTTGAAGTAGGCTGAGGCTCCTGTGGCCCAAGAAAGCCCAGATCAGAGCAGAAGTGCTGTGCTCTGGAATGGAACATGCTAAGAAAACTGGGCTCTGCCCTCCCACTGCAGTCACTGAGGACAGCGACATGGCTGGCATGATCTCACAAGAGGGTGGGTGTTGGGACAGGGGCAAGGGACCCGTCTGAGATTTCACTGGAATGACAGTGAAAGCATCAGAAACATGACCGTACCTTTCTGACCAGCATCCTTGGCCTGTTCCACTGCTTGCTGCACAGTCTGGCCCACTGTGTTAACTGAAGAGTAAAACAGCATCAATTAAGCAGTCTTTATCCGTCCCCCTAAACTCAGTAATCACATCTCAGAAGATGATTCTAAGAAGAAAAATCAGTCAAACACAATTTTGGGTGAGTGACCTTCAGCTGAACCTGTTTGACTCATTCGCCCTGGCTCTGTGTCGTACCATTTTTACCCACTGCACTGCCCAGCCCCACAGGCTGCATGAACAGCCGGGCTGCTTGTGGGGGAGGGCAGGAGCATGAGGACAGATGCGTGGGGGAAAGGACAGCATTTCAGTGGACTGGGGTTGCCCAGAACTTCAGAACTTCTCCAGGCCTGGGCTTAATTGCTCTCCAGCAAGCACCAGCTATGGCGTTAAGGCTGTCTCAACCCAGTGGCCTATTTCACCCTCGGTTTGTAAGATATTTGTACTGCATAAAGCTACACTAATTATCATCACGCATCTCCTTCTGGCACAGTTCACCAGCTGGTGGATGAGGTGGGCTGAGGAAGATGCAGTCTACAGCTCCCTTAGGAGCTATTGGGTGGGTGCTAATTTTAGATACTAGCAAAGGCCAGTTGTGCCAGTCCAAACTTAGAAAGGCTCATGGGACTAAGCCTGCAGGGCACAACCGAAGTACTTTGGAGATGACGTAGTTAGCAGTTGCAGAACCACCAGTTGGACAGCCTTGTTCTAGTTCAAGAACTGGCATAAAAACCCTTTTTGTTTACATTTAAAGAGGGATTTGGAGAATACCTCTGCTGATAGCACTTCCAGGGCTATGGGTGGTGATGTGAGTTGAGCACCCTGTTGCTGTTACCTACTGTCACTCCCCAAGGCAGGCATGAGACTGCCTGGGAGCCCTGTTGGGAAGAGAACATGCTGTGATGCAGGGCTGCCAGGAAGACATGTGTGGGGTTCAGGCCAAGGGCTGTTGAGAGTGTCTGAAGGGCTGGCTCAGCTGCCAGCATTTGGGGCAGAAGGGGAAGGACTGCTGCAATCTAAAAGCTCTGCTCTCGGAGTTGGTTGTCTCTTAAACACTTAGTTCAATTGTCGGAACACTGAGATAACTTCTCGGCCCATTCAAGAAGACAAATAGCATGTCTAAAACTCCCACATCAGTCTTCCAGCACAGGAAAAAGTTGATAACAGTCCTCTAATGTAAAGAAATAGAGCAGGAACATGAAAATCTCCACAGAATATGCATGTCTAGGGCTGCTCTAAAGCAAAAGCAAGAGTTATTTTTCATTTGAAAAGATGAGTGCTTGCCCATGTTGTAGTGTTTTCCTTCCATGCTTCAGCATGAAGATGTTCTGAAAATCACCTCAAATTCTTTAGAAAAGAGGCCACTAGGTGTGGTGAGGGGTCTTTCCTCTTCCTAATGAGCTGGCCCAGGGACAAACAGTAAATAAACAAGAGGCTTCCTATTTGCTTCATTGATCACTGCTTAGAGGATCTGCACATTAGGAGATAATATTAGAAAAGAAATCCTTAAAGTAGTATTTCTACTGCATTTGAAGTCACCTGCAGTGCCCAATTTCACTCTACAGGCATTAGGCAAACTCAGCTACTCCCATTTGTATGAAGCACAGAAGTCTGAGGAATTGCATCACAGCAGTCTTTGTGTGAGGGCTTCACAGACAGTGGCTCATCTAAATGGCACATTGCTTCATCCTGGGCAGGAACTGAAAGCATCACAGCACCAAGCTGCAGGTGCCCCAAGCCCAATGACTGCACCAGGGCTTGTGGTGGGATCAGCAGCTGCAGCATTAGCTGGGCACGTCAGAGACCTCAGAGCTTCAAGAAGCAAATCCATCATGGTGTTGCAGAGCTCATATTTTCACAGCTGTTCATGTTTTGAAAAAGTTGTGAAAAAGTAATGCAAAACCTAAATGGCCTCACTTTCCCTCTCAGCTTTCTGCCATCCTCTTCCCTTCAGCACATTATCCATCTGGCACCCACTCAGTGAAGAGATGCGAGCAGCACCGGGCAGCCAGCATTTAATTCTGGTCCCTCACTCGCTTTAGCACCAGTGGGGTTTGAGAGCAGCAGCCACGCCAACCACACCCTCAAGAAGAGCATCTGTAAAGCTGCGTTCATGCATGAGACATCCACCCATGCTGCAGGGCCAGAAGCCCACAGCAGTGCAGCAGGGCACACACCTCCCTACCCAGTTGGAGGCACAGGGAAAGCAGCCCATGGTATTTACCTGCCGCCTGCGCAGCACTCTCAGCCTGTTGCGTTGCTTCCTCGGCGAGCTTCTTTCCAATCCCAAACATGGCTGCTGCTGGTCTGCTCTCCCCACAGAGGATGGGTGATTGAGTCTCTAAGTTTGGTTCTGTTACAGTGTTCAGCAAAGTGCAGCTTTATATAGACAAAGCAGAACTCCTCCCCGTAGTTAGAGGGCAAACACAGGCTGAGCGGGACGCGGCGAGCCCTGCTCGGTGATTAATACGCCAGGCATAAAAGGGCGAAGAGGCATTAGTGTTTGTTGTGCTTTCCTCCCCAGAGAGGGGGTGGGGATTCATCGGCAGAAGTTTTCCATGGCCCAGGAATCAAAGCTTTGTTTTCCATGGCAAGAAGTTGGTAAACAGAGCGCATTCCACAGCTGTCCTTACAAAACCTTCCCAGGAGGCTGCCGGGGCCAAAAAACATCCCAGTCCTCAGCTCAAGAATTGCCTAAACCAGCTCTGGTATTTCAAAGCCTTACATAGAAAAGTATCCAGTTTCAGAGGATTCTCGCTTACTGTTTTTCCCCTCCGGGTAGGCTTAAACTCATCGTTATAAAACAAATGGGAGGAGCTAACCCTGCTTTTTTGAGGAGTACGTGATGAAATCTTTGTTGTACGAATGAGCTTAGCAGTTTCATACTCTGTCATAACACTGCCCAGCAGCCTGTCCCTGCTAGCCCTGTGCCCGAGGACCTGCAGGCAGGAGGCCAGGCAGTGCATCCATCCTTCTCCAGCCTGCCCCAGTCCCTCTGGGAGGGCTCCTGGTGCTTCACAGCTTCTCACAGCCAGAGCAGCCAGCCTGTGCCTTGTTGGAATCACCTGCTTTCTGGCAGAGTTAGTTCTTGCACCCTTTCACACTATGTACAAGGATCTGCCACTGCTGAAAAGCAATTGTTGCTGGAGTAGGAGGGAAAAAGAAAAGAAAAAAAAGCATAACCTGCCCCAAAACAAGATGCTTGCTAGTCAGCCTGACCTTCTGCTCACAGCAGGCTCCTGGAATGCCTCCCTCCACACCAGGCAATAAACTGCTTCAACAACAGCTCCTTTACTATTTGCCCACCTGCATTTCAGCAAAGTATCACTTTTCTTCCAAGCACTGCAGATCTTCGTTGGCATACAACAGGACATTGTGCTCAACTAAATAGGGTACAGAGGGATGTCTCCAGATCATGTTATCTTCTGTCAGCAGCGATTACTTACCATGTTGGAAAACAGCTTCTACCAAAACACACTTCTGAAAAGCAAACAAATAAACAAAAGAAAACTGATCGAGACAAAAGTAACCACTTTGTTACAAAAACCAAAGCCTTTGACCTCAAGAGAACCTGATGAAGTTTATAATGCTTCTACAGCGCAGTAAAAACCCAAAATGCTTCAGATAACCTACAGCAGCATTAGGCCTGTGGAAACCCATTGCACAACAGCAGGGCCATAGAACATTCACCTATTGTTCTCCACAACATCCTCAGCTATCTGCAGCCAAATCCATGTTCAGGAAATGGCAATTTCCTGGCTCTGTGCTGCTGCCTCACTTGCTGATGCTGACAGCTGATGGTGAGGGCAGTGGGTCCCGCAGCCAGCAGCAGGCTCAGGCTCTTGTCACTTGTCACTGTTGGCATTGAACAGAACCACAACTTCTGGGTTTAGATGTTGTGCTAAGGATGTGGTTTAGAAGGGAAATACTGGTGGCAGGTGGGCAGTTGGACTAGGTGATCTTGGGGGTCTTTTCCAACCTTGGTGATTCTTTGATTCTAAGCGTCAGGGGAGGTTCAGGTTGGATATTAGGAAAATTTCTTCTCAGAATGAGTGGTGAGGCTGCCCAGGGAGGTGGTGGAGTCACTGTCCCTGGAGGTGCTCAAGAAACAAGGAGGTGTGGCACTGAGGGACATGGTCAGTGGGCATGGTGGGGACAGATCGAAGGCTGGCCCTGACGATCTTAGAGGTCTCAACCTTAATTATTCTGTGATTCTATGCAAAGTTATTATGAACAGCTGGGAGAGTGGACTGGATTCTGACATGTCATCATTTTGGACTATAAGCTGAAATGTCCTCAGTCCTACTGCTGATGGCAATCAAGAGAATGACCCTGAGCAGACACACTGATGCAGTCACAGCCAAAGGCTGAGTGCACACTTGGCCCCGCCATGCAGCAGCACAGTGTGCTCACAAACTCAATTCCTCAATAGCCCTCAGGCATTTAATGGCAGCATTTGTCCACAGAGGCAAGGTGCCCAAATCCCCTTCGCGTGGCACCTTGAGGCTCTGACAGCTGAGGGCACACTCAGGAGCAAATGGGAGGAAATGTGAGATCTCACATGTCAGATACATTCCTATGTCCCTCTGGGCAGTGGCACATGAGTTGGCAAGGGCTGTCTCTGGCTGCTTGGCTTTCATGTGCCATCTGGAGCCATTGGGTGGGATGGGAACGTATATTCCTGGCTGTGACTCAGACACCTCTGTGATGCATAGGGGAGTGAGAACCTGAATGCTTCAAGGCCAAAGAGCACTGTGAACAAAGCTATGACCCCATTTGTGGAGCAAAGCTCTACAGTTCAGATCTAGAAATTCTTGCCAGCAAGTGACTCAGACTCACGGGTGCCTGTGCAACAGCATCTGCCCTCGGGACAAAGGGGCTGTGATGTGTGTATCCCACCCTGCACTGTGCTGGGGTGCATCCAGTGAGAGTGCTGTGGAGACCTTTGCATGGCAAAGGTCGGCTCCACAAGCACAAAGCAGTGGGAATGGTATATAAAGTAACTGTTTCTATTCTCTAAGGAAACTGTTCTGCTGGGAAACAAACCATCATAACTGCTTGGGTTTTAGCAATGTGGACTGAGCAGTGCTTTGCAGAAAGTAAGGTACTCTGAAGACCTGTGTGTGGGCCACCACAAACACAGCATGGCACTGTGAAATTCCAAGCCTGAGTGATTGTTCTCTAAAGATTTCACTGTCGGGGAAGTAACCGTGGAAAGCACTAAATAATTAAGTACTGTGGAGTGTTGCCCAGTAACTGAGTGCAATAGTGCAGCACTTTTTCTGTGAGCATGCACTTGGGTAAATATTTAGGCTTTTAGAGCTTTAAACGACTATGGGCATTGCACCGGGATGCTGTGCAAAGCCCTGGACTGTGTTTACTCTGTGGTGATGTATCACCTATAGGTTCCTCTGAGGGTTTTCAGCATGTGCAGTACCTGGGTAGCCCACAGCCAATCCCTGTGCCAGTGATAAGCGGCCATTTTCCAGGGCTGCATTAGTGAAGGTCGGTGCTCCCCATAGCCCCACCACCTCCAGCTCCTGGCTGAGGGCTGTGAGGCAGGGCTGTCTGAACCTGCCCATGCTGCTCGGTTTCTAGATGCCTTCGTGAGGTGGAGCAGTGGATGTGCTGTGCATTAGGGCAGAAAAAAACTGGAGCTGGCTGCTAAAAGGTGCAGATTGGAGCAGCAGGCACCCAGCCCCTGTTTTGCCATAGGACCTGCAGTGCCGTGCTGGCCATGCCTGGCTCACCTCTAGCAGAGCATGCAGCAGTGCAGCACCCACCTGCCTTCTGGGGTGGCCATATCACAGAATCATATCATAGAACGTCCTGGGTTGAAAAGGACCACAATGATCACCCAGTTCCAACCCCCTGCTATGTGCAGGGTTGTCAACCAGCAGACCAGGCTGCCCAGAGCCACATCCAGCCTGGTCTTGAATGCCTCCAGGGATGGGGCATCCACAACCTCCTTGGGCAACCTGTTCCAGTGCCTCACCACCCTCTGGGTGAAAAACTTCCTCCTCATATCTAACCTAAACCTCCCTGTCTTAGTTTAAAACCATTCTCCTTGTCCTGTCATTATCCACCCTCATAAATAGCCATCATTCATCAAGCCAGCAATCAAAAGCAAAAGAGATCTGCAGGATATGGCGTTGTCCTTTACAAGAAGCCCAATGATACAACACAAGCACGTAATGAGGAGATGTATTTCCGAGGGGTGGAAATCTTAATTGTAATTTTATTTATGTTAATCTGAAAGTACAGCGAAATGGAATAAGCGAATAATTGACATGAAATACAACAGCAGCTTAACTTCTGATTACTGGAAGGGAACCTAGTTTAATCATGTGGATATTCCTGTATTCCAGAATAGTATCAGTTCTGCTATTTTTGTGAGTACATTCAACAGATGTAGCAATCACTATTGCACTGCTACAAGAGCAGGGCAATAACACTGCTGAAGCCTTATAGCTCACTTAGAACAGAACATGGTGAGCAGATGTTATGAGATAGATACACTGAGATGTGTTTTTCCTGTGGGTAGGATGAGGAGAGCATTCTGCCTTATGATTTTGTATGTGGGGAGAGAGTAGTTATCCAGATCTCAGATAGCTTTTGCTTTCTACGCAGAGGAGTCGGGAATTGTGAAGATGGATTTGACATGCAGTACTGCTTGCTTACATCAACATCATTTCTTAAATCCACATTTTTTCCCAAAGCCAGACACTGCTTCTGCAGCTTGCCCAGCTGCTTTTTCTACACCATCCTGTGTTGTCTTACAAGCCTTATCCACAGCTGGAAGAGAGGGAGAAATGCAACACGTAAGCAGAAAGCCTGAAAAAAGTGCAAACTAGTTCATTCAGTGTTTATGATGGGGAGGGGAGGGGAGAAAATGTTTCCACTATAAAAATACAGAGGCATATCTTGCCAGTGTCCAGTGATAAGAAACAGGCACAGGGCTCAGTGCTGTGCACGAGGCACAGCAGCTGGAGGCGAGCCACTTGCTGGGGGTCATCTGCTGGTGAGCAGAGCTACTACCAAGGAACACACCTGCAATCTTTTCCCATCGGTGTTGTGAAAGGCCAAAACAGTCACCAAACCTACCTTTCTGGCCGGCATCTGTAATCTGGCTGACTGCATCCTGAGTGGCCTGTCCCAACGCACTCGCTGTAATTAAGGACAAAAGGTTCATTTCCACATGCCCGTTACAGACAGATTGTGTCCCTGTTAGAGATGCAGCCTGGGCTGTAGGGTTTCACTCATGGGCATGTGATGAGTGGGGTGTCTGCTGAGGGATGGCATCAGCATTCCCTGGGAGCTGGACACGTCCGTGATGGTAAGAAGATAAAAATGTAAGGAGAAGAAGAAGCAGAGGTTAGCAGTGAGCTGGATGAGATATTTGGCTGTGAAGTTGCTTACTTTGCCCTACACTTGCTTTTATGGATTTTTAGAGGTTAATAGCCCTGGAGATATTTGGTCTCACATGCACTGTCCTCATGGGCTGCTTGGGTACAGTGCCTTTTTTCACATTTAAAAGAACAGGACAGGACAGGAAAAGGGAGACTTTACAGAGATCTAAATAAACACAGAGAAGTGGGAGCTAGCACCAGAGTAGATCAGCTGCAGAAAACAAAGCATTAAAAGAGTGAGATGCTGCACAAAATATAAGCTGGTGCTGGCTGCAGGAGAAGTGACAGCCATCTTATCTCCTCTGCCAAAGGAATGGTCAGCACACACACTCTGTAAATAATGTGCTATCATGTGCATACTGTGCATATCTCCCAATGCACAGTACTTGGTCCTACAATGTAGGAATACTTATGGCAGAAATATACGCACAGGTTTGTAAACCCTGCAAAATCTGGTGGTCACTGATGAACAAGAATACAGCAGGAACACACTTATATTTTTTGTTTCAGACAGTGCATTGCAATCAATATATACCAGCAGGCACTGGTATTCAGGCCAAGCAGCAAACAGTAAGGGCAAACAGCAGCTCTTGGAAGCAGAGCAGATTAGAACACTCCACAAAGCATGAAAAAAGACCACAGTGAGCAATGCAATGCTACACACAAAAGCTTATTACCACCAACAAAGGCTCCAGAGCTCCCAACCCACCCAGTTTAGGATCTGTGTGGGGACAGCTGGAGGCTGACATGCTCAGCAGAGCTCTGTGGGCTGGTGGGGGCTGCCTGTGCCCAGCTGAGATCTGGAACTGCACCTGGGGCCAAATGTAGCCCCAGGAACAGAGAGGGAAGGAGAAGCTATGCTCTGCCTCAGTGTGACCTGCTCACCAGCAGGGCAGCAGCTCTTCACTGGGATATTTAAGGCCCAGTCTGTATTGGTGGTGGTGAACTGGAGGTCTTATCAACTCCAATGGAGCTAGCAGCATAGCTTCAGATTTAGGTTTCTGTAAGTGAAAGCAGCAACTGACCCCCTGCACATAGACAGTGATGTTCATCCTCCTTACCAGCATCTTTAGCCGCTCCTTCTGCCTGCTCCTTCAGCCCCTGGAAACCTCTACCTGACATGGTGGTTCCTGATGCCTCTGCCACAAGAAGTCCAACACCAGGGATGTGCAGCACACTGCCAGGGGTGTCCTGGCCTGTCTGCCTTTATATGTGTGCCAGGAGTCCTGATGGTGCTCTGGGGGCGGTTGGTGCTGTAGGTGGGGTTTGAACCTGAGGAATGAGAGCTGAAATTCTAAGCAGATATCTTTACCCTTCCCAAAGAGGGTGTGCCCAGGTGGAGATTTCTGCTTCATCACATTGTCTTTGCTTATAAGTTTGTTGTTTTTTAAAAATCAAAGCAAAAATATCTTGTTCCACCACAGTAGACAGAAACCACTGAACTCCTCACAAAGAGCTCTGGAAAAGTACTGCAGCAGCAGCACCTGAGCACATCCTGCACTCACCCTGCCTGGACTGCTGCCTGTTCCTTCCACAAGCACGGTGGTGGGCTCACAGGTGCAGCCCCAGCTTCCTTTGGATTTTAGCATCTTTAATCACAGTGCACTTTTCTGGTCACATGCAATACTCTCTGATGGTGAAAGCCCTAATTACCTGAGTTTTTATACAAATTCCCAGTTATCAGCTCCTGTTGGGTTGCAAGAAGCAACCACTGCTGGAGGCCTTGCCAGGCTGGGGGGAGGACAGCTGGATCAGCTTTGGCAGTCCTTGTGGAAGGGAAAAAACAAGTCCAAACAGCAAAGCCTGTCTACTAGTATAACTTTGTATTACTGATTTGATTGGTATAGCTATATTGTTTAAAACCATTTCCTTGCCTAACATCACTGCTTGAATAAAAATGGCATCTCACGTGTCCCTACCAGCCTTTGAAATGTGTATTTTCTGTCACCAATCCTGCAGACAAAGAAACTTTGCACCAATAAACCACTGTGCTCAGACAGAGCAAGGCCAGGGCTCTGCCAGCAGAAGGGCTCCAGCTCCTCATTACTGCATTCCAGTTCACAAAGCGCCTGGTTCAGATGTTCACACTCATACCCACATTCATCTTCCTGAATAAAGCTTTTTGGTGGGAAATGGGCACAAGAACAAGACACCGTGGGTAAACTAGGGTGGGAAGCGACAGCTCTTGTAAGCTCAGTGCTTCATTAGTACCCAAGTGAGCTCGAGCAGCAGAAAACAAGCCTGAACACAACTGCTCCCCTCCGTGCCATCAGCTTGGCTGGCACTGTGCAGAGTGCTTTTCAACTTCTGCACCACTGGCACTGCTTCTCTGTTACTTCAGACAGTGATCCCTCTTCCTCCCAGACAGGGCCATTAGTATTTCAGTTATGCATTCCCATCATGAACCTTTCTCAATTCCTTGCTGACTTCTTTTTTTCCAAACAGTTTTGTTGTTGGCTTTGCAAAACCTCTGATAAAAGAAACCGAATATTTTGGGTCTCTTGGCAATTTTTTTCCAAAAGCATTAACATAGGTCCACTTGTCTTACTCAAATCTGAAAACCTAGCAACAACAACACTGCCTCAAACAGGCAGATCTTGCCAGTTTTCAGCGCTCTCTGCTGTACTGCTGCCACCTGTTAATTTTGTGCAGAGTTGTGTTAGTGGAAGCACGAGAGAAGCCTGAAGCTTCCACCATTCACCAGGGCCACCACAGTTCCAAGAGAGATGCTCGGACCCCCGCTGTCTGGATGTCCTGCCCCCTCATCTGTGCCACTGGGATTTCAGCTCAAGGGCCCCACTGGCTCTGGCTGTGGAGTTTGCCCAGAGGGGAGAAAAGGAGTTTGGGTAATGTTCACAACAGTGCATGCATGTATGGAACATAAAACATGCCCTGTGTTATAACAGTATTTTAGAGAGAGCACAGCATGGCTCCTATCATAATGTAATTCTTACCCTTAATGTAATTATCCCGATTTCAACCAAACAAAAACACTAGGCTCAAAACCAAAGAAAGAAAACTACACATGTCCCCTGCAAGCTGACATGTGAGGTCATTATAATATAAACCAGAATAGAACAAATAGTCATATGGCACTGATGTGCACCCTATCATATAGAAATCCCATCTAATATATACCTTACAATTTCTATACTTCTACACATTATAGTCCCACCTGACAGGACTAAGAGATCTGTACATTAGCTGGCTTGCAGAGTTATGAAGCTGTGTCAGAAAATTATTGGAATGTAATGCATCATCTTTATTTACTTTGTGAGATAGCACTGCTTTTTGAATCGCAGAATGGCTTAGGTTGGAGCTTAAGACCTTAAGACCAACCAGCTCCAAGCCCTCTGCCATGGACAGGGCTGCAACCCAGCAGCTCAGGCTGCTTAGGGTCCCATCCAACCTAGCCTTGAACACGTCCAGGAATGGGGCACCCACAGATTCTCTGCATAGCAGCAGCGCCGGTGCCTCACTGCCCTCTGAGAAAAGAATTTCTTCCTAACATCTAACCTAAATCTCCCCTCTTTCAGTTTAAAGCCATTCCCCCTTGTCTTATCACTATCAGACTGTAAAAAAAACAGTCCCCCTCCTGCTTATAAGCTCTCTTCAAGTACTGGAAGGCCACAGCGAAGTCTCCCCAGAGACTTCTCCAAACTAACCAAGCTCAGCTCCCTCAATCTTTCTTCATAAGAGAGGCGTTCCAGCCCTCTGAGCACCTTGTGGCCTTCCTCTGGACCCGCTCCAACAGCTCCGTGCCTTTCACGTGTTGGGTACCCCAGATCTGGACGCAGGACTCCAGATGGGGCCTCACAAGGGCAGAGCAGAACGGGACAATCCCCTCACTCTCCCTTATATTCACTTCTCTTTTCATGCATCTCAGGATACTCTTGGCCTTCTGGGACTGCAAGCACACACTGCTGCTGGTTCATGTCCAGCTTTTCATCTACCAGAATAAGTATTTCTCTGATTAACTTAACCTGTGCTGTATGCCTGGGTGAAAACATGATTTTTTCAATAGCCTGTTCACTTCGTTCATCCCAGACTTCACTTTGACTTTGTTGTACACTGTCAATAGCCTGTAACCATCACAGAGGCGACCTATCCCTCACCTGACAGACTCAACCAGCAAATACTGCGGGATCGCTCATTTTGCTTGTCAGCTCTCAATTGTGCTGTCTCAGAAAAAGAAACCCTAGGGGTGGGGCAGGGTATTATAAAGTATTTTGAATATATTTTGAAAGCCAAATGCCAACACAAATGCCACTGTGCTCCAGTCTCTTGATTTCTGATGGTACTGGCCCACTGCCACAGCCTCTGAGCACATCTACAGTTTTCTATTCTTCTTATTTCTATGGATTAACTCTTCCTGAATGGGTTTCCTGGGCTGAGTTGCATCACTCCATGTGTTGCAAGGTCGAATTGAACTGCCTACAGGTGGCAACTTAGTCTGGACTCTTGCCTCATTCAGTCCCCTGCGTTTGCTGAGGCTGCAGTCAGACCCTGGATAATGCCAGCCACTGCACCACACTGCAGGTAGAGCTGCATGCTGAGGTTTCCTCGTCATTTTGGGCTGTTCTAGAAGTTATTCTGCATGGCCAGAGCTGAGGTGTGGGAAAGCATTATCACCAATGCTCCCCTATGGTGGTGCAGCCTGTCCCGCCTGGATGCTCCCTGCCTGGATGCCCAGACTCCTCTGTATCTGTGCCCCCTAGGCTAGTACCTCCACACCATGACCTTTGGTGAGCAGCATGTTGTCTGCTCTAAAGAGGAAGAAAGAAACCCCAAACACCTTGCTCCTTAGCGAACCATGGCTGTGCCTGGAGCCAGCCAGCACCTTTCAGCCCACATAGCCTGGAGTCATTCTGAGCCACATACAAGGTGCTGCAGGGAAGCTTGGAATTGCTCTAACTCTGTTCCCACCTCACTCATGGCAGAACACGCCTCTGAGCACCCTGCCATACAGCAGTAACACAAGCCTTCCTGCCTGCGTCACCCAGCAGAGGTGAGAGGCCCTTGGTCACAGCTAGAGCTCATGTTTTACACATGAGAACAGTCAAACAGGGTTAATTAAGTGGGAAGGGTTTACATTTGTTGGTTTTTCTTTGTTCAATTATACTTTCACCAGGACTGGGGCTTGTGTTTGCAGCAGCCAGGTAAGCATAGTAATGTGATTTAACCTCAAGAAATAGATCAATTTGCTGACAAATAGATGGAGTTACACTAATTATTATTATAGTAAATAAGTAATGCATTACTCATATGAAAGATCAAACTAAAGCTGTTCTAGATAAGCTAAATTAGCCCTCCAGACACGTAGCATTTAATAAAAAATTAACGGATCTTAGCTCCCTGCAGGGCAGACCCTTCTGCCTTCAGGGCCTTGCTTTCACTCCCCTCACCCCAGCACAGACTGTGCCCTCTGCTCTCCTCACCCAGGCTGGGGCCTGGTGCTGGCTGGCCTAAGGCAGCAGTGGGAGGAAATGGAGGCTGCCAGACATGGTGGGGTGACACAGGGTGACCGTGTCCCAGCCTCCCATTGTAAGGCTGGTGACAGCCTTGTGCAAAGCACATGAGCACCTAGCAGCAGGGGCTGAACCCTGCCAGCCCAGGAAGCTGCCCACATTCAGATATTTATGCAATAATTGAGCAATGCTTTCAGGATTACAGATCGAGCTACAGGTAAGTAAATATCAGTTACACCATTTCCTTCCCACAAGAAAAACAATGCTGCAGCATCCACAAGTGGCATGCTGAGAGCTTCTCTCATGAGCACAGAGCTCCCTGCTGCAGAGCAGCTCTTCTGCTCTCCTCACTCTGCAGTTTCAGTTTTCCTGTGTTAAGTTGCTTCGGGTGAGGGCAAAGCCTATATGAGAGAACAAGCATTTGGGGAGTGGCTTTCCCCTTATTTTGAATCACAGGCTGGCTCAGCATGCATACCTGCTTTCCTGTGTGCTCCTCTTCCTCTTGTGCCCAGCAGGACATACAGCTGCACCACCATAAAGCAAAGCCCCTAGCCTCCTGCTGCTGGGTGTGAGCATCATGACCCTTTCTGTCCCTTACTCTGTGATTTTGTTATTCTAATTGGCAATTCCGAGAATGCTTTGCAGAGCACCAGAAAAGAGTGTGCACCTGTGAGTCACAGCTGCCTTTGAGGGACCTTGCTACCTCTGGCAGTGCTCTTTGTTTCTCTGCCCTTGTGGAGATCAAACACCCACTGCAATGGAAATCCTGTGCTCTCAGCAAGGCAGTGTCTTATATGTAGAGCTAATAAGTGAGAGAGGCTAATACCTCTCTTTCATGCTACAGCAAGTCTCTCCCGCTATACCTCCAGCAGCTGCCATCATTATGCACTTCAGTGAATGCCGGAATTCTGATTTCAAGCAGCCCAATCTCTGCAGTTTGTGCTGGCTTCTCTTGAATCCAGGGCTGCTCTCCCTTTCAGTGAATAAACCAGCACTTTTAGGTTAATACAGATTGATGCATTTTAAAATCTTCCTTCAACCATGAGTTCTGCTCTGAAACATGCCACTAGACCCACCTTGCCACAGCCCTCCTGCCTGGACCTGCAGTCACACATCAGGTCTCACCAGTTTGTGCCCATCATGTTTCCGTCATTACATACTCAAAGACATCAGGAGAAGGTTTTCATGCTCTGCTGTGTGCAGGGTACGCAGCAAACAACAAATGCCAGCTGAGCTCCACATGACTTTCACATTCCTTTATAAAAGCTCATTTTTTTCGAATTTCCCCTCACATGCAACCTCTTAAACACAAGGACATTCTTAAAAAGTGAATAACCTCTATTTACTTAATATTCTATTTGCTTCAGAAGCAAAAGTCTCTATTCTTTCAACCCTGATAGACAGACAGCTGGCCTATCCATACCACTGCCTTCAGAAATAACAAGTTGTCATTATTTCCTTCATTGATGCCATTACTAAGGCCCTCACCATCTGGGGATGCCTCCTGTATTTTAATGGCATGCTTGCACGGAAAGAGCTCCCCAGCTTAGCAGGACCGACATCTAAACGACACAAATAAAACTGACAGAACAAAAACTTGTTCAAATACTTTTTTTATTAGTTAAAATAAAAAATAAACTCCACAATACCTAGAGACCCCAAGTGCCAGTGGTGGTGGACATGAGCCATGGATCAGTGAGCCCACTAAAACAAACCGGAGCACCAGAACACGCAAAGCTGGGGGTCACGAAGCCACGAAGGATGTGGGGGGGGTTGGGGGGGGAACCCCCAGTACAGTGTCACCCTCTCCTTACAACCAGGAGCTGACTTACATTGTATATTAAGGTTAATGAGGCAAGTGAAAGACTACAGTGCTGAGCGCAGGCTGTTCCTGCAGCTAGTATTTTCATGTATGCTCTTGGGATTCCAACTTTTGAGATAGAAGTTGATTAATTGCCTTCATTTTCACCCTGTAAGAAAAGTAAGACAGGAAAACAGTTGAACATTTTGACAAACAAAACATGTATAAGCAAAACTAGGAGCATAATTCACACTGGTAGTCTTCAGGCTGAGCCAGTAAAAGACAGAGCACTAGGAGAGTGTCTGTCCATTTGGGCAATGAGAGCTCCACTGCCCTTGTTCACGGACTGAGATGGGACCCAAAGCTGGCATTTGGCTTTAAGAGGGCATTGTAGCAACAGTAGATTAAAAAATAAAATAAGATAAAGGAAATAGCTTAAAATTTTGCAGAATCTAACTTGTCTTCTAAAGTCTGGTTGAGAACAGGCAAAAGCTAGTCCATGTGATTGAGCAAACCAAAGGAAAATATTAGTTATTATGTGTGTGTTCGTGTTCCAAAATAAGCCAAAATGAAGCAGCAATCTCAAAAGTCTACCACTCATGGCAACCTCCTGGCCCTGATAAAGGAAGCAGCAAAACATGGAGAACCTCTGAGCTTTGCCAAACAACTGATGAGAACGGGAATGCCGACGGGCTTCACGTGCAGCAAGCCTACGGTCACCACTGCACAGAGGGAAAGCCAGCCCCACAGAACAGCTACGTGCAGGCTGGAGGTGGGGATGGCAGGGAGCAGAGCTCAGCACGGCCTTACCTCTCCACCGCCTTCTGTGCTCCCTGGTGCAGCTGGCTCTCCCTCAGCCGCCGGCTGCTGCGGAGCCAGGTCCTCCTGCAAGGCACAAGGGAGATGTTGGCCTCGGCTGCCATCACCCGCCTGGGACAGGCTGAGCAGGCCACACAAAGCAACCCCAGCATTACACAAACAAACAGAACGCCACATTTAGCATCTGGTCAATCTTGTTCTTTTTCTGGCATTTTCTTTTGTGTCTCTGAGATCAAACACAATCGTGACTCTCTCTGAGCATCCGCCCTGCTGCAGGCTGCTGTCATGTGGCTCCTAGGGGAGACGGATCCACAGGGAAATGAAATTGCCTGCCTACAGGCAGCACAGAAACAGCATCCCTCGCAGCTTCGGGCACTGTCCCCAGCTGCCTTCTGAGAACCATCAGTCCATCTGTGGATGCTCCTCATGACAAGCACAGCAGGGCTTCTTCCCTAGGAAATGTGCCCTTCATTTGCGTTGCATCGTTAGCTGGGATGATTACTGCTACATCCTCTGACTTGGCTCCCCGCTACTCAGCTCTTCTGAGGCCCCATCTGGAGTACTGTGTCCAGGCCAGGGGCTCCCAACACAAGACACAGAGCTCTTGGAGCAGGTCCAGAGGAGGGCCACTAAGATGATCAGAGGGCTGGAGCACCTCTCCTATGAGGAAAGGTTGAGATAACTGGGCTTGTTTAGCTTGGAGCCCAGGTACTCTGATGACATAAAACCACCCGCTTGATGGATACCAATAACCCAACAAAGTTGGGAGCTAAGGCTGCTGGGGGACACCATGGTGCTGCTTGGGTCACTTCACTGCCTTCTGTCAGTGAGTAAATAAGGAGAGGCTGATCTGTGCTCAGGAAGCTGCACCCAAAGGAGTGGTGTGGGCACATCCCCCCACTCAGAACTTGTGCTGCTTGTTGTGTCTCTTCAGCTGCGCGTTGCCAAGGCTGCACTGCAGCAGGGTAATGGTGACTCACCTCTATTTATAGAAAGGGAAGCTACCGTGCTCCCTGAGAGCTTTCCTGAGCAGCAGCAGCAGGAACCAGCACAATCACAGGATGGAGAGGTGTCAACCTGTGCTGAGGAGTTCTTCTGGCTACTGCTTTCTCACGCGCTCCCACCCAGACCAGAGAACAGCAGGCACAGGCGGGCATCAGCAGGATGGGGTCTGGGTGATGGGCTGGGGGAACACGCAAGGGAAGGGTCTGCGCTGTGGCTAGGGAGCAGAAATTGATGGGTGCCCACCTTGGGTCGCAGGGCAGTGCCTTCTCATCCTCTCGTTAAAAGGGATAAAATGGTCTAAGGGAAAGGCATGATACAACCACAGAGCAACTAGTCAGCACTGCTGTTCTTCAGTGGCAAGCAGACAGATCTTTTTCTCCTCAGAAATATATTGTCTTAGCAAAAGTACTTAGAACAACAACAAAAAAAACAAACAACATTTCATTTAGATTGCTAAGGGCTGTTTTCTTCTATTCTGAACCGGGAATATTGAACCTTTTGGCTTGAGAAGAGAGACACGCAGTGGCTGAACTCAGAAGTTACAGGAAAAAAAAGTTTCAGGAACAGTATTCAAGATTCTGTATACATATTCATATAGAATATGTACACTATGGAAGATTCCTGTATATGACCTTTTTGTTCCTTTGGTGCAACCATCTTCATCTGAGCAGAATGAAGGCCATCTACACACACTGTTCCTACTCTGAATGTGCAGCTGTTAGGAAAGCCACAGCACTGACACAGCACAAGTGTGCTGGGCCCAGTGCAGGGAGGAGCAAGGGGACTGCCCAGCACTCACAAATGACTGATGCCTGCTGACGTGCTCTGTGGGGCGAGACAGAAAGCAGTCAGAACCGATGTGCTGAGATAAGCTGACAACTGAGCCATACAGAAATGGGAGGGAAACATCGGGACGGTCAAGGTGGAGGGAGAGCCATGGGGAACATGAACTGCTGGGGAACCCTCTCCGGTCCCCAGAGTGTGTGTATGCACACGTGCTTGCTCCCAGCCATGCTGTGTCTGCAATGCAGCAGATTTTGAGCTGTGTCATGCAGACAAAAAAAAAAAAAAAAAATCCTCATCAGAGATGACGATGCTCAACGGGTGTTAGTCTCACTGGAGTCCCTCACTGCCCACTGCAGGCACTGAGATGGGTGCAGAGCCATGGACAAAACCCACTATTGATGGTCCTTGATCCTTTGTGAATCAAAAAGAACGCGCAGAGTGTGTTAGCTTTTAACTAAAATACCTTTAAAAACCTCCTCCCAAACAGACAGACCCTTCACACACTGTCAACAGGTTTTTTTTTTGTCCAGCAGGCCTCTAAAACACACTATAGAGCCCGGTGCTGTGAGGGCCAGTCCCTGGCCACATTTCCATTAGCAAACAGAGCTCTGCTGCTGCCCAGCCCGTTTCCTTCAGTGCAGCAGGTCACGCTGCCAGCCAGTCCCGGGTCACACAAAGGTACTCAAGGCTCATCACTCCCTATCCAGACTGCTGCATGCATACCTGCAGCCTCACCACCATTCCCTGGCACAACAGATTAACCATATCCCCCGGGCTCAGCACTTCTCCTGTGTGAGCCCTCTCTGCATGCTTTCAGGGGGACGTTTTGCGTCACTCAGAACCACTTTTGTTGGACTATTTTCTCAGGGTTTATGCGGTGTGTGGAAGTTTTGTTTCACATCACAATGGGTTTACTTTCAGGCCAGGAAATTCATCAGCCAACCGTCTGAACAATTAAACCCATTTTGGCCGGCTTTGCTTTGCTTTGATTCTGGGTTTGGGTGTTCTGTGACTAACCTGGCTTGCCTCACGACCAGCGCTATTCATCATAGCTCTCAAAAGAGGGTAAAAACAAGCGGGCTCAGCAAGAAGACCAGACCCCCAGCCAGCCTCACACGCAAAGCTGCTGCTGCTCATTATCCCTTGGGAAGTGTCCTGTCTATCAGGCAGACAGACCTTCCCTGAGGAGATGTCGTGCTCCAGCACATAGCCCTCAGTTCCACACTTGAACCAGCTCAGAGCTTCCTGCTGTGAAATCACCAATTGTAAACAGTTGCAGATATTTAAAGCATAATCCAAAGACAAGCTCTGTCCTGCAGGCCACCAAAGGCACAAACGTACCTTTTTTACAACTCCTGTAGTGGCCACGATGGTCTCTGCTCCTTCTACTGTCTTGCTGGCCACCGTGTTCACGCTGGCTACCACTGCCTCTCCCACCACGTTGGCCTGCTCCTTGGTCTTCTCAGCAACTGGGATTTCAACAACAGAAAGTCAGTCAGCTCACTGCTGTCAGAGGCTGCTAAAGCAAGGCGCAATAAGATGGCTGCACTAAGATAAGGGAGAAAATTGGCCCTGCATCTGAAATGCTGCTCAGAGGAATGCAAGCACTTAAGCCACTCAGCCTTCACGTGCAATTGGAGACTGAAAAACTCAATGTAAGATACTAAGAGACAGTCAGCAAATGAGGTATTTGTGCTGCAGGCTGTGAGCGCCTCTCCATGAGCACTCTTCATTTGTTCTGTCTGATGTAATGCAGCTGGTAGAAAACAGTAATTTGGTTACAGAACTGGTCAAAGAAAGTATTTGTTGCTCTCCTTGCAAGGCAAGAGCTGCCTGGGCCTCCCAGAAGGGTCCCCCGTGACCAGCAGGAGTCACCCAGGCCATGGCTGCGTCTAGCAGGACTGGTGCAGGCATCCATGTTGGGAAACTTGTCTTTGTGAAATGCATAACTGCTGTAAACCAGCCGTGTCTGCCAGGTAACGTCTGCTGGTTGTTTCCGACCTGCTCTCATCCAAGAGCACTGCAACTGTCAGACCCAAACCATCACTCCTCTGTTCACTGAATGCATGGTCACACAGACCCCCATATTCCCCAGGGATCCCCTGTCAGGCAGAAGCGACAGGGCTGTGCAACACAGGACAGGTATCTGCATCTCCCTCGGGGCGGTGTGCTTACCTGAGGTCACACTCTGCACTACGCCTTCCTTGGTTTTGGTACCTGTGAGATGGAACAAGAAGGAACAAGCCGTCCATCAGCGTTCAAGCATAAATAAATTGTATTTCCCAAATGAAAAAAAGAGTTGACTGGAGGTAATCACAGAATGGCTTGGGTTGGAAGGGACCTCAAGGATCACGAATCTCCCCACCACAGGCAGGGCCACCAACTTCCACATTTAATACTTGACCAAGCTGCCCGGGGCCTCATCCAGCCGGGCCTTGAACACCTCCACGTGCGTGCGCTGCGTAAGATAAAGTGCGCGCAGAGCAGAGGCGCGTCTCGTTTCTGGCACGAGCACTGAGCCGAGAGCTGCGCCGCCGCGTAACGACCCCCGGGCTTGGATTTCAGCCGCCGCCAGGGCCGCGTTCCGGTACACGGGGTGGCACAGCCGGCGGCTCGGAGCCGCCCCGCAGAGGAAACGCCCAGCCCCGAGGCCGCGCCCGCTGACTCAGCCCGGCCCCGCCCGGCAGCCGCGTCTGCTGCGTCAGAGCCCTCTGCGGCGCTCAGGCGCCTTGCTCTCGTCGGTCCGCGGCTGCGGGGTGCCCGCGTGAGCGTTCCCAGCGCCTGCCGCAGCTCCTCGTGTCCCTGAAAGACCCAGCGCGGAGCACGGAGCGGGGCAGAACTGGGGCTGTTACCAAACCTCTCGTCGTCTCCGCCTATGCTCGGTCCTCATTGCACGATTTGAGTTGTAAAGCTTTTAGAAACCGTAGTAAGGAGCTCAGATCTCCTGAGCGGGCTCTGCATCTCTCCCCACAGCCAGGAGAAAATGAAAAATCAGGTCAGAGCGTAGAGATGCGGAGCACTGCCCAAAGGAGATGGGAGGAATTCAGTTCAGAAATTTGGAAGTTTCCTTCCTAACATCACTCGGAGCAGGAGCAACACCACAGGCTGGCTCACACACAGCCATTTTCAGGCTCTTGCGGCTGCCTCAATTACGTACAGGGATGCTGAGTGCCTTTTGCTTGTGAGTCAGCTTCAAACTGAAATGTGAGCTGTTACGTGCGTTCATTTGCAGCGTGCCATGAGCTGAGCGTTTAAAAATTCAGGATGAAGACATAACCAGGGCTGCTGCACATAAATTTTGTATTTATTTCATCTCCAATTTAAATCTGTCTCTACACATACAGCTATTGCCAATACAGCTGTTTTAAATACAGCAGCTGTGGGTACGGTATCTGATGAGCCTGCTCACTTTCCCACTGCCCGACCCTCCCACATCTGGAGGACAGGAAAGCTGTGCCAGGTGCTGCTGTTGGCACCAGGATGAGCAGGCCTGGGAAGGAGACTCTGCAGATGGATGGTACCTGGAGCATCCGACCATCCCGACATGTACTCTCATGTACCAGGCAGTGCAGGAGCCAGGTACTGGGGGTGACCTTGAGCAGAGAAGGTTTGAGACATGATGGTAACTGAAGGATTTCTGGGCCGGGCAGCGGTCGTGCTGTTTCTCAGAACCTGCCCATGGGGCACAATGAATGTGAGTATCTCTAGTGAAGTGAGACTGATGTGCATATAGGCAATGAAACAGAGAAGGATTTCAGGATCAAAGGGTGTGTTTGTGGGTACAGGTGCATCCTCCAGCCCCACTCCTGACACTGTGGGCTGTTGGCATGGGCCAGCTAGCATATACCTCACACCTGGGTGCAGTGGGATGGCAGTGGGGGGAGGATGAGCTGCACCATACAGGCACCCAGCACTCAGCACGGACCTGCCAGTCACACACCCGCTGCTCCACACCACACTGCTGCCACATCCCCAGGCAGAAGCAGGTTCTATGCCTGGCTCCCAGCTAGGGAAACTGAGGCACGAGATGTCTGCAGCATCCTAGGATTATGCAGCTCTGTGCCAGGGCATCACCCAGACCTCCCACCATTCACTCCTCAGCTCTGCCACACAGCAGTGTCACCAGACTTTCTCAGAGACAATTTATGAGGCAGTCCACGCTCAAAAGCAAATTGAAAACATCTCTCTTACCTACGTACATCACACCTTCTTTAGTCTTCTCTGCAGCCTCTGTCACTCCCTGCTTGGTCTTTTCTGCAGCAGCCACCACACCTTCTTTAGCAATAGAAAATCCTTTCTTAAAGACATCCATCCTTCTGGCTGCCCAGGGTAGCAGCTGGGTGCAGGGCAGCAGCAAGCGGCTCCTTGGGAGGGGTCCTGCAGTCAGCAACCCTGCCCTTGTTAGATCTTGCCTCCTCTGCCAGGCTCTGTGTCTGCTCCGGTTCCTCTGCTGGAGGAGGATGGTGAGACAAACCTTGCAGCCTTCTCTGGCTCTTATTGATTAAGTGCACTGCAAAGTAGCCAATGCCTGCAAACAGCTGGTACTGAAATATTAATGATATGGATCTGCCTGGTAAGATTTAAGGAGGGAGGGGGAGAGGAGGAGGACAGAGGTACGTAAGAGACTTTCTGGAAATCCTCCAGGTAGATAAAGCTTTTAAAAGACGCTGCGGTGCTCTCGCTCAAGGATGCTCTCAAGAGGAGATGTTTTATCCAAAGAGCTGAGTTCCTGAAAGCACCTCTGCCCAGGGCTGCAGCAAGCACAGGCTCCTCTGGGTCCCCAGGAGGAGAAAAGCATGTGAAGTGCTGGTAATAAACCCGACAGGGACAGCTCTCCAGGTTAGCTGTAAACAGAATGCATCCCACACAAAGCAGTAACAAGAACATGGTTTCTCATAAACGCTGACTGAGAAGGGGAGCGGATAGCGCTTGTGCCCAAGGACAGTGTGCTGGAAAGCCCAACAGCCACATCTGAAATGTCTGAAGGTGGCCCCCCCAGCATCAAGTACAAATCACAATTTGGGCTTGACTACACACCCCATCATAATAGCTTTAAAGTGAGCCAGGGTTTAGGTTTAGGTTAGATATTAGGAGGAAGTTTTTCACACAGGGTGGTGAGGCACTGGAACAGGTTGCCCAAGGAGGTTGTGGATGCCCCATCCCTGGAGGCATTCAAGGCCAGGCTGCATGTGGCTCTGGGCAGCCTGGTCTGGTGGTGGTTGGCGACCTGCACACAGCAGGGGGTTGGAACTGGATGATCATTGTGGTCCTTTTCAACCCAGGACATTCTCCAATTTTATGAGAATGGTTAAAGACACGATGGCTGTAGGGGAAATCTTGCTTTTATTTGTTTCCGGGCTGAGCCACTGCAGAATGATGTCGGTGGGAGGACTGATGGCAGAAGCCTTGAGCTGATGACCCACTTGGCCTCAATGCCTCTCCAGGAAAAAGTATTGAAACACAGATCATTAAAATCACATCTGGATATGATTAGTAATTTATCTTGAGTTCAATTCTTTCTGGAATAGACCCTAAGTGGCCCAGATCAGCTTTTCTGCTGCTCCCAAACTGGAACCCAACAGAAACAAGTGCTGGTACAACACAGTAGTGTTTTGTTTCTGGTGCCCTATTTGGGGAAGCCATGAAGTATCCCTCTGTGCACCAACCCAGCCCACTGCAGCCGCCCCTGCTTACCAGGCAGGCTGAGAGGGAAGCTCCAAGGCTGCAGCCATGACATGGGCAGCACACAGATTGCCCTCTTACTGCTGAAGTCAGCAGATTAATGTGGGTTTGGGAAGTGTTTTCTTACACCATGTTGAAATAATGGCAAGACTGTTGATGTGGAAAATAAGATTAAGATTTATTAGTCTTTTCCTCACCAGTGGTTCTCCTTGCCAATAAATGAACCATGAATTCCCATTTGAATGTAGAAGAGCTAAATCTCTTACAGGCTACAAAATGTATCAATTGTTAATCCAAAAAAAAAAAAAAAAAAAAGTGCAATATTCAAAGAAAGGCTGTCACAGCATGCTGAATATTTTAAGTGCTCTCACTGTTCTGGACTGCCATAACACTGAGGAAAGAACAGCTTTTCTTTCCATCCTTCTGAACATCCTTTGGGCAGGTGACTGCCCACAACTCACAGGGCACAGTGTTCACAAATATGAAATGTGTGTGCCCTGCTGCGTCACACCGCAGGAGGCTGAGTATGGCATATGGTTCCATTAGGCACAGGGCAGGTGCCAGGTTTTTACTGCATTTGGTAAAAAATGAAACTGACCATCCTTGGGGCCAATTTACTTCTCCTCAAGGCTTTCAAAGAGCATTAAGGCAGAGCAGAGGGCTTTCCAGATACTTCATGGGAACATCCAGCCTGAGAAGGTTGTGAGAAGTATTCTTTGATTTTGTTGAGCTATTGTCCTGTCATTGTAACTCCTGTAATTAAATGCTGCATATTTTGCATTGTTGTAGAAGTTCACAAACGCAAGGAACATCGAGCCATCCTGCAGTGTGGGAGATGAATCATCACTCAAGTGCATCAACCGGTGCTCGAGAGGGATACTCCTTTCCTGTGCTCTCCCGTCCCAATGACCTTCAGACAGAACTCACAAGAGGCATTTAAACTCGCTGGATCCCTCCCAAGGCAGCCAGCAGTTTGCACAGACATTGTTTTACCTTGGAACCATTTTAGGAAAGCTCTGGACTCAAGGCAACGTTGTAAGTGACCTATGTAGGGCAAAAATCAGTAAGAGCTCCTGAATATTAGCCATCTCATGGCATCTGTACCTTCCTACTTGAAGCTGAGGATCTAGTGCTCATTTGTTGCCAGTCCTGCCTCAGTAGAACTTGGCAGTGGGTGAGATCTGTGCCTGAAGAAGAATTTTCCCCTTCTAGTAGATACGACACCTTAACGAGGAATGGAGTTCTTCCTCCTAAGGGCAGATCAGGGGGCCAAGGCTGGCCTGGCAGCTGGCAGCCCCTTTTGGTCCCTCAGATGCCCTGGGATGCACAGGAGAAGCCACTAAGCCAGGCCCTCCACCCCTCCCCATGGCTGATGGCTGCAGTGTGTGTGTGCTCTCCCACAGTGACTCTGCAGTATGTGCAAGATAGGTCTAACCCAAGCCTACTATTCCCTAAAGCAGACATAAAGGAAATCAAGGAATGCAAAAGAAAATCAAAAACAAGACTCCCTGTCCCCTTCTGCCCATTTTTTTCTTAGTGAATACAACAGACTGAAACAAGATTTCAATTAATTATCCTCTCTTCCCTCTGGCTCTCTGCATTGCCAATTACTGTGCACACAGCACCTTAACCTTGTCCTCAGCCATGAGCTTGGGCTGCTGGCCATCAGCTGTCGAAAGCATCTCACTGCTGGAAAGGAATGGGGTTTGGTCATCTATTGAAGTATTTTGGGGGCATATGACGTCTGAAAGATGGGCTGCTTTGTGGCTGGTGCATATCCTTTGTTAGGGAAGTTTTAGCAGGGAGAATAATGCTAACAATAACAGGATCAGACCTTGCTCTGTATAAACAGAAATCCTCTCTCCATTTATGAATACTTCAGAACGCGGAAAGGAGAACGGTCTCAGATGGCTCATTTTCATGCTTGAAAGAAAACAAGCTGCTCTGCCTGCCATCCTCCAGGCACACAGCGAGGACTCTCACCCCGGCCACAGGTCTGCATGGCTAATGGGAGATTTCCTCTGGTAAGGCTGGCGGAGGAGCATTCAGAAGGCACATACACAGCAGCTGGCAGGATGGCCTGCAGCCGGCTTTGGTGGTGGATCTCTGCTACTGAGCACCACTGATGGGCTCCAAGCAGAATGATAAACACACTCCCAGCAAGAATGTGGCTTCCTCCCCTGAGGACAGACCACCAAAGCCCAGCTTCCCAGCCTGCCTGTGGAGGTAGCATTGCCAGGGCACGTGGGTGGGCAGAGAATGAGGCAGCATTTCACAGACCTGAAGGCAGTGGTGGCTGCCCAGCGGCTCCCCCCCTTGCTGGGAAGATATCAACAAAGCTGTCCTATTCATCTTCACAGACAGAAAATCCATTCATTTATTCAGTCTGCTCCAGAGGTTTCAGGCTGGAATAAATGAGTCCGAAGCAACTTATGCTTATTAAAACAATTCCAGTTTTTCTGGGCTTTTCAAGCCTGTTTTTTTTTCCCCAGGACTGTTTTGTTTTTTCCCTTTTCTTTTTAAATATTCAGATTCTGAAGTTAAAATATAGGCTTAAGAGCATTACAGGGTAGCAGAAGGAGATGCAGAAGAAAACAAAAAATTATCTGAGTTGAAATTGAAGATTTAATTTCTAGCTGCTCTTTCTCCACAGGGAAGCTGCCAAGCATCACCTGCTCGATTGCTGTCCAAATGAACAGAAGCCATCTCTCCAGCATGATGTTTGGCAATGCTTTCCTGCTGGTTCTGCCTCCTGTCAGATTGCGGCCTCAAGGGTTTGTCCTCTGAGCAGAGTAGAGAATCACCAAGAGAAAAAATGGGAATTTCCTATGCTGTGGGTTCTCTAGAAGGCAGTGCTGATGTTTGACATCTTGGCCATTTGGAGGTGCAGATGGGATGTTGGCCTCTCAGGACAGGAACTGTGGGAGAGGGTTAAGAGCTGTGCTTAGTGTAAACAGTTACAATTAGCAGACAAGGCAAGAGTAGTGGCGACAGTTGTCACAAAGTTCATGGGGTTCATGGATGAGTCTGGAGGAACTGGTGATGCATTGGCACCTGCTGCCCAGGGAGGCGGTGGGATTACTGCTCCTGGAGGCATTCAATAAATGAGGAAGTGTGGCACTGAGGGACGTGACAGTGGGCATGGTGGGGATGGATCGAAGGCTGGACATGATGATCTTAGAGGTCTTCTCCAACCTGAGTGATTCTATGATTCCGAGACTGAGAATGGATCAAAATATTTCCAAGAAATGTTGGGAAAATTAAATTAATTTCACAAATAAGAGCACAAAGGAAAGGAAGAAATAACAACTGGAGACCAAGACAGGAGGAACAAACCAGGTATCTCGCCTGTCAAATTTAGATGCCAAAACACAGAGCAACTCTGTTTTTCTTAGCTGATCTGAGGGCTGCTGGAAATTTCTTTGGGCAGCTCCAAATGCCTCTGAACTGAACTACCATGTCACTTACTGAGCATCCTCTAATGCCAAAACATCTTCCAAATTATATATTTTTTTTTTATCTTACCTATTTCTTCCACTCTAGCAGTGGCACCCAGCTCTGCAAAGTACACCGAGCTTCCAGTAAGGCAGGTAGCTGAATAGGGAATAGGCATCTACTGACGTTAGCTGGTACATGCTTGTCTTTCTCATCATCTGGATGTATCTCCTGGAAAAGACTGTCCTCAGAAAGTGAAGAGCAAACAGCTATGGAAAATGGCCTTATGTGTCTGTTTCCCATGGTTCCATGCCGAAGCACCAGATCAAAAAATGGGCAAAGTTGAGATGAATTGTGTTTCTATGCAGGTGCTCCTCATATCCACTCCCCTACAGAAGTTAAACCAGAAAACTTATGTCATAGCCCAGCAACTGTTACGAACAAAATACCATAATCTGCATATTCAGATTATTCAGGGACCCTAAGCCACAGCAGTTAATAATTCAACAGAAATCTTTCATAGTGTTGTCCAATAAAGAGGGTCCTTTGAATAATTCACACCCTAGATATATCCATGGCAATGTCTATGCTGCATCCACCCAAGGACAGAGATGTCAGTCACCAGCACGCTCAATACTTTTCATGTCTTTCATAACTGCTACTCAAAAGTCACATGAAATGATTAACCTGTCAATGGCTGAGCAGTCTGCAGCACACACAAGAGGAGCAGCAGATGTCTCAGTTGGGGTGGCAGAGATGCATTGCCTCACTGCTTTGGAGATACCACGTCCTGGAAGAAGAAAGATGTCACGGGTGATTAAGTGGAAAAGCTCATGATGAAAGACAGGACCAAAGGGTTTGGAAATGGGTCACAAATGGGGTATCTTCATCTTCTGCAGCACAAAACCACCTTTCTGCAAGCCGTGATCCTACAGCAGTTCAGGTTTTACACCTGTTATTTGTTTTGCCTCACGTTCATTTCAGTTCCTTCCCTACAATGGGCTGTCCTAAGTAAACAAACACAATGCTTAGGTCATATCCAGTTACTTATAAGAAAGTCCCATTTGCATGTGAAAAACAGCACATAAGACATGCACACACCAACATGAGCTTGTGCTCTAGCAGGATGCGTGCAATTAGGTAATAAAGGCAGCAGGAAGGAACAGAGGGAAGTTGCTTACTTTTTTCAGTCTTAAGTCCAGAATCTGTGATTTCATCTCCCTGGAGAAGTGACTGCAGCAGCAACAGCAGGTTTTGTCCTTAGAAAGACAGGAATCTCTCCCTGCCTTGCTCCTGTCCATGCCCTTGCCCAGCAGTGTCAGCCATCAGACATTAAGGGCATCTCCATACATTTCTGGGTTCTTCCATTATGCACAGAAGAAGCAGGAGGGGCTCTAGATCTAACCTATGACAAGGAGAGTCCTCAATAACAAAGCCTTCCAAAATCCTAGAGAGATTTTATCCTGCTTTATTTTTCAGCAGACATTGGAGCAACTCCAGAAAAGCTTTACATTTAATGGCCTGCAGGACAGACTGAGCCTTTGGCCGCGCTTCTCTTCAATCACTGTGAGACATGCTCCAGCACTCCTGCACCAGAATCCACACCTGCTTTGTCAGGAAGCATAATTCCACTTTAATTTTATTCTTAAAGATGCCAGAGTGCATCACGCTGTGAGGCAGGGAGGAAAGAAATGCACTCTGCTTTACGACAGCAACCAAACCAAAAAGCAGCAGCTTTTTCTGGTGATGGAATAGGATGCATAGAATTCTGTGGAGGCCACACAGAAATGGATGTCAGTAAGATCTTTTTTCCCCACTGTGATCTTACTCCAAAGATGTTAATGACCACAATTGGTTGCAGGTACCAAAATTGCACAAGCCAGGGCATTTCAGATGTTCAACTGGAGAAGTAAACATTTGCAGACACCGAAGCAAGCAGCTCTGTGGTATTTTCTGGCACCATAACGAGAGTCTGTTACACCACTCAGTATTTTCTTTCCTTTCTTTTCTCTTCCTTTCCTTTAAAGCTAACATCCTTTTCCTGTGCCTGAGGGAGAAGGCAGCTGATAAAAGCTGAGTTCCTGTTCACAGATAAGTTTAGAAGGCAGCCAAACTCAGAAGTTCCTTGAATAAGTTATATCCCTACCACCTTTTTTTTTTTTTTTTTTTCCCCCTCTGTTAGAGGCATTCCACACAGGAACCAGGCTCACATTGTTTGATGGCCACGGACATTTCCACAGTGCCTGGGAGGGTCGAAAGCTTTTTCCGCTCTTTGTTACAAATCTTTTTTTTTTCCTTCCTTTTTCCAACTTTTCGTTTAAAGAATACTGCCAGGGCATTCCAGCACTAATTCAGGCTGCGCTCCGGAGAGGAGAACAACAGACAGGTGTAATTGGGTGGGAAAAAAAGCCCACAATGCTAGTGAAGGTTTTGCTCATCTGTAACACAATAGGACTGGCTAAGCTGGCCCGGCACATCGACCATCACGGCTACCACGATGTTCCGATGCATGGCTCAAAGGCACAGAGCCACCAGACCCCCACAGACCCGGAGAGGGCTCTGCTGCAGGAGGAAGAGGGCTCCTGGGAGGCAGCAGAGCGCCGGGCAGATGTGCCAGAATACTCTGTGAGTATTGCCTACCCACACCAGGGAGAAAGAGAGCAGCTGGAAGCTGTCAGCCCGCCATCCCAAAACGGGTAAGTACCCAAATATGCATGTTCATGCCCGTGATGGAGTCACGTATGATAAACGTGATGAAAGACCATTATGGATAAAGGTTTCTCTTTGAAACATATTAGATTATAGGGATTGGTCTGCATCCAAATAGGAGAAGTTTAATGTTCTAACTACAGGAACAGGAAATATAATTGCTTGTGAAGGATGAAACCACAGACGTGGCTGACTCTTTATCCTAAAGACAGCAGGATGGATGCAGTGCCTGGATGCACCTGGTGTGGCTAAAGCCATGAGGCAGAGCCCTGCAGCTCCCCTGTAGCACAGTAACACAGAATACTACTTCAGGCACAGCAGAACTAGATAAAATTCATTCCTCACTTTTTCTCTTCACACACCAATGGGGGTTTTTACCGACTGGCAACCTTTGCTTATCATCAGAACATACTCAGCTCAGAACTGGGCCTTGGGGAAAGAGGAAGATGAGAGAAAGAAGAGTAGGATGTTAGCAAAACAGGAACAGTGAGGAGTAAATATAAAAGGAGTAACAAATAAGCATATCACAAATTCAACCTTCCCCCCACCAAAAGAGAAAGGAGAAAACAAAAAAGGATTTTCACATACTTCTCATAATCATCTCTAGCTGTGTACCCATTCAGAGTAGATAAAGCATGTGCTTCACTAGAAAGGTTTCCAAACACTATGCGTTTCGTGAGTTTTACAGGGCATGTAAGTAGGTCCCTGAATGTTTTAAATAGATGAAAACCAATCAGGACAGGGAATGAATCTTTTATAGCACTGATGGAAGGCTACTGCTCAGGACGGCTGGAACAGCAGCACAGTGAGTGCTGTTCACAGCTCACTGCTTCAGGATGCTCTGATTCTTCTCTTCAAATGTTCTTGGGGTAGTGAGAGGAGGGAGGGAAAGACTGTAAATCCTTGTTCATGTCACGATTCCTTTCCACACAAACAAAAGCTTGCCATCTTCTTTCTAAATCTCATCTACCTGTAATATTAAGGCCTCCCTTCTGCATGTAATACAGTGCAGGACTTACAGTCCTGTTTTCCTTCATATTCCATATCCCCACAGATCTGTATGCCATAGCACTAACCTCGAATCGTTTTCTAAATCCCACCAAGTATTGACTTGCAGTTTTCTGATGGACAGTGCTCAGTAATGGCGCACACTTAATTCACCAGCTGCTGGCTAATGCATTTGAGACTCTAGCAGAGCAAGGAAAGCAAAACAGAACCATTACCATGGCCTTGCATGCTATACTGCAAGGTGTCAGGCATTTGATGGCTTGTTGAAACGCTGATAGCAATCTAAAAGCTGCAAAAATTCAAACGTGTAAAGAGGTACTTGTAGAGGTCAGCAAGGCTCTGTAATATACTTTCCTAATTAGGACCTTTTCCTTTGCTGTGTGACTTTGTTCAGCACCAACTTGTGTAACACCATTCAGCACAAGCTGTTACTCATCCTGATTTCCTCCCAAGAAGAGAAATGCTTCCTCCTTTTAAGGAGATGGTTGCATAATGAGTCAACTCACAACGCTCTTCCCTATTATAAAGCAATGCTGATGACTACACGCAGTCAAGATCTAGCCTGCCAGTAGCTTCAGGGTATTCGGTCTTTTGCTGGAGCAATCACAATTAGAGTGATAAGCCCAGCAAGGCAGCACATCTCAGGAAATAAATTTAATGTTTTCAGAGGAGCTGTACCCAAAATTGAGTGGGGAGAGCGCATACACTAACAGACAGCACAGGTCTGCTTCTGCCTGTGCTCCAAATCCTTAGTGTTGCTGCAGATGGCTGAAGGAGCAAGGAATGAAAGCAAGGGAAAAGGCATTGGGAGTTACAAGGAACTAAGAGACATGGTGAAATCCACACACACCACTAAAAGCTCTGGGGTGATGGAAACCAACAACTGGTCCATGGCAACGCTGTGATACCTTTCTAGCAACAATCAATGACTTTTCCCCCAAGCTCTTGCTGTTTTTCTTATGCGTTAGAAATGATGATTGTTACAAAACATTCTTAGACCTTTTCAAAATAAATGAGTATTATTTTTCTCATGGTCATTTGAGTAATTGGAGACCATGATGACTAATACTCCCCAGGCCATTGGAATTCCTTGTGTTCTGTTTCAGCACGTAAGGTGAAATGACTCACTAAGGCCCAGTCAAATGCCTGGATATGTTATGTTACTACTGAATTCCTCTCAGAATAATGAGGTTATTCTAATCAGAGTTTTAAAATAAGGCAGTTTTTAATGAGAAATGTGTGGATAGTAAAGAACAGTTTCAACTGTTTGATAAAGGAAGGGCTAGGTAAGAGATTGGTATCTCAGCTGCTGCTTGTATCTGAGCGCACCAGAGAGGCTGTGCTTGTTCAAAGTTTCCTTCTTTTTCCCTGAAGCTGTCTTGTGCAATTGATCAGTTTGACACGACAAAACTTCCTTATGGCTGAGATAAATGGATCCATGAGTACACAAACTTACCAGCAGAAGTAGAAAGGGAAATGGAAGCACAAGTATACAAAGATCTGTACTCTATTAGCATCTGTTTTAGGCATGGAAGTTGAAGAGTAAGAACAGTAAAGACAAGTGATAGATTTCATAAATATACAGTATATAATACCCATAACTCCCATGCAGGCTCTAATCCAATCCCTCTGCCTGCAGCCCCACAAAGAATTGCACTGATGACTCAGATTACATGCACACAATATTCATATTTCTTAAAAACAAACAAACAAAAAAAAACCCCAAAAAACAACAACAAAAACAAAGCATCTAAAAGGTGCAATTCCACCACATGCTCTTTTGGGCAGCGAAGCCCAGAGTTCCCTGTATCCTCAGTTGGCCTGGCCTGTGAAGTAACACTGTCAACCAGATCACTTAAGTGTTCCAGGTTAAAAATAAGCTCAAGGAGAAAAAAAAAAACCAGAGGCTATTTTTGATTTTACCCCTCAGTAACCACATTGACAGAGCTGATCCCCAAATGGATGGCTCACGCAGCGAAGGAGAAATGGAAGTGGTGATGAGGTGGGGATAAGCAAAGGAGCTAAACCTGCCTTCCCTCTCTATGACAAAGTCATAGAACTTTTCCTCTTTCCTAAAGCGAAATCATCGTCAGGGAGCTCCTGCCCTGTGTGAACTGTATCTCCGTCATGGCAGGTATTTTAGTGCTCTGTTCTCCTTTATCCACAATCAGATGCTCAATCTCCCATCTATTGCAATTTTTCTTACAGTTAAAATGTTTGGGGGGAAAAAACAAACAAACAAAAAAAAACCCATCCCGAATCCTGACAGAAAAGGCAAAAATCTGCAGAATAAGTAGATCCTTAATCATGCTGACTTGTGTCAAGGTTTGTATACACAGTCCTGTCCCTTGATGGGAGGAAGGCTTCCTGATGTCAGCCAGCAGTGCTGTTATCTCACTGAAACACGCACCTCTTCCTTTAGCCCTGCACTGGGATGGCCACAGAGCTGGTGTCTGTGATCAGCCAGGGTGCCCAAAGGGGGAGCCATCCGTCCTTCAGAGTGCAAAGAAGCAGAGGAAACCAAAATAGCTCTTATTATGGGAAAAGTCAAAACAATGCCCAATCTTAACAGCTCGTTTTCTTTTCTGCTTTTACAGGAAAACATCAATTGATCTGATTAATATCAGTTTCACACTGACTCATCTATTTCTTCCAAATTAGAGAGGGACTTTCTTAGGATGTTTATGGGATACTGAAATTTCCCACCAAAGGGGAATAGAACGCAGGCTTAAAATAAAGCAACTTCTGGATTAAATGCAGTTTAATGTGATCTTCAGCCCCTGACATCCTGCACACTAGTGGAACGGCCAGAGTGCTCAACAATAGCTTTTGTAGTGCCAAGTTCACTAACAGAAGCAGTGGCTTTCCTATCAAAATTTGGCACTTGCCTCCTTTCAGGAGTTTTGGAAATCTTCAACTCTCTTGTTGAGTTGCACAGCTACAGGTGGAATGGCTTCCCTTTTGTGTATTTGATGGGCAGTTCCTGAAGAAACATAGCTTCACTGAGCGCAGTACAGTAGTTACCTAGCCCTCCACATGCAAAAGATTCATTTCCATTGTTACATGGTTCATTAGTGCAAGCTGTAGCAATTTGTTCCTTCAGAAGATAGCAAGGGATCTCTTGTTTAAGAGTAGTGACAGAATCCAAAGCCTTCCTACAGATGAGGGTCACTAACCCTCAAACAAGCCCTTAGCAGCTGGCTCTGAACAAACTGAAATCTTCTGCTGAGAAGAAAAGATGATCAGGACAAGCCTTGCTGCTCACTGAGCGCACACAGTTTGGGAACCTTGTCTTGTTCTGCATCTTTGACTGGCTGGCACAAGCACAGCTATGCTGGCAGGGAGCACCAGCTGCAATCCCACTTCAAGATGAAGTGAGAGTGCGCTTTTATCTGCAACAATCAGAAGATGAAATCCCAGTTTAAGCTGCCCTCAGAGCGGGCTGTAGAACTTGCACTGTGCTGAGGAAGACATAAGGAAGGAAACGGCTGTGAATGCTTTGTGAAGAAAACTCTTGCACAAATTTCTCTGCAGTAGCTGTACAACAGGTGGGATTGCCTCAAAAGCCACTGCAACCAAGTCTGCTTTCTCTGAAATGCTGCTTGCTGTGAGGCTCCAAGTTCAGGACTGGTTTTACTCAGAAAGCCATCGTGGCACTGCATTCGCAAGGCATTCTGCAGGACAGGCCATAGCTGAAAATATACTAACTGGCATCACAGCTGGAATGAACTGGGACACTGGGAGACTTGTAGTACTGCAAGAAAATCCAAACACTTGGCATTGCTGCTCTTTCAGCTGAGCTTGTTATGATTAACTACAAATCAATCAGTCTACTTTCATCAAATCCCTGTTAGAATCAGTGATGCTCAAGGCATGAGGCACAAAGTTCCTGCCCAAGAGGAGCATTACCCATAATCAGGGAAAGAGGGAAACAAGAGAAGTAGTTCCTGCTGCCTGGCTGATACACAGTGCTGCCTGCTCAGCAGAGCAGAAAATTCACTGATGTGCTGACAGGTCACCAGCAATCACACATCAGCTGCTAATTAAAAACAAGGGCACACCTTGTTCCTTATGAGAGCCAGCACCTTTTTAAGTACTTAATCCCTTTGGCACTCCCCAAATGAGTCTTTCTTAAAACCGACATGCACAGTCCCATTTCAGACTAATTTAAATGCAATGCTTTACCTCTTTTTTGAACTGAGTGCTCTTTTATTGTCAGCGCTTTGCACTGTGGGAAAAACTGAACACAGATTATTCTACTGCTAAAGCCTGATTTTTTTCTGCTTCAACTGGAGTAGGTCAGGAGCCTAACACAAGTTAGTAGGAAATCGCTTCACATTCAGAGACCAGCACAGAATTGTAGGGATTGGAACAGACCTCTGGAGACCATTGAGTCCAATCCTAATGCTAAAGCAAGTTTCCTACAGCAGGTCACACAGGGAAGCCTCGAGGTGGGACTTGAATATCTCCACAGAAGGACACCCCATCTCTCTGGGCAGCCTGTTCCACTGCTCTGTCACTCTAGCAGTAAAGAAGTTCTTCTTTCTGCTTGTATGGAACTTCCAGTGTTCCAGTTTGTGCCCATTGCCCCTTGTCCTGTTGTTGGGCACTACTGAAAAGAGCCTGGCCCCAGCCACTTGATACCCATCATTAGATAATTACAAGCATTGATAAGATCCCCCTCAGCCTTCTCTCCTCCAGGTTGAAAGGCCCCAGGTCTCTCAGCCTTTCCTCGTACAGAAGATACTGCAGGCCCCCTTCCTGGCCCTCCATTGGCCTCTCTGCAGAGGTTCCCTGTCTTTTTCTTGAACTGGGGAGCCCAGAACTGGAAAGCCTTCTGTTGTCATCTAGTAGCACATCTTAGCAGCAATAATTGCATACCTTGTGCCTTTTGCATTGCACAGAAAATGACTTGTGCTCTGTCAGTAACAGTCATGATCCGCTGGGCAGGAGTTCTCAAAGTAATTATAGGAACTGCCTTCCTTGAGAACAGAAACAGGAGGAAACTGATGTGAAGGACAGCTCTGCTGCATGAGCACAGACAAAGGAATAACAAAACTCATGGAAAAACAACATCCTGCAGCTTTTGTTCAGGCAAAAATTCCACTGACACAGCAACGGTCTAAAATGATGCATTACAGTGACAAGCAGGAGACCACCAATGAAACTGAAGTACCTGGCTGTGCTGGGGGACATTATTCTCATCTACCATCATGCTGCTCTTATCAGTTGTAGCACTATGTGGAAAAGAACCAACCCTGTATTCATTGTAACAAAGTTATGGCCACTTTGCTTTACCTCCTGTCCTGCTGCTGTGATAGCAGGATGTCTGACCAAATTCTGACATCACAAACAAAACTGCTTGTGTTTTGCTGTGTTTCAGAAAAAGCAGGTGTAATATCCAAGAACAACAACAGCAAAACCAACCATTCCTAGCATCAAAACAAGCATCCTTAGCCCTGGTTCTGTAGGGCTGACTTCGGCGTTGCTCCAACTTGCAGTTTTGCTATAAGCTTCATCATTCCCCACCCTAGAAATAAAGCTCTCCTGCTCTCCTCACAAAGCAGCTTCTCCTTGGCCACAGAGGCTGGAGTTGAAAGGAAACCCTATTAAGGAGGATGAAAGCACAGAGTGCAAAGCTGGTGGTATAGTCAGTGAGTGAAGCTACAAAATCACAAGGGGAAAAAAATACAGAAGCAGAACATAAAGCTTCTATGTCCCAGAAACAGGCTGAATGAAGTTCTCTTTGTGAAAGGGCAGTCACTGAGGCTTCATAGCCCATTGGTGTCAGTGCAGAATTGCCACTTGTCTCACTGAACTTCAGATCAAGCCTTTGTAAGTCTTTAAATCATTCCACTTTAATGTTAAGGAATGACGTATTTCCCTCAAGGTTAATACAATTAAGGAGTATTTTTAGTAATAGATAGAAAAGTTTCCTTAAAGGAAGCATTTGACAAGATATATAAAAATACTGCAATAGAGGTTTCACCTTTGGGCACATGTATCTATATTGCAGCCCTTTACAGATAGGAAAAATGGGCTTTACATATTTACTCGACGACATAATACAATTTGATAAATTGAATCCAACTCAAATCCGCTAAAAACTGTTATAATTACAACCAAAGTATGATATGATATTGCCATTCAGCTTCACAAATCAACTTCTACATTGAGCCAGGGAAAACTAGCAAGCAGATACTAAAGAAAAAACAAACATACAGAAATATGACTACTACTAAAGGCAGCTTTTATACAAAGTATGTCAAATTCCTTTTGCTTCATATTCTATGTCCCACATAATACATAATTACCCAAGCAGCAGGTTGGGGTCAATTTCTGACATAACGTAACTCTCTTGTATGGGAGAGAACCTAGGAGTAAGCCCACCAGATACATACAGCATGGGAGCAGGTTTTGAAAAGAATCTTCTTATTTTCTATTAAATGTGTTTGTGCATTTATATCTGTGATAGTAAAACACTCATCTTGCTCACACACATTTGTGCATGTAAACATTTGGTTTAGATCTGTGAGGCTTATGTGACCAAAAGCACTCATCTGGGAGCCACGCTCAGTGGGAAAAACGAATCGGCACAGATGATGATTCATGGGGTGTGGGTTGTTTTCATCAAGAAAGAACAAAACATGAAAGCAAAATAATCGTATTTGAAAAAGAGATTTCCACATGGGACGTGGACCCTTGCTGGGATCTGGCAGGCACCCCACTGGGCAGGTCTGAGGCCCTGCACCTGGCACCAGTGCCTGCTTGGGCTAGCAGTGTGTGTGAGCCAGGTTATTTTGCTAGGAAAAAATAATAATAAAATAAAGAGCAGAGAGGATTTGAGCTGCAAAAGCCACTCACAGCAATGGCTTGCTGGGCACATGGCAGGGGACAGCTGTTTTGGCTTGGAACCACAAGAAAAGTGGCAGCAGGCTGCTTCTGCACAGCTTTCATGCCTGTCTCTAAGAACTGAGAGCAGCTTTGCCCACAGGTGTGCTTGCTGACATCTCAGCCATGCTGTACCTTGAGAAGCTGGCTGCAGTGAGTGTGGGGAACTCGCCCAGCTTGCCCAGGCTGTCTGCCTTCCCTCTCCAGCTTCCTTCCCTTCTCCTGGCTGCCCTGCTGTTCTCCCAGCTGCCATGACCACAGCTTCTGCTTTCGAGCTCAAGTTGGTTCCCCATTGTTTCTGTGCTCAGACAAGAAAGGCAAACTTTTTCCATATATGCTGATTATCAGAGATTTAGTTCCCGTGTTCCCATATAAAAATATACCGCCTAAAGTTCAGCTGTTCTTTATCAGGCACAGCTCTCCCCCACACAATGCTCTGCTCCATTTTAACACAAACCTTTGGAGTACCTCCTGATCCTTCCAAACTCCCCCGTGGATACAATTGGCATTGTTCAAGACCTGATTCTGCTTTTGTTTTGAAAAACTAGTGTTGATTTCTTATGGAAAAGGAGTTTAACCAATATGCATAATGGCACAAAAAAAATACTATTTCTATTTTCCCTCCAGGCTTTAAGGAGATACACGGTGTTTATTAACATCTCATCTCCTTGCAGGTTCTCTGAGCCAGCAAAGCTTGCACATCCTTTTTCCTCACTTCACTGTGCGCTGGTGAAGCCTCACCTCAACCACTGTGTGCAGGTTTGGGCATCATAAGGAGGACATAAACCCCTTAGAGACCACCAAAGGAGTGCTACAAAACTGATGATCCAATGGAGCCAGGGGTTGGATGCAAAAATCAAGATGGCCCAGTAACTGATCAGACATAGCAATATTTTGGCAGACACCGATTATTAACTGAGTTTATGTAGGATTAATTTTCCAGAAGCACTCAGACTAGACCTGATGAGTCAGTTGTGAGGCATCTGAAATGGCAACATGCCCATCCAGGCAGTTTGACGTTTAAAGCAACATTAACCTGCAGGTTATCATGGGTTGGGAATTTCTGCTGCTGAATGAAAAGGCTGGAAATGGAACTAATGCATCAAAGTTCAGACAATCAACCCTTCTGTTAGAAACTCTGATAAGCATCCCAAATGAAAACAAAGGAACAGAGAGTCGAGGGAGGGGAGAAGCTAGCAAGCATTTTTCACTTTCCTCATCATCCAGCCTAAAAAACAAAGCCCCTCTACATTTTGCCCTTCTGTGTCACTGCTACAAGCAGAAACTTTAAAAGACCTATTTGAAATTCCTTTTTCCCCAATAGGAACTGGTGTTCTGTCACACAGTCTCGTCTGGTGACATACATTGAGGCCTGCATGAAGGAGAAATACATTGTCAACTCCCAGCAGCCCTGCCCAAACGGAGCTCCAGATTGCCAGAAGATCATGTAAGTACCCCAGATGAAACCACTAGAGACAACGAGATATTCTCTGAGGTATCTGAATCAGATTTTCAGAACTACTGATCGGCACATTTTGAAAATAAATTAAGCACCAACTTAATTTAATACCAAGGTGAGGTAGTGTCTGATTTATGTACCTATCATGATAAGGCATTTAAATAACCTGGGATAATTATTGCCTTTAAAAACCATCAAGTGTAGGACTACAAGGGGATTAAGTGATTTTTCTAATCTACCCACGTTAATTTAGGGAAAAAAAAAAAAAGCAATCACATCTTTTTCACAATTTTCAGGTTCCTAATACACACACAACTTAAAAATGACAACAAAACACCAAAGAGCTCTGCCTGTGACCATCAGTAAGACTTATTCGTAGTTACAGATACACAACTGCCCAAAGGATTATTGTTATTTCAGAAGGACTGGCTGCCCAAAGAGCACAGGTGAAAGCCTATGGGACAGGTCTATAATAGTAAATATTAGAGTTCTGTTTGTGATAATTATGGATGTTTGCCAGCTGTAACATCTCTTTGAGACTCCTGTCAGATTACTGCAACGTGTTGGACAAAAATCCCCACAGGACAACAAACAGGAGGAAGGTGAGGTAGACCAATGCAGACTGCTAACTGAACAGTACTTACATTCTGCCAGCATGTATGAATTTGCACACACCTCCTGTTGCAAATAGTTCTGAAAACCAATCTTATGCAGAAAATAATATTGCTGTCAACTGCTGCTAACTGTTTTAGTGAGCAGCAGTGATAAATTTACAACAAACTTTTAAACCACATTCTGCATTAGTTATCTAGGACACCACTGGCACCAGCATACAGTTAGTCAGTGGATTTGCCCCACGTGATGCCAGCTGACCATAACTTGGAAACTAACACCTGGACCCTGCTCCTCAGGTACAGGACAGCCCTGAAGCCAGTCTATCAAGTGAAACAGAAGGTTCTGAAGTCTTTGCAGTGGAAGTGCTGCCCTGGATTTATTGGGAAGGATTGTGAACAACGCGGTAAGGAAAGCCAGAGAGCATGCATAGGAATTAAGACTAAACCACATTCATTGTGGCAAAAAACAGCTTACCTATTTGTTCCTCTGGTTTGGGAATTGATGCTTTATTTTCTTTGGCATGCTATGCCCCAAATCGCCTTGCAACAGGAAGGAGGTGTAATTAGCCTTAAACAAGGCTAACAGCAACAACACTTTCCACTAATCATCACACTTGGAGAGAAGCATTCATTTACCAGGGGAGCTGACACATGTAAAACTCCACCTATGAAGTCTCCATCTCTGCCTAAATGCAAATAGAAAGTAATGATAAGAGAAAGTAACACCAGCATGCGATATATCAAAAAATTTGTTTAGAGGATGAAGTAATTGTGGGGGGAAATTGCCAAGCATCCAGTTTAAAGCAAGCCTTTCTGTGCCATGAACCACCACCACAGCTCCCTGTACTGCTGAATATTGATTGCAGCAGCTGCTAAATAAAAGGGGGGTGAGGGGGCAGGGGAGGAACAGCATGGTTTAAAAAGTGCAATGCTTCACAGCACTCAGAAGATTTAACAAAATGCTTTATTCAAAAGTGGACGAATTTATATTGAAATAAAAAGATAATTCTCTGTAGTAATTAAGGCATTAAACAAAGAAGTCAAACATTCAGGTGAAAATCTTGGTCCATTTCACCTACCCTAATTGGTGAAAAGTTTGCTCCTCAGAAAAGTTTGGAGTTCCTGTTTATATCTCTATTGGTTTAGGTTTAGGTTTTTTGTGCAGATAGCTCCTCTCAGTTCTTATCTCTAAGGTAATTTATCAGTCTGGCTTCTATTTAGGAGGTTAGAAGGCTATTACCAAATACAGTGTGTTTTGCTTAGTCTCTACTCAGTTATGCTCACAGACCAAAACCAATCGCTTCATTTTTATCTCTCCACTGGTACAGCACCACCAACTGTAGCTGGTGCTGCAATAGCAGAACATTCATGTAACTGGAACAGGAAAGAGGAATTTGCAGAACTTTTGAAAGGACTCTCCAGAGAAAAGCATCTATTTGTAACAGACTAACTTCTTATGATCAGTAACTCTGTATGAATTTTAAAACCCCATCCCTACTGCACAGCATCATCATTTACAAGGTGTTGCATTTTGGTGCAGTGCCACAAGTGAAATTCTCCCAGCACAACGTTCCTTATCCTAGGATTCTTCCTGCTCTGCAGAAGCCAATCTCCACATCTGTCACATTGCAAGTGAAACTGCACATTCTTGCCTTACTGAACTGCATTAGTCTCTGCATCTAAAGTATTCTCACAGATGTATCACATCTCAATTGCAGATCCTAATGTCATTACAGCACCAAGAAGTCAAACCGAAGGACGGCAAGAAGAAGAGTCCTCAAACCACAGTATGTTCTTGAACTTCCATTGCTTGCCATTCTCTTACATCTCAAGTCACCGCCCTGAGCAAAAGCTAGATTTTCAGTTGCTCCTTTAACGTGATAAACTATGGATAATATCTTTAGTGAAAGCATTGCTTGGGAAAGTTTTTACACAACTATGTATCATTCACTGCCATTTATACGTGTTTTTTGCTATAAAATTATATGAATGTTCTTGAGAAAACAGCCAAAAGTTTCACAGTAGTAAGCTGGCTGATCATCACTTAAACCTAGTGAGAATGGCAGCTGGTGTTAAACCCTTTGTTAGTGTGGATGTTTAACTCCTTGTTCTGCTCAGTGGATTCATAGGAAAGCACTTCAGATGACTTACCAGGAAAAAAATCTATTCCAAATGCCATTTTAGAGCCTCTACTAGTAGCTTTGAGAATATTGTTATGATTCTTATCTCATCTTGCCAATCTAATATCCAAGAAGAACCTTTCCTCATTATATGGCAAATGGTGAGGCTTGTAGTGCTATTAAATATCTTCCAGCAACTGGGTTTAGGATAGCATTACAGCCCTGAAAGAGAGTCTTCCTTACACTATGCTCTCAGCACTGAATGAATAAACAGTTGCTTTAGAAGACTCAAGTTTATAAAACATTAGCTTGAAAAGTCAATTGTAATCCTGGAAGGGAAGAGGTCCCAGGGATGGCACAGTTAAGACACACCGGTTCCTGCAACTCAACATACACTTTTAATTCTTCAGCTCAAGTTAGCAGGTATTTATTTAGAGTAATATAAGTTAAAGGGTTCCTCTGTGAGAGCCAGCGGTGACACTTACCCCTTATGCTCTTGAATCTTTTGTGAAACACCTTCGTTGCTCCTTCATCCTGTCCTTTTATTCTGGGTTATAAAGCTTAGCTATCCTTCCTGTCAATTGGCTTGAAAGCAATTATTATTTCAGAATGTTTTTATGGCATGGGGAGGTATTAAATGAAGAATATTTTACCACCATCGTGGCTACCATGGTTGAAGGTCTTGTGTTAATATTTAAATAAATTTTCCATTGCTGCTGAAAAAAAAGTTTGCAAGTAAACTGTCGTTAAGCTGCTATAAATCAACAGATCCCTAAATGTCATTGCAAGGTTTCCAGAGGAAAAAAAATACACTGGTGTTCTCAGAGGTCACAGGTCTTGTAGGAATACGTGTTGCTGCAACGTCATGGCATGACACTTTCTTTTTGAATCTTGTGATTAGTGTCAACACCAGTGGATTCAAGAGAGCTGTTGGAAGTCATTCAAAATCAGGAGGCATTACTGGATGATCTTCAAAGTGATATTCATCAAGCAGTCAGCAACTTAGGTGATTTACAGCGAATATTTGAAAACAACGGTACAAGCATGGTCTTAGAAGTGAACCAGAGTAATGAAGGTGAGAGGTCTGATGTAGAATTATCACCCTGTCAACAGGCCCTGTAAGACCATGCAGATCAGGAGGAGAGCCTGAGAGCCAGAATGCACTCTAATATCCCCTGGTCTGCAGGTTGCTTCCAAAGAGAGAAGAAAATGGGTGCAATTCCAATACAAAGTAATGAATTAAATCCAAGCAGAAGTCAAAATGTGAAATTAAATTAAAGGCAGATTCCTTCATACTCTTCAGAAATTTTAGAATCTGCATTAACCACAGAATGAAGAGATTGCTTACACTAATTCGTTAGCTTACTATTCTGCTTCCATGCATTCTTTTCTACGAGGATGCTGAGTTTAGATGTATTTTTTCTTCTTCTTTTCAGACTCCTAGCCCAATGTGCTGAATCTCAGATTGGTATACATAGTAAAAATACAACATGTGCCCATTTATCTGAAACATTATTCCTGCTTTATATTGCAGTGGAAACTTTGGTCTGAATAGTACTGAATTTGAACTACTAATCTGAACCACTGACTTAGAGAAAGGTCTTCTAGTGATACAGTCTGAACTTCAAGTCACTCAGTTCATATGCTCAAGTTCAAAATCAAGCCTTAGTCTAAGTCACACTAGTACAGACTCCTCATAGATTTTTCAAGTTATAGAGTCTTTGCCTAGGATATGCAGGTGCTAAGATGCCGTGTAACTTTGTGAAGCATTAGGGACATCATAGAAAGCATCAGACAAATAATGGTATGAGAAAATTGCATAAGCAGGAGCACATCAGATAAGAAATTGTGAAAATGAGCAGTTACAACCATTAATAAAACTGCTCTAGAAGCATCTAAAAATGCAGTATTTCTCTGACTTAAACGGGGCAATCAATACATATCTAAGTTGCAGTCTGCAAACAGAAACACAGCACGTTTTGCCAATTTAAATAAGGTTATTTTTGCTGTTACAAATAATTCAGCATATGCTTAGATTTTGAGAATTAAGATGGCAGTTACTGAAGAAAAATACATCCTTGAGTTACCCTGGTCAGGTTAAGATGCTTTCTTAAAACATAATAATTATTATTAACTTTGTTTTAACAGATTTTCAGGAAAGGCTTCTGCGGCAATTTTTGTTTCCCCACATGGAGAATTTTCTAAGGAAACATTTGAACCCAATGTGGGCGAGCTTCAACAGAAGCTTACAGAATCTCTCCAACATAGTAAGAAACCTGTCCCACGATGTGGAAACCAACAAGAAAAGCATAGAAAGATTCCAAGAGAGCACAGTGCCTAAAAAAGAGTTCCAGGAGCTGGGAACTAAGTTCGAATCTAAAGTCCAGGAAAATGTAGTGAAAGTTGATCAAATAAGAAGAGAGATAGAGAATCAATTGCAAATGCAGCAGGCTAGTATTGAGCATAACCTCACCATAATTAGGGCAGATACTGACACAAGGCTGAAGAAGCATCACAAGATACAGCAGTCCCATCACTTAGCTTTGAACAACAACATGACAAATATGAAACACGAGCAAAACAATCTCGAAAATAAATTTGAGACTTTGAAAAAAAATTTAACAGAACTCTCCTCGCATCACAGTCCCAAAGATGAAACTACACAGTTAGCCATCAGACAAATAAACGACATGCTGGCAGGGCATGCAAAACAGCTTAAAGACCTCTACATGGAGTCAGATGTGGCCTTTCAGAATATTGCAGTTCTAGAGAGATGGTTTAAGGAGTTGAAAAAAAATATCTCAAAGTATAGGCCTGAAGATGTTTCAATAACTTTAATGGAGAAATCAGTTCTTATTGAAGAAAATAAAGCAGCAATGGAAAGGCAGATATCAGAGATGAATGATACTCTCTCAAATCTTCAGGAAAACTATTCAGATCTGTTGAGATATATGGAGGAATGTAATTGCCAGAAGATACCTTCTGACACCAATATACTTGAGGAAGATTTAAAGAACATCACTTATTCCCTTGAGGGCCAACAATCAAAGGACATGAAGCAGTTAGAATCTGTTTTCAAAGACCTCTTGAGGAATGAAATGGAAGAGCTCTCCTCAGCCTTTCCATTTATCCATCAGTCCCTTAACCTGCGTCAAGAAGAAAACAGACAGCTTCAGTTGCAAGTTGCATCTTTTTCAGAAGACATAGGCCTCTTGAAGAAGAAAGATGAAGAAATTCATAGACACATCAAGTACCTCAACAGTTCTTTCGGCTCACTTTTAGAAGATGCCATGCGGCACGAAGCTGCACTGGAGGCTTTACTGGGAGAAGAGTTTATGGAAGTCCTATTTGAGGAAGATCCCAGTACCCTAATATCATCAGTAGTTCAGCTGCAGGAATTTCTGAAAGAGATCTCAAATAAACTCCAAAACCAAAATATGACTTTAGAATCTCTTGTAAAGAGATTCCATCGCTTGGAGAGAGGACAACAGAATAATCACAGTGTTCATGCATCTTCAAAGCGTCCCAAACAGGAAACTCAGACACACTCTGTACTGGATGAAGCTAATCAGCTCAGCAGTGTAGAACATATGGAACCTAATTATGAGGCTTCCAAAGATGACTCCTTGCACAGCTCAATGTATAATGACATAATGACTCTGAAGAATGACATCAAATATCTGAGTCTGGCAATCAAGAGGCACGAATCCAGAAATGACATGAGTATCTGCTGCAATCATACAATTGCAAATGTAGTAGAACCACTTAACACTTCTGTGGAAATTATCTCAGGAGATTTAGAAAAAATTGAAGAGAAGCTGGAAAAACATCTGCTGATTTTCAAAAAGCTGTTTGGAAGCGATGAAGGATTACTTGCCTCAAATATAAGTCTGGATGTTGCAAAGATTCAGTCAATGCTTACCAGAAAAGTGAGAAGGCAAGAGAAAGGCCAAGACAAGCAAAGAGACAAAAAAAAGCCTGAGAAGCCGAGAGAAAATACACAGATAGTAAGTGGAAGAAATAGAGTGCAGACTGAACTGCTGGAAAAAGGTAGGTTCTTTTATCTTACTTGCTCACGTGCAGGTCTAGCTTCTCTCTGGGCCCTGCTGCAAGTCACTCCCAGTCCCTCAAAAGCATATAAATTGCAACCTGCCAGATATCCTGTGGGATGTTTAAGAGAGGTATTTTGATATCTCTGCTCTTCCATCTAAATAAACTGTTTGATTGAGAACCAAGTCAATACAGTGGTACACTTTTGCTCAAAGCCAGGGGAAAAAAAATAAACACACCCATTATAGCTACTGTGTAACTGGCCTTGAATTAATTCAACTTAGAACCCAAATTTTGTTTGTAGATGCTCATGTTTATCGAATGAACTCTTAAAACGCTGATGGGGAACACTGGGCCTCATGGTTTGCTGCTTCTTTCTCAGTTATTTCAGTCCATAAGGGGTATACTCAAAGCATCAAATCCTCATCAGTCTGGACAGATACATTAAATTAACTGCAATAACTTGTGTAAGCAGAACAGGGAGAACTGCCCGGAGTGCAATCTCTCTCTTAGAGTTAAGGTAGGTTTTTGGCTTATACTGCACTGATGTATCAGTGTGCCAAAAGCACCACGTAATTACAAGTGCCACAGTTCTACCACTGGCTTTTATGATTCAGCCTTTGCTATGGACACATAACACAGAACAAAAATCAGCCCCTTTAGGCAACTGTGCTGCAAAACTGTAGTTAAGAATGAATAAGCAAAGAACATATTTCAAATTGCTTTCAGGACAGCAAAAAGAGTGCAATTTTTTCTCTCCTGGTTGGTCTCACCCTTATGCCTTTCTAAGGATCCTGATCTAATCTCTTTATCTTCCCACACAACAGAATGCAGTTCTAGAGAGCTTACAATAACTTTAAAGGAAAAATCACTGAGCCTTGTGTTTTGCTGTGATATCTGCCTAGTCTTTATAATCAGTTGTTTCGTCACTACCTCAATCTACATTTCTTTTCCCTCAGCTATTTCTGGCCTTTATTTTAAAAACAAGAACAAAAACCTGCAGTTGAACTACTATTGACTTTGCTTCTTTCCCAAGAATAAGATGCCTTAAGTGCCAGCAAAACAGAAGTATTTTCTAAAGCATGTTTATCTTTCTACTAAGAATCTTGAAGTAAAAATATTACTTGAAAAAAAATAAAAATAAAAGGGGAACATTCTTTAATAGAAAAACAAAAGCCTATTCATGTCATCGGATCACACTGAATGAATCTTTTCCTTGGTTAAGGACTTTTTATTTGTGCTTGACTACTTCTCTAAAAAACAGAACTGCAAGAGAACTTTCCAACAAATTTGAAAACACATGAAAACAGATCACAACTACAAACTACTGGAAATACGCAAACAGAAGTCCTAACAAAATTTTCAGTCCTAGAAGTTCAAATGAACATGGCATTTCTTTTTAGTAATGAGAGTGGTTGTTAGAAGTAATTGGTAAAGCTTATCCATCTGTATCAACGACCGTGAGGCTGAAACAGGAATGCTCCCACCTTTTGCACCCTATCCTAGCAGCTGAGGTAAGCAGGCTTTCGGGGACTGCAGTGCAGTGCTCTCACACTTTAGAGAAAGACCCCAGTCTCTTATCAAGACTGGAAGTAACCCAACTGGCTTTCTGTAAACCACAGCATTTCATGGCCTTGTCTGCTTATAAGCTCCCAACAAAGCAAGTTTTCTGCCAAAGTTTCTCTGTGCCTGTTCTGGGCACTTTCAATCTCTCAGTGTATGTAATTTGAGAGTAGGCATCAGAACAGTTTCAGGTAGTTAACTAAGTGCCTCATAGGTGCATGTGTCTTTACAAACTCCCTTCTTCTGTTAACAGCTCTGGGCAAGAAGGACTAGGAAAGAAGAGCTCCCATACCCAAAAAGCATTTGATGTTTTCAGGGTTTTTTTCTTCGCCTTACGTGAAGTGATCTAGTTTTATATCTTCCTGACCTTGCATTTTTGATAGTTGCATAAACAAGTACCACTGTTCTTGTCTGAAAGAGGAAAGGTGTTCACAGATAATGTTTCCAAAATACTTTATCTGGAACTATGAATCGGCTGCACAGCCTCTAATAAAATGAAAGTTTCCATCATGACTTAGGCTCCTGAGCAAATAAAAAGCAATAGCTGGGAAGAGGAATGCTCGTTGTTAAAATACTGTTTTTCTCTCTTTTTCAGACTCATCAGTAGCATTCCATGTGGGATTCTCAGACAGAAAGGATAAAGAAAAAGCTCTGAAATTTAACGAAACATACCTCAATTATGGAAGCAGCTATTTTCCTGAACATGGCTACTTTAAAGCACCGCACAAAGGCGTCTACCTGTTTGTCATCTCTGTGGAGTTTAGTTCAGGACCAGCACTGGGACAGCTCTCTTTTAGCCGTGGGTACAAAAGAACTCTCTCAAGTAGTCAGAGGAAGACACCAGATGGAAATACCGTAACTTCTTTTGCTATGGCAGAAATGGAAAAGGGAGAGAAAGTGTGCTTTGAATTGCTGCAGGGCACTGTCAAGAAACGAAGTCCACCTGGGACAACAATGAGTGGATTCCTACTATTTAAAACTTGAACAGTAACACTGTGTTTTACTGATATTTTTTCCATAGATGCAATGGATCAATTCACTATTGCTTCATCTGTGATGTATTCAATCCTACTGCATGTGTTTAAACATAGCACTACTCTAGGTTTGTCTTCATGCTTCTTTTCTGGAAGTGTTTGGCTTTTGATTAGTTGCTAATGAGCAGCAGTGTGATTTTCAAGTGATGACCTAATGGTTTGGATTCCAAACATATCAATGCACATTCTCAATTCCTTCCACAGGGAGAACTGCACCTAATCAGAACAGATGCTTTGCGGGGCTTTCTTCACTTAAAACTCATTTCTTTTTTTCTCCTTTCTCATGAGACCCCATCTGGAGCACTGCATTCAGCTCTGGGAACCCTCACATAAGGAAGACGGGTATCTTGCAGCATGTCCAGAAGAGGGTCACAGAGATGATCAGAGGGCTGGAGCACCTCTCGTATGAAAAAGGCTGAGAGAAATGGGGTTGAAGAGAAGGCTCTAGGGAGATGTCATAGCCATATTCCAGTATCTAAAGGAGGCCTACAGGAAATCCACAGAGGGACTCTTTATGAAGGGGTACAGTGGCAGGACAAGGAGTAACAGCTTTAAACTAAAAGAAGATAGATGTAAACAACAGGAAGAGATCGTTTACTCAGGGAGTAGTTAGGTGCTGGAACAGATTGCCAGGAGAATCTGTAGACGCCCCATCCCTGGCAGTGAGGCTGGATGGGGCTTTGGGCAATCTGGTCTAGTATTTGGCAACCCTGTCCACAACAGGGGGTTTGGAACTAGATGATCTTTAAGGTCCCTTCCAACTCAAACCATTCTAGGATTCTATGAAAAAAGAACCCCTCCTGTGGCAGATGTCCCCATCACCGTCAAGGAAAAACATTTCAGACTATATATTAGCAGTGATATTTTTTTTTAAGTGGTTGCTCAAAAGCAAGAAGCCAAGACAATTTTACTTCTCTGTTCTCTGTGGACCAGGCAGACTGTCTTGAAAACTTCTACAATTCACTCTAACTCCACATTTCAGTCTGTATGTAACACAAACACTAGGAAAAAAAAAAAAAAAAAAATCAATCAAATCCAATAAGATGCACCCTGTACAGCCTTTGTAAGCAAGGATCGTAGAAGTGGCTGAGCCTCCCTCCTCCTAGACCTGGTATATTTCAACAACACTGCAGAACTTAATAGTAACATAACACTGTTAGGATGTGTTAGATATACATACATTCCTAATGTAGACATGAGGAATATGTCAACAATAGCAAAAAAAATATTGCTGAAATATAGTTTATTTCTAAGGATATTCCTGTCATGAATACAGCCCAGACAGCCCAACGTTTAGTTTAAAATCAAGTGAGTGAGCAAACTCATATCAGCAAGTAGACAAGCTCACTGGCCTAATGTCATGGTTGAATATAAAATAAATTTATAATTAGAAAAAAGCAAAGAGCAGGATTTCTGAACAGTGGACGTCGGAGCTTCAGGAAAAAACAAAACAAACAAACAAACAAAAAAACAACCAAAACCACAAAAACTCAGAATGGCCACATCCTGAATTTTTCCTGTCAAATGAAGCATCCCCAAAGTTGTTCATTTTGAAGTTCTGTTATTCTTTGTTTTCCCTAACACAACTTAGAAAACTATATAAAAACAATTCCATTTGGCAAAATGAAATGCATTTTAAAATTCCCAATGCTTTTGATGAAAGAGATGAATTCCTAAGATGTATTTTATGCCCTTTAAAATAGTGCTTTCTGACAGAAAAATTTCTGTCAAGAATTTTTCTCCCCACCTATTTGTATTCTGAATGACACTACACTGCAAGATAATTAAAAAGCATTGGTACCAATACACGCTACACTCAAGACAACAGTTTGGCAAGTATCTTTTGAGACTACAAAGTGGTTTTAGTTGCTGACTCGCTGATAAGATTGTTACTTTCCTTCTGGACAGGCAACAACGCAAATAGGTTCTAAAACTAGTATAATTAAATGCCTTCTACTGATTCAGAAACAAAAAGCCACAGACACAGATTAAGACACAGAATTCAGCATCTCTGGAAAGAGAAAATGCCACTTCTGACCTAATTAGCAGGTTATGTCCTCCTGCCTACTTCTAGCCAGTAGTCCCATTCACATGAGACTAACTGGACAAGTCTCCCCATCCATCTAGTACAGAGTCAGTCCTTGCACTGCTCTGCAGGAAGCAGCATTGGATGCCCAGGAGCTCAGTCAACTTCTGCCCCCGACTGCCAAAATATCTGAGGAAGGAAGAGAAGAAAAATGGCAACAGGCAAAATGTCAAAAAAAGGAATAAAACCATCAATTTGTAAGATTGGGTTCTATTAGTAAAATCTATCACAAGGAGGTGACCCAGACATTTTTTGACATTTTATTGTACCAGTGGCCCAGCTATGGGCTATTGCACTGGCAGCATTCTGCAGTGCAAACAGTGCTGTCTAGGTCAGGAGAGAGTAAGGAGCAGTGCACACTAATCCTGCAGGTACAACCAAGTGCTATAGTTAAATACATCGAGACAATATGTATTTGTATGTTTTCAAATAGACTTGCTGGCTCTTAAGGCTTTGACAGAAAACTTCAATTGGAATGACAAGTACACAGCTACTTGGAAAGAGGCAAGGTAGGTAGTAGCTCAGCAGAGAACAGAGAAAGGCCTGTACATGTGATCTCCAACCCTAGCAGTTCTCCCAAGTGGGATTTTTAAAAGTTCGGTACTGCCATGCTTAACAGAGTTATTTTTGTTGAAGAATTAGGCAGACAAATTCAGAGCTCGACTCCAGAGTGAATATAGTGTTAATATAAAGACATTTTCACATTCGTATTCTTTCAATATGTTAAGTTAACCACCTGCATACACAAAGAAGGGAAACTGACTGGAAAACTCGTTTTAACATTCTGAAGTAAAAACTTTAGGAAGGAAAATTGATTCAAGCACTCTATTGGCAGAATAAGCCAGGAGGTTTGTCTTCCTTCCTCAGTGATGAGGTTTTGTTATTTGCTTCGTTTTTGCTTTAAATACACACCTATTAAGCACTATCACCAACATGACTCTCATGTTTAAAAAATACCTCCCAGCTTCTCTTAGCACTCCCTGAAAAACCTGTAGAAAACCATCCAAAAAATTTTGCCAGTAGTCCAAATCTGCAAATCAAACCCCAAAGCTATAAAAATATTAAAACAAAAACCCCATGCCCTGTATCTTTCAACATCTTTGCTAAATTGTTTTGCTACTGATCTTGACCTGCTTTATGAACGTACCTTACAGTGCTTTGCATTTTAAAATTAAAGTTAATTTTTTCCTCATTACTATGAGATGAGCTCCTTACTTCACTCACAATTCAAGCACTCATTGTGTATCAACTTTCTGTTTTGTGTATTAATTTTCTATTTTATTATCTCTCTGTGGTTGATTTCACCAAATCCCGCAGTCAGATTCGTCTGAGCCCATTTCACATGCCCACATCCTGCCTCTGAAGTCCACAGTGGTCACCCCTCAAGAACCAGTTTCATAGGGTTGATCCACTCACATTAGTGGGCCTCTCAGGAATCTGATTCATGCCTAGTATTGAAAGACTTCTTACTCCTTTAACATCTGAGACAGACCGAAATAGTGGTTTGGGGAACAGTGAAGATAAAGCCAGGGAAAGGATTAATGGAATTTATGGAATTGAAATCACTGATACTTCTGCTTTTATTTCATTATTCATTTCAGAAATCACTAAGTATGCTTTTACTATTTTATATGCTTTTTGACCTTCAAACAAAATGTAACTGAGAAGGTGTTGGAGATGCTGCTGGACGTGGCTTTCAGTTCTTAAGTACTGATGTGAGTGTATTGGTGAAAAAACTTAATATGAAGGTGAAAAACAATTACACATCAACTACACGATTTTGGTATTTATTGCTAGTAGGCAGTAGAACTCATTTTCAACCATCAAAACCCCCACGATGTTTAAAAGGATTTTCATATCTTTGCGATACACCGCCATCATGTGGCCGTTTCTAGGAGCAACGTTAGGTCGCTTGGTCCAAAAAAACACCCAAACCACTGGTGCAAAATTTCAACTACTCAGTGTTTTCATTATGTCCTCCTGTGATGCAAATATAAGAAATCCCACAGTCTGCATCCCAGCCATGGTAAGCCCAATCAGTGAATACATTCTGTCAGCTACAGCCATAATCATGACAGAAAATTTACTCTTGCAAGATACTAACAGTAAGAAGAGCAAATCTGGCTCTGTAAATTACTGGTATTATGTGCAAAAAAAAAGGTTTGAAACCAGATAAAAAATATTCTACAAATCTAACACGTGAATTTATCACTTCGAAGAAAAAAAGTTTTTTTACAATATACTGGTTAACTGTTTTTGTAATGCTCAGACATGAAACCCTTATACACATTGTAAAAAGCTATCTCTAAAGCAAAATTCTTCCTGGTCAAAACATACCTTTACGTAGACAAAATGATTCAAAATTGACCTTACTTTTTCTTCCTTGCAAACTGAAACTGAACTGTCTGCAGTTTAGTAGCTGGCACATTTCTGCAATGAGAAAAACATTCTCAGATTTTAGACAACTGTCTACTCAAAGCCAAGTATCCCCTGGATTGTTTTTCATTTACTTGAACCATAAAACATCATAAACTTAGGTTGTATAGAAACACCTGCATAATTTTGTAACCAACAGCAGAGAAGCATATTAGCTTAAATTTCATGATTTGGACACTACTACTACACACACACACACACACACACACACACACACACACACACACACAAAGAGCCAACAAAAGAACCCCTCATCCATTTCTTTTTCCCTTTTTCAGTTGGCTTGACCCACTGAGGTAAATTTATATAGATAAAATCAGCAGGTAGTCAACTCGCACATGTTCAAAGAGTTATTCAACTCTGATTTGCTTTTGGTTTCACTATAAGCAGAGTAAAAAAAAAAAAAAAAAATCAGACAAAAGAAGCTCTGGTTTTATCATTGTGCTCAACTTAAGACCAAGAAGCAGAGGACTATAAAGCATCAAGTAATTCATGATTCCACTGAGCAATCAAAGTTGCCATTCACGACTTATTCAAGGGCTGCAGAAAAAAACACAAGTATTAAAGTATTACGATTTCCAAGTCATTACATTTTAAGACAAAGCCTCATAGTAACAAAACACATCACTAATGTGTACTAAAATAAGGTTATTTACTTAAAAATGATACATTGGACATAATCTGTGTACAGAACAAGCAATTCATGGTAAACTCAATAAGGCACCTTTTAAAGCAGATGCTGTACAAAATACATTAGTGTGTTACATTTTTAAAGGATTATTCTACACTTCTGGCATATAACACACAAGAGTGTGACCGTTTTCCTTGTTCCACTCTTTCTTTTTTTTATTTACATCTTCTCTAAGTTAGCTACAACGTTATTTATTCATCTTGTATACAATATAATACATTTTATTTTGGGCATGGCATGTCAGAGCACAAATGTCAGTACATGGTGTGGGTGGTTGCAACTGCGATCAAAGGTAAAATATGCAACAATTACATTGGATTTGTTCTCAGGTTAGAAGTAATGCGTGCTCCACTTCTGCTACACCAAACAAAGCTAACACACCAGGGCTCCATAAAGCACTGCACCATACAACATTGCCAGCTGTTTTCAGACATCACTCCCTGTTCAGAACAAAGACTGTGGGCACTAGATAAAAACCTATTGATTTCAGAGGCACCGTCAAAAAGAAAGATGAAGTAGTGTATCATCCTAATAGTTGATGGAAGATATGCTTAACTTCCCTTTTAATAGGTCTTCTAAAGACAAAGACGACTTTTTAACTACGTTGGCTTCTCTAACATTTCAGGTTGTTGAAACACAAGCTATGAGGATAGGGTAGACAAAATGTACGCAAATGCTTCATTTTAAAAACACATTCAAATGGTCATTCAGATCAAGATCTAAAATTTCATTTGAAACCATTACGGAGGTAACAAAATATTCATTTTATATCTCATTCGATACTTGAAGACAGACTCACCAAGAAAATCATCAGGAAAAAGTGATGCATTTTGGGAAAAGTGTCCTTTCCCTGAGCAAAACTCAGGAAAAAACTACATTTTGAGCAGAACTCAGAATACAAGCCTACATTTTACAATAGGAGCATCGTATTTCCTGTGAAATTTGCAAGTAATTTGGACAATAGTAACTATATAAGTTACTCAAATTATTTACCAAATTACTGAAATCACAGGGAATAAGTTAAATTAAAAAAAAAAAAAAAATTAAGAAATTCAAAGGCACAGTTTTCATGCTCCCAACATGCACTCATGCACTTCACACTTCTGATTTTTACTGATGTTTATGTGCATACATAAATCATATTCGTCAGACTTGGGGGACTTGTTTTTGATGACAAGTCCTTATACTTTTGACCCAAAAAGGATTATTATCCCATGTGAACAGACAAACCCAATTACCTATTCTATCCCTTAAAGGCTTCTGAATTCTACAGTATTGCATAAAGCAAAAACTTAGCCTAAGAGTCTGTTTCATTATATAATAACTAATGGGCTGGCTTGGAGCTGAGAGCTTTCTGAAAGGTAGCTAAAATATCAGCATCGACATACTTGAGCTCCAGCGATTTACTTCACACGGAAGGTAGATGCATGCTGAAGTGCTTTATGCAAACAGCTCCTTTAGGAACTGGCTTTTTTAGAATATCAGAGAATCAAGGATTACTTAAGATCCAGCAGCTCCTCTTGATGACTAGGGAAAACGACATATGCGTCATACGTTTCAGTATGAATCTGGAAAATGAAGTGCTGAAAAATCCAGGTTAATCTTCAGGATCAAGGATTTTTGTCTCCCAAATATTGAAGATCTTTGCAGCAGTTTATTCTCGTCTTTGTTTAAGTGAATGCATAAATCAGTTCAGGTCTATAAGATTTCTACCAAAGATCATCATCTTATTACTTTGTTAATCCTATACAATAGAGGAGAAAACAGGCAGATAATTAGAAACTACAGAAATTCACTTTCTTGTTTTGCTTATACTGTCATCGATGGCTTCTTGAAGCTTGAGAGAAATTGATTTTCACAAAACTTACAGCTTACAATGCCGTAACAGCTTCTGAAAGCAGTAACAAAAGTATTTCTAAAATGGACTGGGTTAATTTAACTAAATCTCCATAGTCCGAAAGTTTAAGCTAGCAGGATACCTAGATAAACATTTCTCCTTACTGATAAAAATCCTAGAGGCAAAGCCAAAAAAAAAAAAAAAGAAAAAAAAAAGTTTTCTTTTTTTCTGTTTTTGGCTCATACCCAATGTTTTTCTGCTACCTGTGCAAAAACGATGTGCAAAGACATGGTTAATAATTTCAAACGCATCGTACAGTTCTTGGCAGTGGACGGAGAAACCTTCTTTTAAAAAGCCCTTTTCCATGAGCACTGTGGCACTATATTGTATCTTTTGCCATATTCAAATAAATTAAAATCATAGCTGACACATCTGTGAACTTTTCAGCCAGAGTACATATTAATACTTAAAGGCATTACTGAACAAAAGTAATGACTTTATTGTTAAAAAAAAGAAATGTCCCTCAAAATAGCTAGTTATCTATAAAATATGTAGCACTATTAAATAAAGTCTGTACATCACAATAGAAAATAAAAATACTGCTATCTTTTTGCCTGACCATTTACATTATGCAAACTACAGAATTAAAATGAAAAGATAACATGTTAGGAGGTTGTAGTTGTTCACAAATCACATTAGTTCTCCATTACACTTTTTCACCAGTTGTATTTAAGGGAAATTTAAACACGTATCAAAACAATCTCCATGTACACACCTTCAGACAACAGATAATCTGCATAAATCAACCTGATGTTTTAACATTTTCTTCAATTTTAATATTATTCCTAACTTTTTTCTTCAAATCTCAACTATGGCATATATGTGTGTGTGCGTGAATGTATCTAATTATACACATGTACATAGGACTAATTATTTTTTTTAATAAAGCACAAAACACACTGTATAAATAACTTCCCTTTTTAAAGTTATCTAGAACAAGATTTACAGTACAAAGTTATAGGCACTTAAATTATCAAATAGGTTCAATGGTTGCAAATACTGTGTTTTCATTCTTCCAACAATTCATGAACTTGAAGGTTCAACTTTATGGTACTGTTTCCTGACTTAGAAGTTTCAAAGGAGCCATAATTAAATAATTCTGCCTTACTGCAACCTCACAGAGGGGTTCTGGTTTTTAACCAACTCATCTGGATGGGAGGAGAAAAGGAGGCAACTACAGTTTCTTGTGCACACCAACCAGTTGGCACAACAGGACCAAATATTGCAACTCTACTTATCCCTTTTATCTTCGTAAAATATCTTTCTATGTCATTCCTCCCAAACGCAGCTGACTAGAACTTGAAAAACCCAATGATTTACCTTTTCTCAATTCTGTAATTTTGCAATTGTCCACTAAGTGGCCCACAGACATAACCTCCTGCATTTACACCAGAGCAACACAGCTCCAAGTCTTCAGCACGTTGTGAATCTTATCTTCAATAGTTTCATATTCTGTTTTCCAGGTCTTAACCTTTATTGTATTCTCTAACCTCCTACTCTTGTGTCTTTAAATGAGACTGGTTCTCAAGTCTGCCAAAACTTATCTTCTGTCTAGTTTTGTCAAACAGTGAGAAAGCATGCTTCTACAGCTGATTAATTCCCTCCTGTACGGAAAAAAGTTAGGAGAAGGACTGGCACCTACCAGTGAGTTCCAATAAGGAAGGAAAGTAAAACACAACAAAGGTCTTTTTGTTAAGATGTGAAGTACCCTACAGTAAAAACACTAGTTGCATGTGGCACTGTGAAAAATGTACCAAATTTCATCAAATTATGGAGCCCACCCTACTGTAAGTGAGATGACTAAGGCAATCTGTGCCTCTAAGAACATTGTTTTAAGCACTATACAGACCAGGCAGGCATTCCTTAATTTATAAATGGTTCACATTTTAGCAGTTCTCCTTGTGATCAAAACAAGAATAGAAATAAAACTGTGACTTTTCAAGGATCACTTAATGGCAAGGATTCAATTCTGTAGCAGATCTCCGATTGTGAAGTCACAAAATAGAGCCCTGACGATAAAACTTTGTTCATTTAAATTCCAAATGGCAGCAAAATAATTCTGGCACACACAAATGCATAAGGAACCGTTAAACTGAGTAACATCACAAACAGATTCATAACCTACAGGCTGTTTCACAAAAACTTGGTATGGATTGGCTAAGTTTTATCAGGTAGAAGGCAAATAAAAAGCTTATATTCTCCATCTCTGTTGAATCCACAATAGCTTGTTAGGCTTTCACAGAAAGCACTGTAATCGAAACATTCAATTCAGTACCCAGAGTTTTACTGGAGACTCACAAAGTATGACTGAAGTCTCAATGCAGCTAATACCAAAACAAAATGCATATTTTATCAAGGCTGTCCATATACATAGCACGTAGTGTAGAGAGTCTCTCAGTATCACAGTCTATGAAGTACTGAAAGATTTGATTAGCAGCCTGTAGAAGTGTGGTGAGAAAATACACTGAATCTCAGTTATTTTCTCTTTCCACATAGGTCTCACCCAGGTTTGAGTGAAAAGTTCTAGGAGTCCAGCTTTGCTGTCCAATGTCAGTTTACTTTGTCAAATCTTTACATCTTGCGATTCCACCATCTTGGCAAGTGTCTTCTTGATCCTCAAGGCTGTGAGTCTTGAAGCAGGATTGTGAGCCCAGCATTCAGACATTAATTTTAATATTGCTCTTAAACACTGTTAAATAAGAAACAAAGGAAAAGTATTGTAACAACAGACAGATCTGAGGTGTAAAATTTCACTTATCTGTCATGCTCAAAGTAGAACACTCTTAAGCCCAAACTACTTACACATTTTCAGCAAAATTGCTGATGGAGATCTTTCTCCTAAGCTCCACTGCCTAGTACTACAATTGTTGAAACTAACTGAAGCATTTCTTAAGTTTCACGGACTTTTTTTGCCATAATTTATTGCTATAACTCAAGAATGTCAGTACATAAATGATAGTAATAAGCAGAAAAAAAAATCCACACATACAACAGCGAAAATGTAGATAACTTTCTCACAGGAAACAAGTTAAGTGACAGAAGTTCCTCCTGCCCTCAAAAATACTGAGGAGAAAAGTGGGAATTCCTAAAAGAAATCTAAGATTTGGGGGAAAAAAGGGCATGGCATATGTAGCCTTTTATATGAAATCGTGAAGCCTTATTTACTGCATTCAAGCCGTGACCTTTTAAAAACACATTTTTGTTTATTATTTCAGTTACATCACAGTATAAACGTTATACCTTTTGAAAAGGTATAACAAGAAACAAGTAGTAAATACACCTGTCATAATAATCACTTCACAAGTAAAGATCCTATTAATAACCTTCCAGGATAAAAAAAAAAAAAAAAAAAAAAAAAAAGCTGAACTCTGAGTATGTACATACAACCAAATTGCTTCATATTCAATAAAATACTTAATATCACAAACCAGTAGGCCATACATATTAAAACTAGTAAAACCAGTAAGGAAAACAAAAACAAAAACAATTGATTGGCTTTAGCTTCAATTAAACCTCCCAAATGCCATCAGCTAAATATAAGATATCATTTGGAGCAGTACTTGTATGTTTGGATGCTATTTCAGGGTGTCTTATTCCCAGATTACTGAAAAGTTAACATCAAAATATAGAATTTTGAGTTTATTTCAAACAGACTTTTATCCTACCACTGCTGTGAAGTTTAAAATGCCAGCATGTCTGATGGCAGTCAGTGCCTTAATGTTCAAAACTAAAATACCCTTCTTTAATGATAAACAAATGGAATTAATTCTTCCTTTCAGCATACTCACTTCATCACTATTCCATCTGTTAGATACTACTGGGCGCAGACGTTTGACACACACCACTTCTCTCATGTCTTCATAAGATGGATCATTTGGCACCATGTCATAGTATGGCAACTGATACTCTTCAACAATACCTGGAGATAGATGTGAAAGATTAAACACCATTTAAGAAAAAACAACAGCAACAAACAAATCCATGTCTCTACTCCCTGATTTCCTTAACCCGGAGCAAAACCAAACAGCTTTATGCCAAATCAAACCCAACACACTATTATACAGCAACAAAAAGCCCAAAACTGCATAACAGCAATCTTTTACAAGTAAAACTCCAGTAGTTATGAATATTAAGTTCAAAAAGTCATGCTAGTTCCTTTCAGTCCCTTTGATTTTAATACCTACTGTAGAATTTGGCATCCTCTATTCCAATCTCAGCTACAAAGAAACACGGAGAAAGCAAAAGTTGGAAGAACAGAAAAGATGCCACAATGTCACAAAGGAACAGTGAAGAGGAAAGAAAGGAGAAGTCACAAGAATATCTAAAACATTGAATAAGAAATGCTATAAATTATATCAGAATACCCCAGCAATTACATTTTAAAAGTTGCAGTGCATCTGTATCCCACTACCTCTCCAAGACCCGACACTTTGCTTTTTGAAAAAGGAGAAGAAAACCCCTAAGCTTCTTAATTTTAACAATCAAAAAGGTTCAGGGTCAGTGGTTTTCAGCTTATACGCTGGACAGATAGTTAGTACTGCTTTAAAAGAAGGCAAGTCTGTTGATAATAGGCTTGTTCAATTATTTCCTTTCATTATTTTCAAGAAAAGTATATAAGGTTAAGGAGAAAAAAGGTCCTTGTAGATCTTATACAGAATATATAGAAGTTTACCTCCTGTGACACAGCGTCGAGCCATTTCCCAAATTATGAGCCCAAAACTGTATATGTCAGCCATGATGTATGGCTGAAAATGGTTTTTATTCAGGCTTTCATCTAGGACCTCTGGAGCCATGTAACGTTTTGTTCCCACTCTAGTATTCAAGGGAACGTCAACTTCATTTGTGTCACTGCAGGAAAACATTAACAAGTCAGTAAACTGCTGACTGTCACAAAACACAGTATGAAACTGCACGTGTAAGGATGCAATCACTACACCCCAAAACGCCCATTTATTTTCTTTCATTTATTTTCCAATTATTTTCTTTCATCTATTTCCTTCCCAATTTTGCACTTGGACTATACTGTACCACTGAAAAACATAACATGGCAAAACAAACCTGTATGGAAGTTAGTCATTAATTGCATTGGTAACAAACAAAATTAAAAACCACTACAGAGATGCATATACTTGGCAGCAACTCAAATGAAAACTACTCATAAAGGCTTACATGCTTTCTTGCATGCTCTAGTGTAGTACTTATCTCAGGTTTCACTGAGCTTGTAAAATTAAAGGAAAAAGTATTTTCAATGTTACTACTACAGTATTATTTTCATCATTTTAGTTTCAACTCCTTTCACACTGTTCATATTTTCTGTGAGGTAATTTATAACAAAACTGGAGCAGTTAGCATGAAAGGTCAGTTTTGAGTAACAAATTAGTTTTCTTCCTTTCCTCTAAAAAAATATTGCGACTTTCCACAAATAAGGGTCGTTGTGTTTTTTTCCACTTCGTTCACTTCTTAACCTGTTTTCACCTTGATGCTTACCAGCATTCCAAGGATTAATCACATTTTAATCTCAAAACAAACCAACAAAAAAATCCCTGAAAAAATGCAACCAAACAACTCAGTCTCCCTTCTTAAACTGGTGCATTGAAAGAACCCATTTTTTTTCCGATTACAGAAGATTTGTTTATCTACCTGTTAAACTTGACTGCGAGACCCAAGTCAGCAATACAGCATGTCCCATTCTTCTTTATCAAAATGTTTTTACTTTTCAGGTCCCTGTGTGCAATAGCAGGCTTGCCTTGTGTTCCATAGATTTCTGTGTGTAGATGGCACAGACCACATGCAGCAGAGTATGCCAGTTTGAGGAGAGCCCTGTTGTCTAGTGTAGTGCACTTCAGAAAATCATATAGTGATCCATTTTCATGATAATCTGTAATCAAGTAAAGCTGCGTCCAGGATCCAGTGCCTTTAATATCTGCAGCTATAAAACCTATCAAACACATAAAAACAAAGTTTCGATTATTTGCATGTAAGTTCTTCATGCAACACATTAAGAATTCTTAAAGCTTCCTTGTCTTAGACTGCATCAGAATATCTTTTCCCCCTTTGAACACTGTTAACACAAGAGTTCAGATTTCTCCTGTATGAGGTCCCCATTCCAGACTTTCAGCACAGAGATGGCTGACGTTTCCAACCAAAAGTATAAAGAATTACTATTTTTATAGTATTCTATTAGTATACATTAAGAGGCAGCCACCAGATAATTTCACACAGGAAGCAACATGCTCCTTAACCCATTCAGTAAGAGCTCCTCCTTCTTCACTCTAACATAAGCTCAAACAAACACTGTGCTGTTTCCTTACCAAGGATGTTTTCATGACGCATTAAAACAGTCTGGTAAATCTCTGTTTCTCTAAACCAACTGGCTTCTTCTGTGGTAAAAAACACTTTGACTGCAACTTTTTCACCCCTCCATTTGCCCATCCACACTTCACCATATCGTCCCTTTCCAACTTGCCTCACCATCTGGATTTGTTTGGCAATAGTGCGCTGAACCTGAAGAAAATGAACGAAAAAGAAGGGGTGAGGGAGAAGAGTAAATTCCAGCAATGAACCAAAGGCACCTAGGGCAAGAAGCTTGCCAAACCTAGTTACTTTGGATTTTCATCTCATTGGAAAATTAGTTCTATATTATTTTCCATAATTGTCATTTCAAACTTGCTGTTTTCTCTAGGGAAGAAATCAGAACAATTTCTTATTTAAATAAGATGCGTTCTATTTGATTCTAGATTATGAATCATACACTTCTCACTTACCAATTCTCATACAAGTATTAACTATGATGTTGAATAAAAAAACGCAAACAACTATTAACCAATAAAAAGCAAATCAATTTATCAGATAGTAGACAGAGAAAAAAAGGGAATTCATTCAGTTGCATACGTGTGTTATCCATTCAATGCATTTCCATCTTCTCCCTCTATTTTGCTGATAGCAATAGATTTCCTAACAAATAACCTGCTAACCTGCTTTTACACTTCAAGTATGAGCTTTCATACTTCAGTTTTTCTTTCATCTTCCACAGTAATCGCAAAATTAAAAATAATTAATGGATAAGCTAGGCATTAAGCACTAAGCAGATTTCATAGTAAGTGGACACAAGTTCACTGTTGGAAATCTTGGGTTTACAATTTACCAGCAATGGTAGTCCTGAGCCACTGCCAGAACTCTGCGACTGGTCAATGAGGTCTTTTAATGACTCCCCAGCTGGAATAAATGCTTCATCTTGTTCCAGGTCACGATTATAACAGTGTCTCTTTGCCATTGACTTACAATAATGCCTGCAAAAAGTAGAAGAAAAGTTGAGCTTCAAAACACTTCTTCAGACTATGCAGTAAGCTAGGAAAAAAGCTATACAAGTAGTACAAGTTTTCTTAAGAAAAGCAGATTTCACTGCACAATTTTATCCAGAAATGCAGCTTACAGAGGTTTGCTCTTATTGTTTTTTTTTCTTTCAACACAAAAAACTTGTATTATGTACAGAGGCACAGCAATTTATTGCGTGCCAGGTGAAAAATCAGCATTTTAAAAATTCAGCTTGCAGCCAATGTTACCAGTATAAACCATCACTGCTTTTGGCTTAGAGGAAAAGACTGAAATTTGAACCATGGCAGATGGGGCAGACACATACATTGTGGCTGAACCTGTTAGAATGATGCTAACCTCCATCTAAGAGCTGGAGCAGACAAAAGCAGGCATTAAACTGCACTTGTATGAGCTACCATAGCTCAGGCAGTAAATTATTTAAAAATAGCAGAAAGTCAAAAAACTTGTTGCTTAAGGCTTGCAGAAATATTATGCAAAGGTAAGTCTGACAACAAATTTAATCAACAAAATGATCAAAGATTTAAATATACAATTGACATAATCCTCTTAACTGAATGCTATAATAAAGCTACACATGGCTTATAAAACTGTCAACAATCACTTGGTACCTAGAACAAAGAATCAAAATAATTTAAGTCCCACGTTCTGAACATTTCATTTTTATATAGCAGTGCAAACTACTCTATTTACACTTATTTGAGAAATGAAAAATGTTACCAATAAATGAAGTGCTTTCCTTACTTGTAACAAAAGCAGCTAAATAAGATGATCATGACAATTATGCAGACTGCCATAGAAATTAAGACTGCCATCCAGCGAATGCTGCCATCAAAAAGTCCATCTATTAAAAAAAAAAAAAAAACCAAAAATAATTTCCAAAGTAGTTCATTAATAAAATATGTGGAGCACACACAGCTTATTCAGATTTTACCTTTTCATCTACTGAACGCTTTAGAACTGCATAGTGATGACATAAACAGTGTCCCAGAAAATGTGACAGCTCTAGAGATCTTGCAGACTATACAGCAAAAGTTCTCTTAGGACTTTCAAAGCACTGCATTTCATTTGCCATATTAAGGCTTTAAATATCCTGTGTACGCACATAAGCATGTGTAAGTGATGGAAACACAATAAAACTTCATTTCATAGCAATGAAGCAGACCTACAGGATAATTACCTAGAATTTCCTGATGTCATCATTATTTATAATACTGCTGATAAATTAAGCAGGTAATAAAGTTTCAGTACTGACAGATGACAAAACACAACACTAATAATAAAAAAAAATTAGTGCATATCTTTTGCACATCATGGCATCAGAATCAACTCACTCATTGTAAAAATGTAACCACAGTAACATTGTTGGATTTTTTTTTTAAAACCTTTTTTTGTTAGGGTTTTGGTCTATGATTATAGAATCCAGACATGAGAACAAACTGTATTTCTTCAAATACAGCTACTGACTGAAATTTAATCATTCAAAACACTCGTGGAATTGAATGAGTAAGAGATATAGTACCTTGGGTGTCATAGGTTCTCAACAGAAGTCAATTTTGTAGTAGGACCTGTTTACTTACAAAATAAGCAGATTAATATACTCAGGGACCCTTACGTAAATTCTGAACTGACAAAACTTTCAAAAGATTAATTGCTGGCAAATTATTACAAAGAGCCTACTTGAGAACTTCCCATTGCTACTGAGCATTTCAGGAATCTACACTGCTACCCTAATGGAAACACTTACTAGAGATGACAACACATAATAGGAATTCATTTAAATAGAAAAACAGTTAAGCAGAATCTAGGGTCCAACATTATACACAAGAGAATAAGGAATTTATACAATTTTTAAGGTGTTCAGTATTCTTTGAAATTCATGTGCGTTTGCAGTCTTAAAAATGGAGGTAAAAGTAGCTGGTTCACAGAAAAAGAGGGAAGTGATCAATCTACAAGAGTATGAGATTCATTTATCCATTAACACAAAGTTAATTTATTTAAAAAAAAAACAAACCACAGGCAGAGCAATTGCAGTCCAGATACTGACTATTTTAGGTGTAAAAAACAGACCATCAAAGCTATGAGGAAATGCCATATTACTGTCATTAATCACCATCAGGTTAGATAAACACAAACGCTTATGCGAAAAATCCCCAACGACAGGACGAGGGCCAATGGGTGCAAGCTGGAACATTGGAGTTTACATATAAATATGAAAAAAAATACTTATTCACAGTAACAGAACACAGGAACAGGCTGCCCAGAGAGGTTGTGGGGTCTCCTCATCTGGAGACACTGAAAAACTGCATGGACATGCTCCTATGTGACCTAATGTAGGTGGTCCTGCTCCAGCAGGGGGATGGGACTAAATGATCTTCCATGATCCCTTCCAATTCCTGACATTCTGTGATTCTGTGAATGGAACAGTTTGAGAATTGTGTGTCAGGTGAAAAATCACCATTTTAAAACTTCAGCTTGCAGCCAATGTTACCATTGTAAACCACCACTGCTTTTGGTTTAGAGGAAACAGTTTGAATGATAAGATTACTGAAAATTTGAAAAAAATTGTATTCATGAGCCTGCAATGTGCCTTTGCCACATAGAAGTCTACCTGTGTCCTCATCTGCTTTAGGCAGAGCATTGCCAATAAGCCAAGGGAGGTGACCATTGTTCTCTGTCCAGCACTGGACACATTTTGAGAACAGTTCTGGGCTCCATGCTCACAGGAGAGACACCATGGACATCACAGAGAAAGTCCAGCAAAGGGCTACAAAGATGCTTTGCAAAGATACAAAAGATGCACCTCTCCTGTGAAAAAAGGCTGAGGGAATTGGGACTGCTCAGTCTAGAGAAGAGAAGGGTTGTTCGAGTCTTAGTGTAAATAAACAGATCAGAAGATCACATGCAGATCAAGATATAAGTGAACAAGCTAAGAGTAAAAATATCGTGACTGTGGAGAAACAAACTTAGCTTTGAAATGCCAGAAAACTAGAAATAAAGAGTGAAGAATAATAAAGAGCTTCAAATCAAAATGACTTTAGGAAAAAAAAAAACCACACTACTGCAATATTGTTATTACATTTTCTCCTTGTGTTGATCAAGAAGCAGAGAACACACACAATAGCAGCAGCAATGTGAACGCTTAGGAGCTGTTTACCTGTACTATCGAGAGGTGGTAATGTTGGCTGTAAATCCTGATTGCAGAAGTCAGTCCGACAGCACTCAATCGTCCGACGTAATTGTGCTTTTGGTGAATCCTGTTGAAGGAAAATTGGAACATTCAGATTCTGAAGTGACCAGCAAGGACAAGCACTGGAAATCCTACTGATACAACTCAGCAGAAACAAAAGTTTAGGTCATCTTAATTTAAAAACACAAACAAACAAACAAACAAATCCCAGTAGAAAACAGTTCAACTCCATCATTTAATGCATGAGACCTTTACAGTGGTAGAAAAGTACCATCTAATTTCTTTGGGTGCAAATGTTAAACAAGTGTATTGCTTCTTTTTCACATTACAGCACAAAAGTAAATACATGCAATTTAGCTGGCTATTTCATATACTGTAGAATTTTTAAGGTTAGCCAACAGCAGCTAATATATATTAAATAAATATTACTCTTATGACAGAAAATCCATCTGCTTTAGAAATTTCAACTGCATTCACCATAGCAGCACTACTTGCTTCAAGAACACTTTCAGAACAATATATGAAAGATGGAATAGCATGTAACCTAACCTGAAGGTAAGACACTACTACAAACAGAAGAAGAACAATTTCAGCAGGTCATCATGATACCTCAGGTCTGATTTGCAGTAATGTTAAACTTTCACCTCTGTTACTGGAGTCAAGAGTGCTTACAAGAAAGATATTCTGAATATTCAAAACAGAGATAGCATTTTGGCAAAAATAAACTAAATAAAAAAATTTAAAAAGCGCAATATAGCTGGTGATTATCTCTATCAGCTTTGTTTAACATAAGGAATGTGACAAAGGAAAAAGGCAGTTCCTCAGCTAATGCTATATCCCCTTCTTCTAAACAAATCCCTGCTCTATTAGCTGCATCTTCAGTTCCTATTTCTGTAACAGATAAGGAGTTCTATAGGCTTTGCTCTATTTAAACACAGCAGTTCAAATTGAAAGCAAGTTATATGCAACTAATTATAAATAACCTCTCTGATAAGGAAAAAAGCTACGCATCTAACAGAAGAACATAGACATTTGCTAAATTGTGTGCGTGTTCATCTAACTTTAAGGGAACTCTTGTAACCTGTGGACATAGATGCTTAAGGTTAGTACTCTCCTGTCAAATGAACTGAAGAAAACAAGAAGTCACAAATTCAGACAATCAAAAAATCCCAAACTATAACAAGCTCTCTGGATCAATTAGTTTTACTATAAAATTGCTTCTTCAACTAAAGAAACAGCTGATAGAAGTAAAAGGTTGTTGTCCTCTGTTCATTTTGTCACCAAATTGGAACTACTTGCAGGGAGCTCTAAAAAGCCTGGATTTTACTCTAGTCTTTGCTCAAAAACCCATAAAGAATCCCAATCTCCTCAGTGGAACAGCAACATGTAAAACATTACGACTGCAGTCAAATTACAGAGATTTAAATTACTTATGCAGTTTTCCTAAATAAACTCCATGGCTATTTCCAATTTTAACAGTGTCTCCTTTTTACCTTGCATTGGAAGTCTGAACCTTCATACTTCATGCAGCCAGAAGCAAGTGTTGGTTCCCCATGTTCATCTTCCTCAATGATAGCAAAGCAATGCCCATTAGTTCTGGAATAAACAAATTAGATGTGTTTTACCAACCTGTTTGCTGTCTGATATGCAGCATTAGACGACTCTGAATTAATTAAGCACTGCAGTTTCTAAAACAAAAATAACTGTCTGTAGTAGTGGCTACCACACAGTTTGAGATCACCATTCCTTCTCCCCTCTCCCAGTATTTTCAAATAAAAGACTGGAGGGATATTTCCTCTCAAATTTCTGCCTTTACACTCCAATTTTCCCCAACTATTTATTATTTTTTTTTTAAACCAATCACACAGACAGTTGTTCAGAAACAACTGAGGAACGTGGATGTGCAGAGATGAAACCAAGCAAGCTCACTGGTTTACAAATTTATGTTTAAAAAAAACCCCAAACAACAAAACCCCCAAATTCCCATGTCTCTTCTGTGAAACTCCTTCAATGAAAGACACTACCAAAGAGTAAACAACATACAAACAGCATCCAAAATGTAACTCTGAGCAGAACGCTCACAACCAGTTTCTGAATAGGACTGTTTAAATTAAGGTAAAGAAATGAACAGTGTTATTTCAGAATAATTGTTTTATTCCCATTAGTCACTTCAGATGGAAAAAAAAATAATAATGAAGGCCTACATTGACTTTATACAGTAGAGGGCGATAAAAAGCAAAAGAAAAGCAGTAAGGGAATTTAGAGATAAAAAAAATCTGAGTGATCTATGAACATTTTCTAGCTGGAGAACTATGTTTCTAAAATACTATGTGAATTTATGTTTCAGAATGCATTATCAAGATTTGATCCATAAAAGCTACATTATATGCCAAGCAACAGCTTTAGAGGCTCTTAATATTGTAAATAGTCAAATTTCATTAGAAAGCACAATACTTGCTATGATCTATCTTTAGATCAGTTCTTAAGGACGAGTTTCCACGTTTCTTTAAAGATGGAAAGGTGAATAAAAAAACAGAAGACAAAGAGTCAGGAACAATCAAAGAAATGAAAGTAAAAACATCAAACATCCTAAGGGGGCATACAATCAATGATCCTTGTAAGATACCTGTGCCTTATCCAAGTTAAAGCTACCCAGCTGCTCCTATGTTCAAAAACTTTTTTTAAAGCCTGTCTTTCCCTCACCCATTTCTATACCTTAAAATATAACATGAAAAATAGTCAGTAAATGCACATGTAACACAAACTCTTTTTTTTTTTTAACTGAAAAAATATTTGACAGTAACAGGCAATATAATCAAAACAGAAGGTTTAGATTTTCATTATTTAATGTTTACCCAGTTCTAAAATGCTACAGGTCACTTAAAAACTCAGTTTTTCCAAGCAGTTGCTGGGGCAAAATGACTCGTTGCAAATGGTTCTAGTAAAAGCAGCACTGTTTATATACAAACGACTGTGGATTTTAGCTCTCAGCTTCTCACAGTACCACTGAATTACAACCAAATCACCTGACAGAGCCTGATTCAGCACAGTAGAGATACTTCACGCCCTCAAGAGCAAAAAGCCTCCTCAAAGAGCCTGTTTTGTCCTGTGTACAATACTTACATGCATGTGTTATTAATAGCATCATCTGGACAATGTCCTGAGCAGTAGCACTTAAGAAATGGTAAGGTGTCTTCTGGAGCAAGTGTTACCCCATTTCCTTGTTTCTTTTGGTCAGGATTTGTCTTCATTCCTGTGCCATGGAGCATGCTGTCTAGATTTTGTCCTAGACATTTAAATAATAAAAATAAAAGAATATGTATTTTCTGCAACTCTGAGAACTGGTTAGGAATTTCAGAGAAAAATCTGCTACAACAGAAAGCTTTTATTATCATGTAACTGCATTATACAAGATATTAGAACCTGAGAATGACACAACTTCGAGTTAAACATTCTATTCTAGAAACATCTAGCTCATATTTTGTTTCTGAGCAGCAAATCACAATCTTAGCCACAATCAATAGAAACAGGATATTTTTTCTTTTTGAGGTGGAGCAGAAAAGCAGTAATGCAAGGCTGGTAAGAATTTTCTGCAGAAAGCCTTTCTCATTCCTGTGCTCAGAAAGCCAAGAGGCTGGCTGCTGGGTAACCACAACAGCATAATTTTATGCATGACCAAACACACTTAATATGCAATTTTGTAATTCTCTGAACTGAAGTCATTTTTTATGGACTCACGGTCTCACAGAAGAGCATTAATAACTCCAGAATCTCTTGGGTTTTTTTGATCTCTGCATGCATTAGTACTTCAAAACAGAGCTAAGGTAAATCTTGCTTGCAAATTAGATTTCCATAAATGACATGAACATTCTCACAAATGAGCTTTCAGAGAACAAAAATAGGGCTAAATAATGTTCCCAAGTAGCCTTCAGTTGCTTAGCATTAGTAGACTTGAGCATCATTTACTCTACTTTGTATTATGAAAGTGCTTTTCTGAATGTAGGAATTCATAAGAAAAACATCATCTGTCTTCTGAGGAAGAACATCCAGAAAAAAAAATCTGGAACTGCCTCAATTTGGAATATGCTTTGTGACCACTATGAGAGATGATCTTCATCTGTTTCCTTCAGCTCTACTGCATGTAACATCACCATGAAAAAAACTTTTTCCAAGAGTTGCCCCAACACTATTCTTGGTATTTTAAGTCCTCAAAGTGCAAGCCAAACAAAATCAGAACTGTGAACAGACTCACCTGCACTGACCAAATTTACAGCCAATCTGTGTGAGATGCTTACTGTGTAATAGAAAAGAGCAGCCAATTCATACTGATGGAAGCTTTTAAAAAATCAGTTACAACCCAGCAAGTGCAAGTACCTCAGTACCTCTCAAATAGGTCTGTCACAATGAACACTTTCAACGTATCGCGGAATAAAACAATTTGGAGGAAGCTCATGGTTTCATAACAGATTCTTGGGGCTTCTTGGTGAACTCCTAGATCACTAACTGTAGAGAAATGAAGACGTTACTCTAATGTTGCACTGTGGCTGAGAGATGTGCAAAGAAGACTGGTAAAACGTGAAGCTATCACTTTCTGCACGACTCTGTTCTAACATCCATTGTCAAAATGTGTGAATAGTAGTGTTCTAAATATCTAAATATGTTCTAAATACAGTAGGGAGCGCAGCCCCAACTCAGCTATTTCACTGTAAGTGAATCTTCTTCAGATACAATTAAGAGTACCTTCCTATTCTACCTAAAAACTCAGATCGCTTAGCCATGTTTTATTTGAAACAGTTTTCAACAGTACTTCAGCAACATCCATGCACACCACCTTTACTTGTGCAACAGGTATTTCAGATTTAATCAAAAGGAATTCTGCACTTCTCAAGTGCCCACTCACACACATCTGTCCTTTCTCTCTTTCTACAGCTTTCAGCCCAGCAAAAACTGTAAGTTCATTTTAATACCGTGCTGCAGATGTTACACAACACTGCTCTCACTTCCGAGAAATCCTGACCTGCTCAGAGAAACGGTAATTCTACTTACTATTTACTTGAAGGAAAAGCCACTGCATAAACACAAATATTATTTTTCCTTCTTATTTTGTCCAACTACCAAGACATATTTCCTTAATTTAGGAACTAAATAGTTAATATTGTAAAACCCCTTATATCTTCAGGGAAATTCCACATGTTCGAAGTCTGAATACTTTACGACCTGCATCTCATCCATCTTCCTACTCTGCACATTAAATGCATTTTTTCAATTTGTTAGAAGATACCAAGCCCATTAATGTAGGGCTGCTCCCAGCTCTTATGAGAATAAACAAAATATGAAACTGCAATTTGTAATAGGTTCAGGCTAACATAACCATATAGTTCCCCAGAACTTTTTGACAGAAATATCTATAAATTATCGAAGGACAGTTTTCATTTTCCTTGCCAGTGTAAAGGTGCCATCTAAATTTTAAGCCCTGTCTGGCATTTTTCAAGCAGTATTATTTTTCCTAAACTAACGCTGCAGGAAGACTAGTGTCTACCAGTCTTTCATAAATACAAAATAATAAAAATAAAATACATTTTTCCTCTTAATTCTTTAGGGATGATTTACATAGCAAGATTTGTGAAAAGCGGGAAACGTCATTCCTATTTACAAGAAAGGGAGGAAGGGAACTACAGGCCAGTGAGCCTCACTTCTGTGCCTAGAAAGATCATAGAGCAGATCCTCCTGAAAGGCATGTCAAGGCACACAAAGGATGAGCAGGTGATCCAAAACAGCCAGCATGGCTTCACCAAGGGAACGCTGTTCCTGACCAATCTAGTGGCTTTGTATGATGGAGTGATGGCAACAGAAGGTAACTGATGTCATCTACCTGGATTTCTGCATGGCCTTTGACATGGTCACCCCACAACATCCTTATCTCTAAACTGGAGGGAAATAGAATTTGAAGGGTGGACTATTCAGTAGATAAGGAACTGGTTGGAAGGTCACAGCCAGAACCAAATGTCAGTGCTGGTGAGCTCAAACATTCTCACACAACCACAGAGAAGCTGATGAAACTTCAAGCCAACAGTTTAGCATTTCCTCCATACCGCTGCCACATTGCCTCATATGTTCTGTGTTTACTTCAACCAAAATTATGCCTGTGATTTCATAATCAACTATCCTCCACAAATCAAGCTGTAATGCTAGAACTAGTTACTGAATTCAGAGAATCATAGAACAGTTTGGGTTGGAAGGGACATTTAAGATCACCTAGTTCCAACTCCCCTGCTATAGGCAAGGACATCACCCTCTAGATCATGTTGCTCAAAGTCACATCCAGCCTGGCTTTGAATGCTTCCAGGGAGGTGGCATTCACAACCTCACTGGTCAACCTGTTCCACTCTCACAGTAAACAATTTCTTCCTAATATCTAGTCTCAATCTACCCTCTTCCTCTTTATAACCATTTCCCCTCACCCTCGACTCACCCTGTTGCTACCTCCCCTTATAAAAAGTCCTTCCCCATCTTTCCTGTAGGCCCCCTTCAAGTACTGGAAGACTGCTGTATGGTCTCCTTGGAGCCTTCCTTCTCCAGGCCGAAGAGCCACAGCTGTCTCAGCCTGTCCTTGTACAGGAGGTGCTCCAACACTCTGATAATCTTCGTGGCCCTCCTCTGGACCTGTTCCAACAACTCCATATCCTTACTGTGTTGGAGGCTCCAGAACTGGACACAGTATCCAGGTCTCACCAGAGCAAAGTAGAGGGGCAAAATCACCTCCCTCGACCTGCTGGTCACACTTCTCTTGATGCAACCCAAGATACGGTTTGCCTTCTAGCTGCAAGTGCACACTGCTGGCTCGTGTTCAATCTTTCATCAATCGACACTCCCAAATCTTTCTCCTCAGGGCTGCTCTCTGCCCTGACCCTTGGTCTTGTTGAATACGATGAGGTTGGCATGGGCCCACCTCTCAAGTCTGTGCAGGTCCCTCTGGATAGCACCTCTTCCCTCTAGTGTGTCAACTGCACCACTCACTTGGTGTCACCTGAAAACTTGCTGAGGGTGCACTCGATCCCATTGTCCATGCTGCCTACAAAGATGTTAAATAGTATTGCTCCCAACACCACCAATCTCCACTTGGACATGGACATCAAGCCACTGACCACAACTCTCTGAGTGCAACCATCCAGCCAATTCCTCATCCAGAGAGTGGTCCATCCATCATATCCATTTTCCTCCATTTTGGTGACCAGAACGCCATGCAAACCAGTATCCAATGCTTTGCACAAGTCCAGGTAGTCCACTCAAGTTGTTCAGAAGTTTTCTGCTGAATTCATAATAGTATCCCTTTCCTCTAGTTTATACTGACATTATACATGAAAACACTTTCATTCCAAAATAAATTATCCTTAAAATGGATTTTTCCTAACAGAACTATAGTACTCTAAATACCTCTTATGTTAAATAGGTCTTCCTTAGAAAAAAGGAGATATTATAGCCAGGGCCTGTCACCATTCTACTGATGAGAAGTTTCCAAGATGTACTGTACACAAACCTTGGTATAATGGGCACAGATTGAACAAAATAACAGCACTTTCCATTAAAAACACAGTAACACAGAAAATTAGTGTTATGGGTACAAATAAAGTATCTTCAATACTTCTACGAGCTCTGCATTCTGGTATTTTTAACCTTTAAGTTTCTATAGAGCTGCCTTTTTTTTTATTTTTTTTTTTTAAATAAATATGTCAAGCCTGTGATCTCTGAAGGCCAGGCATGTTATAGGCAGCTCCACCTAGCAGAACTGGCTCCTTAAAAAACAAACAATGACAACAAAACAAAAACAACAACAAAAATCAGAAGTTCCCAGACTGCTTGTTTAAAACCCTTGACTGCCACCCTCTGGCTGCCCCAGGAGGTATGCCGCACAGTTTAACATAACAGCGCTTCAACCAGCAATACCAAACCTCTGGTCCTACTTCCCTTCCCCAGAACAGTCACTTCTGAAGAATACTCTCTGTTCATGTATATTAAATACAAGAGAAAAAGAAAAAAAGATTTTACTTCTAATTTACTTTAAAAAATTAAAAAAACCCAATTCACTGCATTACAGCTTATATTAAGAGTACTTTTGAAAAACAAAGTTAATCTCAAATTTAGCCTAAGTAAGATACAGATATATATACTCTCTTCATAATCCATTGAAGTAACTTAATCAGAAGAAATATTTACCAATAATTTAACAAGTTTTAATTGACAATAATTTAACAAGTTTGCTGCCAATGTTTTAAAGATATATGGAACCATGAGTTGGGAAGAACACAGGTAAACAGAAATATGACGTTCCTAAGCAATAAATCAGACCCTGAAAAATTAAGTTCCTTCTGCAGATTTTAGAACATACAGATTTTTTCAGGTTAGTTACTGAACTTAAACACAAAACATGAAATTCATAAAGTGCATTAAAGTTCAATAAACTATTTTCAACACAATAATTTTCAATCATAGAATGGCTTAGGTTGGAAAGGATCATAAAGATCACACAGTTCCAAGCCCCCTGCCATGGGCAACTGTCACCTACCAGATCAGGCTGCCCAGGGCCCTCCATCCAGCTTGGTTTGGAATACCTCCAGAGACAAGGTGTCCACAATTCCTGTGGGAAATCTGTTCCAGTACTTCACCATTCTCGGAATAAGAAAAATTCTGCCTAACAGCTAACCTAAATCTCCCCTCTTTTAGTTTAAAGCCATACCCCCTTTTCTTATCACTATCAGACCACATTGAAAGTCAGCCCCCCTCCTGCTTATAAGCCCCTTTCAAGCACTAGAAGGCTGCAGTGAGGTCTCCCCAGATACTTCTCCAAGCTAACTGAGCCCAAATTCCTCAATCTTTCTTCACAAAAGAGGTGCTCCAGCCCACTGAGCATCTTTGTGGCCCTCCTCTGGACCTCCTCAAACAGCTCCATGTTTTTCCTTCACGGGGGACCCTAGGCTTGGACACGATACTTCTGATGGGGCTTCACAAGGGCAGAGTAGAGGGGGACAACCCCCTCCCTCTCCCTACTAGCCACTCTTTTAATGCAGTCCAGGATGCAGTTGGCCTTTCTGGGTTGCAAGCACACACTGCTGGATCATGTTCAGCTTTTTGTCTACCAGGATCCCCAAGTTCCTCTGTGCAGGGCTGCTCTTGATGAGTTCTTCTCCTATCCTGTGCCCATCCGAGAATGCCCTGACCCAAATGCAACACCTTGCACTTGGTCTTGTTAAACTTCATTAGATTTTCACATCCCCACTTACTGAGCTTGCCGAGGTCCCTCTGGATGGCATCCCTTCATTTTATTGTGTCAGCTGCACTGCTCAGCTTGGTGTCATCAGCAAACTTGCTTAGGGTGCACTTGATACAACCATTCTAGCTAGTTGATAAAGATATTAAGGAGCACCACTCCTAAGACTGACCCCCTAGGGAACACCAGTCATGACCAGTCTCCACATGGACATAGATCTCTTGACCATACAAATAACAGGAAGCATGATACTGAAAACAAACATGAACAGATTTATTTTCTGTTCACTAATTGACAGCACCAACTTTAAGTCTTAATACTGAAGAAGGTTTTAAAATTTAAGTTTCAATAAAATTTTCTTCATATATATTGAATGCAATTTTTTTGTTAACTAATTTAGATGATCTACTATACTGGTGTTCCGCAGTGTGCCTGAGGAACATACAAAAACGTGATGAATCAGATGTCTAATATTACATTATAATTATATCCAAGTTTAAAATTTAGGAGAACATTTTTAAGTATACTTGAAGCTACTTAAACAGCCCATTGCATACTTTGATTAGTTCTGCTCATTATGGAACTGCGTAAAACAAGGAATGCTACTCTGAAGTAAAACTGGTTCTGTGAACTGAAAACCTGCACTAGCAGTAAGACAAATACCCATTTACTACAGTGCTTAATTGTAGTTGAAGGTGATGAATTCTTGCCTAAGATAAGCAAAAGTAGCTGGTTGTCTATGTAAAGCAGTAGTGAATGGAGACTAAGTTACATCTATGATGATATCGTAAAGGTCTTCCACAATGAGAAAAGAAATACAGAAATGGCTTGTGCCTTTTGTTTTTTAAATAAAGGCTATTAAATTTAATCCTCTGCTATTCACATCCATTTCTGATCATTTCTCAGCCAGGGCAGTGCTCCATAAGCTAAAAAGAAGATGCAATCCTCTTTCCTAAGATAATACTTGTAACTATCAGCTTATTTGTTCCACATTGCCCTAAACCAGATTCCCCCAAGAATCCAAAAAGTGTATAGACGACTGGGTCTTTGTTTTGTTTTTTTCCTTCTGTTTTTACCCCCTCTCCCCCAGTACATTTCATGTGTTTGAAGACAAGCCTTTAGGCAATTTGCATCAAAGAAGCAACATTTCAGGTAGCTCAATTTTCTCAGGGCTTTCAGAACTTTCTCTGTATTGATGTGAAAGTCAAGAGATATTCTTAAGAGTAATTCCTTCTTCAGAGGCAGATTTTTTTTTTAGAATACAGAGTATTTCAAATTAATTAAGTGAAATTTATTATTATAATATAGTAGAAAATATTCATTCAAGCATTGTTATCAGAAAGAATGTAGTTGAATTTTAAGTCACTTTGAGATCTCTATATTTATCTTATTTCTATTTGTAACTAGGGAGATATGAAAGAGAAACAAATTTGTTTTTCCAGTTGGTATTGTTTTTGAGTAAAATGCTAGTGGAACAAGCTCTACTACAAATTACTATATCTGAGAATAATCCAGAGTGGAACAGATCTTTCAGATGTCTCTGATACCACTTGGTCAAAGGTGGTCCAACCTGTAAGTTAGACTTGGTTGCTCAAAGTCTTCCAATCAAAGTTTGGACAGCCCTAAGGACAGGTAAGGCACAGCTTCTTAGGCAGCCTGTTCTATGCTTGACAAATTTTATTTTTCCTGATTTCTCTCCAAAGTTTCCTTTACTGAGATTGCTAGCAGGAATAAATTTGTAAATAGAAGTGAATCTGTACTCTAAACTTCAACTACATGCAACCTAAGCTATTTCTGTCTAAACAGATTCAATTAATTCTTGTTAATTAAAAAATTGCACATTCACAATAGGATGTGGGACTGGTATTAAGGATTTCCCTCTCCCGGGTTAACTAAGATGTGAGAATCCTACATTTCTGATTGTTTTATTGCCTACAACCTTGAAATATTCACTACAATTGCAAAGCTTCAAATCAAGCCCCTTGCTCCTCCTCAGACCCAAAGTGCGTGCATGCACAAGAACTTTAGCCTTAAATACTTTCGACGAAGTTTTGCACGTATCCAGAGAGGGGACTTGTGTTCCACAAAACTTTAGCTGTGAACAAGTGAGCAGAACAATACTGCAATAAGCTGACAGATGATCTGCCCTGCACAGAAGCATTCCTCATTATTTTAAGACAGTGTAGCTGACCAGCTCCTCCACAGTCAATTCAAAGAAAACACTTTTGTGTCACAGCCTTGCCAGGCTGCCCCTTGCCACACCAAAGCTGCAATCAGCACAGATAGCATAATATATTTCCACTGTTCATCTGAAATATCATTTATATGTATTGCTTAGGAAAGCCTAGTGATCTGTGTAAACATTTCTCCCCATGCAGGTTAGAAGCTAGGGCAGTTCCCAGATAAAAATTATTAAAATAGCTTCACTGATACCATTGTAACTAACAAGAATGGGATTCTTATCCACCCATCAGAACAACGTACAGCCAACTTACTTTCTTTCCCCCTAACTAATTGTAGTCTTGACAGTTATTATAATACTAAAATTTATAATCTTAAAAGTTATAAGCTTCAACTCTGTATCAAGTCCCAACAAGAAGACAGGCACACTGGTTTTCTTTTTAATTTAACCTAATTCAAGAGAGGAATAGAAGTCCTAGTGATAACCGTATCTCCAGAACTTATTGGTAATTCATGACCAGACAGACAATAGACTCACAAATACTTCACTAACCAAAAACCAGGCTATTATGAACACCATGTAGCCTCAGCTCATCCAACTGAGTGAGCAGAAATGGTTTGTTTAACGCTGAACTGTCTTGGCTGTTGTGTTAAAAAAAAATACGGAGAATTCCACACTGCAGCTTCTACAGTGGGTCAAATTTGAAGGGTTCAGATACACATATAGAAAACTGAAATCCAAGAGGTCACAACACAGAATTTCTTCAGTTTTACTGCTCATGTCAGTTTCTCTACAGTGTATCTGTGCTGGCATCTGCTCTATTCAAGCAATTGCAGTTCTATACTCCATAATCTAACCTCCACGTGACCACTATCATCTTCCCTTTTTTTTTCTTTTAGTAGGTGTTTGACACGTCAGGCAGACATACCAACCTGCCTGAAAAAGAATGGTCCTCGGTGTTTGGTGAGCATAGAGCTCACCAAAATATACACAACAAAACAACAGCAAACAGAATGCATACTCAGTTACAGATGAAATACAAGGTTTTTTCCAGCTTGTATACAATTACCTTGAACATGGAGAATGATAAGCAGATAGGCTCCAAGCAATCGCTCACAAACTCTCAGTCGAGTCATTGTTCACTTTTAATCCTTCCTGCGCAAGGCAAGTGGCCCTTCTGCTTGACAAACGTTAAGCTCCGTCTGTTTGGTGAAGCCTAATACAAAACTGCAAGGATGATTTTGTAACTTCTCCAACTTCGTTTCCTGAAAGATACAGTAAAATAGTGTTCAGTTACTACTTGCATTTCTGAAACAAGGAAAGAAGACTTCAACATTCTCCATCACACTGAAGATAACTAGGCTGCTGCAAAATTAAATTAAGGCAGTGGATGTTTATTAAGATCAGTAACTAAAAATATTAGTAATAGTTAGGATTTTCTAAAATAACTAAGAACCAGACCCACAGCAGTTTTAATGGCTGAAACAAAATTATGATGTTTGTTAACTCACCAGTTGCCATCATAATTTTTTGACTCACACAGCTATCACAGGCGCTATTTAACAGATTAACATGTAAAATTAGATTGAATAAAAAGTTTTAAAAAGTCTTTTCCAGAATAAAAAGTCTTTTTCAGACTTTTTTTTAAAAAGTCTTTTCCAGACTGCAGTGGTCAAATACCACTCCTTTATTAAGTGCAGTAGTTGATTGTGTTCTGCTGAATGAACTTTTTACAGTGATTAAAAAAGGAAGTGTAATTAGGCCTGAGAAGACTTGAGAGCAGCTCAAACACCTAAACATTGCAGAGAAACAAAGGCGATTTTGTAGGAGGAAGATGAGAACCCCGAATCCGCCTTTGTGCGGCCTCTTGTTTCGGCGGGCCTGACCCCCTGACCCCTGTCAGCCCGGCGCTGCTCATGAATGCAGACCCTCGCATTTGTGCTGCAATTACTGCTGGTGGCCGCTTCCACCAGAAATAACTCAATCTGTCTGCCGTAAGACCCGAGAACTTTTCATTTTAATTAGTGTTTCAGAGGCATTCACCATGGAGGGAAATTAGCGGCAGAGCCGGGAGGTGTCTGTCACTTCAATTGCGGCGGGAAGGGGCATGCAGCCTCCGACCCGTGCCCTACTTTTCACACATCTCTGACTTCTCTCTAATGAAGCAACAAAGCACTTCGGTGCAGGCGGCAGCAAGGCCCTGAGCTGTGGGCTCAGAGCAGCCTCAATGTGGTGCGGGCTATAGGGGAAGGCAGGCAGCATCGCCCTCATGCTGCACGAATGGCAGCGTGCCTTGCTAACGGCCCCAGTGCTCTGAGCTCCAACAGCCGCTGTCTCTAGAAACGCAACAGCTTACAACCCGTGTGCATCTCCTTTCTTTAATACTTCAATTTTCACCACGCATAAGTATGCGCATCAAAGTACATGTAACAAAATGACACAAAGAACATATCCTTTTTCCCAACTCCCAATTATTATATCACTGTAACCCTGGAATGCTTATCACCGTTTAAAAGAATATCTCAAAAATGGAAACTAAAACCCTGCAGGACTGCAACTCCCTTCTGTCCTCCTGAAACGTATGCACAACGCCCTCACATAATTGCTAGCATTACCTTGCTGCCGCTGCCAGCGTCAGTCCAACCCAGCTGGCTCAAGGCACTGGCAGACAGGCACTACGAAACTTGCTGTACCCACAATGACAACACTTCATGGTGTGGCAGGGAAACTTAAGCTACACCGAAGAAAAATCAGAAATTCAGCATGAAATGCCACAATAGGAAATATGTGAACATGTCTTGTTCTGCTGCCCGGGCTACAAAAGCAACAAACAAGCGTCAAAAACCCAGTATAGGCAGGTTGGGGCAGTCTTCTCAGTCATCACAGTAAAACTCAACAGAGCTTTTCTGCCACACTATCAGAGCAGATTTCAGACATTTCTCACCCACCCTTTGAGCCGTTTCTTGTTTTCATTTCAGTTTCTGAGCTGAACTATGCCAAATAGTTCTCTAGAAACCTTTATTGTTCCTTCTCAGAAAAAGGAAATTGCCTGACAAGATTTAGTTCTCAACACTACCTTGCACTCTGATAACTGATACAACTGCCACATAGTTTAACAGATTGAGAATGTTATAAAACAGACTAGTTATTCTAGTACTGTACTAGAACTATATACTATACCACACCCCTCAGTGTGAGAATTTCTTCCTCTGAGAATATATTTCATTAAAGCAAGACAAAAACACGACAACAAAACCACATTTAACAAAACACAAAGTGCCATGGTTACATCTCTCCTGAGCTGCTGCTGGACTGCCAGTAACAAGGAAGACTGCAGCCACACGGCAGCACACCAAGGTATGCAGTAGCTGGAACATCTCCAAAAACTGCCCGACTATTAATAGACTGATAATAGTGTAGAAGGACACAACTAAGGGAGCGCTTCAAATGTGTTAAGGCACCAATTAACTAATAGAGTGTTTGTCAACTCAGTTACACTGAAGAAATTCAAAACCACAAGCCAACCAGTTGATTCCAAAGTCTTTAATCTCTTTTTTTTCCTATTATAGCTATGAAGAAGCATTCAACTACAATCTTTTTGAGTGATTTGTTCATAAATCAATGTGCAATTTGTCTACAGAGTAGATTATTATCCCTCCTAAAAACATTTAAGATAATGCTTTGGTTATTATAACTGTGGCTTTTTTTTTCTAATTGGATCTCAGCTGTGAATTCATGAACCAGGATGGTCATCTTAGCCTTACACCTTGTATGACTCCAAAAATAGCAAGCTAAAGGACACAAAATGTGTCATGTGGTCCAAGGTGATTTTTGAAGTAGAAAATCTAGGAGTAATTGTTCTTTAGATGTGGTTTTTAACAGCTTGACCCCAATACCAAAAGAGCTGCACCATCCCTAACTTTCAATAAAGTATGACAGTACGCAACATAGCACCAAGATAGTGCTCTAAAAAGAGAATATATGAAATGTCAAACAATGAGAATTAGAACTTAAGTTCATTTCAACACACAAGATACATTTCAAAACATCTGCTTTAGTACATAAAGTACCAGATAAATGTATTTGGCAAAGCAAAATTGAAAAACATTCATTGTGGTCCCTGCACATAATGGGGGCAAGATGCGACTTAGGTAACTATAAACATGCTACCTCAATCATACAAACAGCTTCAAACACAACCTTGAAGTAGAACAGAATGCCAGACTGTCAGTCAGATGCAACAGCAACTCTTCTACTACAAATATTAGAACTTTAAAACACACCTGATATGATGACACAGACAATAGTTAATTTGGTTGAAAGAACAACAGTAAAGAATTCAATGCAGAGCAGACAATAATTAGTTCTGAGAATGGAAATCGCTCACGTAGTTCAAATGACATTAAAGGATCTCAATTCTTACATAAAATTGAATCAACCTGATCTATCATTTTTCATTAAAGAACTAAGGTCAGTAAGTAGACTGTTGATAAACTCTTCTGGCAAACATGAACTGTTCAGTTCAGTTTAGTGTTGCTTTTATGTAAAAATGATTTGAATCACGTGAAGAACTGGAGTATGAGAACCAGGATGAAATACAACGGCATGACAGTGGCAAAGTTTCATTTCTTCTTTAAGCAGCTTAGGAGTTGATGCATAAAGGTACTGTACTGATGTCCTTGGACATAGTTAACCAAACACATGATGTTAGAAGCATCAGTGCAGTGTGGCTGGAAGACAGAGGCAAACACAACTTGAGGACCCCCCTTCAAAATTTTCCAGAGGAAACAGCACTGTAAGAGAGACAATGCAGATACATTCACCATAAGCAGAGGACTGGTAACACTACGTGGAGAACAGGAAAGACCTATGAATGGAGACAAAAAGATTAATAAAGTGAAAGTTGGAAAGGAAAAGAATCATCTTTGAAAGCATAACATGTAAATAAAGAAGAAAAGACACACAGGTATTCAATCTGCAAACTACCGTCTCAACAAGTAGGTATGATCTAGCCATTAAAATGCAGTTAGAGCAGAAATTAGAAGATTATTTCCAAACCCAGTTAGGTTTTTGGGCTGATCTAACTAAATCTAATCCAGAATCTTAACAATTAAGTCCACCATCTGATACAGCTGCAGGTGACAGAAAAGGTGCGGACCCTGAAACAAGTGAGTGCTTCTAACTCCATATTCCTAATTGTAATAAATAAAAAAAAAAGAGCTGAGGTTAACTTTTGATCAAAATCAAATTTAGTCCATTTCAGTCAATTCCATAACACAACAATTCAAATGCAAGTTTGATGTTCTGTGCTTTTCTTTTTCTGACTGCTTTTTAAAACACGTTTCTATGTAGTTAATGGAAGGCATGCCTGTGAAAAAGCATCATACTGAAACAGATAAACTAACTATACTTAAGCACTGTCACATGTCCCACATGAAAAACACAGGTAAATGCAGGTAAAACCACCACTGAAATCTTTGAAGTCAGGAGTCAATGAGAAGACTGCCAGCTACTGCAAGCCAATTGGCTGCATGACATCAACAAAAACTACTCCAGTCCACATGTTCATGCACCTACCTGTGCAAGGCCAAAAAACCAATTCGATTAAACTGAAGATTATACAGCATTATTTAAAAAATACTAGTGATTTCACACATTTAAAACCCAAGATTGTGAGTATGGTTTCCACATTCTTTCACCAACCACAATCTACTACAAAATTTGAAATACTAAATAAAGTGTGTCACATGCTTCTCAAAAGATTGAAATGCATAATATAACCTAATTCAGTGGATATTTATAAACGTATTTATAATGAACTTAGAGCAGCGGTGGGTTTGTTCATTCAGAAAACATTAACAATTGTTTTCTGCAGAAGAGTTAATGCTAAGAACGGACTTGATATTAAGCAGCTGGATGAAAGTCACTTCAGAAACCAAACTACCAAATCATGACGTATCTGTCTGCTTCACAAACAAAGTTGTTAACCATGAAGAAATTAAAGCATAGCTACTTTTTACCATGCCCAGCACAATTAGGTAATTGGGGACGCTACTTGTTGGACTCCTCAATGTCCATCTTACTGTTATTCTGGAATTCCAATTAACTAACTGCTACAAAGTTTCTGCCATTAAATTAACAGTAATGAAATTCAGCAAACGTATTTTCCCAGTGCCATCAGGTATTCACATCTATCCCCCATGTGCTACAAGCAACAAGCACGACACATTCTCTTGAGCATATTCAAACAAGACTTCACTACACCACTTTTATTCATCTTGACCCATTTTCCCCCTTCCAGCTGTGCTGTTTTTGCCATTAGCTGGCTGAGGCATTCTGCCCTTCGCACAAGTGCAAGAATCTCCTCCCTACCCCAGCCAACATCACCCTTCTGCTGCTCTTCCAGGCGCTACCACCCTTCCTTCATTGATTTTATCAGCTGTCATTTTCGCTAGCTCCTTACTGTCACACCAGTCAACGCGAATTGAAAAAAAAAGAGATTTTCTTAAAATGCCTTATGTTGCTACTGAAAATACCATACGGTTGTACTAACGTGCCTGGGGACGCACTTGGGTTCGGAGTCTCAAGTATTTGATACCCTGCCCGTGTATCAGGGCGGTAGCAGAGCACTATCACACACGGCCGCCTCGGCCTTAGCTGCCCACCAGCCCCCCAGCCTCGCCCAGCGCAGTGACGCCTCCGCCCCGCACCGCGGGTGCGCGCAGCCGCCGCGCCGCGCCGAGCAGGGCCATGTGGTACCGAGCCCCGCCCACAGGGCGGTGCCGCTGCTGCCGACGGTGCGGTTTCCAGCTCGGGAAGAGAAGAATCGGAGCCGCTCGGCTGAGGAGCTTCGGGCCCTTTTCCTCGCGGAATACCGAAAAGCAGACCGGCGGCCCTCTCGGCGCAGCCCTCTCTTCTCGCTCCCCTCGGCCCGACCGAGGCAGCGAGGACCGCAGTGCCGTGGCCGGCTGCCAGCAGCGCAGCGCCGAGCCCCCCCGGCCCCGCTCGGCGAGGTGCCGCGCAGACTTTCTGGCTCCACGGCCATTGTTCGCATGGCTGCCCCGCAACTCGGCCCCCGGGCATTAGCATGACAATGCCGCCTTCCCCCGGAACACCTCTAGCCCCGGAGAACAGCTCGGGCTGCGGTTGCTTTCTTCCTCTCCAGATTTTCCTTCGCCTTTTCCTATTCAAGGCTTCCAGTAACTAAGCACGAAATCAAACGCTCAACAAGCACTGCGGACGAGGCTCAGAAATACCGATAGTGCAGATTAGTAATTACCAAGGTCACAAGAGCCAACTTGGTAACACCGACCGCAGGGCCCTCGCTCCTTATGCTGCAGTGTGAAATCTGCTGCTGTGATGTCACCTGTTGCATGAAGGGTACGCTTTCCTGACAGGGCACGGAGCACATAATTCCTAGGAGGAGGTAACAGAAGAGACCATCAAATCATAGAATCGTGGAATCACAGAATGGCCTGCGTTGAAAAGGACCACAATCATCATCTGGTTTCAACCCCCTGCTGTGTGCAGGGTCGCCAACCAGCAGACCAGGCTGCCCAGAGCCACATCCAGCCTGGCCTTGAATGCCTCCAGGGATGGGGCATCCACAACCTCCTTGGGCAACCTGTTCCAGTGCCTCACCACCCTCTGGGTGAAAAACTTCCTCCTAATATCTAACCTAAACCTCCTCTGGCTCAGTTTAAAACCATTCCCCCTTGTCCTATTACTATCCACCCTTATAAACGGTCGTTCCCCCTCCTGTTTATACGCTCCCTAAATCTTCCAAGTGTATGTACTACAGAAACAAGATTTTAGGTATGTACTTCCCAAATGGCATGTAATTCTTATGTTTGTTACTTTTGTTTGTGCCCTTCTAACTTTAAAGTGCTGAAACGCGCCCTTTCACCCTCTCTCACCATTTTCTCCAACTGCATGAATTGCCTTCTGTCTGCCATGAGCCTCACCACCCACCTTAGAACTCACATTGGGATATTTTCATAAGGTTACAGGCTCCAGATGCAAAACATAAGGAGGTGACCGCCTCCACAGTAAGGGCACAAGAGGTGAGCAAGCATTGTCAGCAGCAAGTCTTGCATGGCCTAAATCAGAGTGCCTGGCAGTTCAAATTAATATGCCGGTCTCTGAACAGCTGTGCCGTTGAGCTGGCACAAGGCTGATACTGCCACGGAGGCACTGACCTCCAGCAAATGAGCGAGGTGGCTGGGATAGCAACATCACAAGCCCTCTCACCAGCAGCTGCCCTAGATTGCAAGGAGAGAGAGCCCTGGTGCATGGGTGGTTAACAAAGTTTCCGCAGAAATAAAGTTTCAGCACAAATAAAGGATAGAAAGAAATAAACCAGCTAACTGCAAGTATTCTGTAATTACAACATTAATTATCTCATGTAGAACTTGGAAGGAATTCAGTTATGTACTTATGTATAAAGCACACCATGCTCAAGCACGGTTACTTCACAAATAACAGGTATTAAATTTGATGTCTATATTAAGAAAGTCTATATTTACGGTATAAATTATCCAAAATTATTACTAGGCTACATTCAGTTTCTACTTTTATCCTCAGTATTCAGTTTTTAATTGTGAAACATGTAAGAAAGTATTACTGCTTTGGGAAAAACTTCCAGGACTTTGGATGAATGCAGCTGAGCCTCTTGGACCACGTTAGTATTCTGACTCGGTATTCTGCAAGGCTTGCTGAGACAAAAGTAGGAGTTTGACCTTGATTTGCATTAAACTAAGTGCACTGTAGATTTGCTCGGTTAAATAACTACAGAAACAACATGGCATGCACACAAACTGCTTCTCTTAAGTTTGAACAATGTACTTTCATCAAATATAGCTTCAAAGACATTTCTAAGTCTGAACGGTAATATTTCAATTAGTGGACAATGACAGAGTTCAAAGGTAATGTTTATACTTCAACAGTTATAGTTCCCTGTTTCCTTGCAGTGAAGCAATACTGTTAAAATTTTTCACACAAAGTTCACCAAAAACAAATATACAAGAAGCAGGACTAGAAAACAGATTAAAATATTTCAACTGGGAGTTCAGTGGTTCTATTACTAGTGTTTCTCCATTAGTTGCACCACCTTCTGACTGCAAACTGATATTATTACCAGGAAAAGGTTTTCAACAACCATAGCACAGAAGATTTAAGGACAATATGTCAACATGTAAATTGGTTCTCTTCGTTGTATTTTTTCTTCTTATATTAAAACACTTCTAGCTAAAATGTTCTTTTCATCTTTATTCTTTTCCTTTTCTTCACGTCACCTTTTCTCTTCATATGGTAAGCAAGTAACACTACATATCTAAGGAATCTAAGAAGGTACTGAGTTTGTAATATATTCCTTCTGTCAACCTTCGTTGTTTCCCTGCTTTTGCTCTTTGACCCTTGCAGTATATGACTACCTGCCCATGCTCAGTATTACAGGAAAGTCTTGGACATAACTGTATAATAACATTCTGCCTCTTTCGCCCCCCATCATCCTCAAGCATGAACGTATCTATCTCCTCTGATGTCTCAATAATTCCTTAAACTAAAGTATTGAAAATAAATGCATCTACCTCCTGATGTCACCTCTATTAGTTTTGCAGTTTGGATATTCTGCAGTCATTCAAAGCCACTCTCACGTAACCACCACATTCTGTCTTTTGCTGCATTATTCTGTCAAGGCTGTTACTGCATACAGAGATCCTTCCACATCTACACTATCAAATCCTTATTTCTTTCACAATCCTTTACCTTTCAATGATCAACTCCTACTCCACACGCAAATTATCTGTCAAGGATGAAGACTTGCCTCCCCATCTTTACACATAACTTAATGGTCCAAAGTAGTTTCATTGCCAAATAAGCCACAAGCATCCTGGTGATTTTTTACCTCTGTCTTGTAAGACTGAAGGCTGGGCTTAACATGAGGCCCATCACCATCTCCTTGGCTCTAGCTGTAACTGAAAGATGCACTTTTCAGATCTGTTAACACTATCAATATGGATATTTTCACTCTTCAAGTGAAAAAGCAGTAACATTTGCCATCTGTTAAGAGACTGCCACAGTCCCTTAGATGCAAACAGCACCCAGGGCCAATCTTCCAGAATAGAGCATTGTTTGTACAACTGGACACGAAAGACAGTCTTACACACTGGCTGTATTGTAATTGTACAGATTTTCTATTTTCACCAATTGCTGTGAAGGGGAGAGAAAAAAATAACATCAATCCCAGACATAACATGCTTAACTTCCCAGAACTGGTAGCTGTATGATATGGAGGAACCACCGTCAAGGTGAAAAACTCCACAGAGGCTTTGGTAATGGAAACAAATCAAAATCTACAAATGGGAAGGAAGAAAAAGCCTCACCACTATGTATGTGTGAAGGAAAAGAGTATTAATCATAGCACAGAGAAAAAATGTAAAGCACAGAGAAAATCCTCATTTTAACTTCACCATGTGACTTAAGTGCGACACAGATTATTGTGGGTCAGACTTGAGGGGCACCTGACTTTTTTTTTCTCCCCAGCAAAACCTAGATCTTCATGTTTCCTACACCAGCCTGAGCCATGGGGGCCAGTAAGTTCTGTAACTGCTGCAGTTACCAGTAGTTGCTGGTTAGAGGAAGTATGACAGATGCAGTGTAAAAATTAAATAGTTCTGGTTGAACTCAACTCGCTGCTGAGGAGAACCACGGATAAATCCAGGTCAAAACTTGTGTTTGCACTGTTCATCAACTGCAAGGTGACAGCTGCATGCAAGCACCCCACAAGACTGCTGGATAACAGTGTTCAAACTAATGATCCCCATCAAGTAATTCATGTACGTTTTCAAGAAAAAACATCAGTTGTCCCTGCATCATATGATAGCATCAAAATCCCTTTGTTTCAACACTTGTCTCCCATCTCCATCACTCGAAATCTTGCATGCACTTAAACTCATCTTGAAATTTTTGATATGAAATGTCTACCAAAGTGCATCCCTGATTTCTGAATTGATTCATATTCTAATGACAGCAACTAAAAACCGATCAATTTTCATGCGTAGCAAAATTACTTGAATTAACTGCTTAAAAAAAAAAAAAAAGGTTGCTGTACTCCTCATTCCTGTTCATAATTGTATGTGAAATAACTTCAGAAATAACTTTCTGAGGGCAGAAAATTCAGAGAAGAACACAAGCTTATCATGTGTTGGTAGAACAAAATAGTACTGATTATTTCTGCTTTTCAAAAGGAGCAGGTTCATTAGCAGTGTTTGTAAATATTTCAGGTGTGGTCCACAAAAAGGTGACAAAGGAAAAGATCAAACTGTAGAAAAGCTTATATTTCAGGGCTGGTTACTGTGACTGAATATAACTACAGGTCAGAATTAAGGCTGATTATTCAAATTAAATATGTGAGGGAAAAATAATGGGTTACAGGAAAACTACAGATTCAAAGGGAACAAATTTTGTTGTGATTTAAAGAGCATAAAGAACTATTTTTGACAGAAAAAAAAGGGACAGAACAACTCACCATTACTGAACCACCTCTAGCAAATGCAGCACAGTATCTCATTATGATCAATCCTTTATCACCTCCCAAATATGTATTTCCATTCCTCTTTCCAGTTAGATGGTTAGATGGTCCAGTTAGATCAGTGTTTCAAAAACTAGCAACTTGAAACCACACAAGTGAATAAGTAATTCAAATCTTGGGAAAAGATCAGTGTCTTTGAGGAAAGGTCCAACGCTTTGGGATATGTTCTACACAACCTCACTGTGAAACCTCTGACCTTCTTGGGACCCTTCTAGCATTACTCAGTCTCCAACAGGCCCGTATTTTATGTCGCTGAGACCAGCCACAGACCTTTAAAATCTGGGTGCAAGATGCCTCACATATGTCACAATAAGGAGTCACCTGTGCATGGAAACTTCCTTATCAGTGTAAGCAACCTGCAGCTTCCAGGAAAGTCAAGCTAAAAATCATACACATCAAAGCTTCTATTTTCTTCAGAAGTATGTATACAAAACACACAAATACAGGCTAAAGCTTCCCCCCATTTGCTCATTCACATGCCTACTCTTTCAATATACATATTAAACACTATTGCAACATGTTTTCACAGAGGCAAAAACTCCAAAGGCCACGTCCTCCATGTCCTCAGCTGTAAAGCAGCGCTCTACCACGTGCACTCACAAAGTCACTCAAGACAAGGCCATCCATCCCACTGCCTTCATGCATGCACTGTATGTGATAGCCACCACGTTCACAAGAACAGGTGGGTAACAGGTTCTGCTTACCAAGATGACACTCTCTCACCCCCTTCTAGATGTAGATATGCAATGATGTTTCTAAGACTCCTTTTACCTCCACTAAAGGAAATATTTGACATTGCTCATCCTACAGGAATATATTTTCCTTACCTTAAATTCACTCCAAATGGATCAAATGACTTTGTCTTTCATCATCCTGACTTAATCAGTCATTCCGGAGTTGTGTACTTCCTTTATATTTTTTCCAGATTACATAATCTTGCCTTTTTTCCTGTTAGTTTGCCCTTCACATTATTGATAAATACAGCCAAGTTAGCGTTACTTTTTGGCATTTATGTTGTTAGAAGTAACTACTGCCATTATCATGAGTCAGTTCATAGCAAACAATAAGCTTTTTTTTTTTTTTTTTTTAAATAACTTATCAACAAATGATCCTCCTTCTATAGCATTAACAGACCTTCCTGTTAAAAAAAAAGGCAGAATATTTAAATAGCAGATAACTAACCAAGACATTAATATTTACTGCCTAGTTACTCAGATTATATTCCACTGTATGTATTTCTATGAAGTTTTGAAGTTGACTACTTAAGTTTTAAAATACTCCAATTACTCAAGACTCTGAAATCTTGTACTGTGTTGTAAGCACAAAACATTTTTGAAATACACGATAAAAAATAAGCCTTCTTTATCAAGACTTTGTTACTGTTTATTCTTCATTTTTTTAAGCATACCACATCTCAGAAACAAGGAAACCAGCCATTTCCTACTGCACTATGGGAAGAAAGAGAAGCCGTACTTCAAATGAAAACAAAACGTTCCTTGTGTTATTGTTTAGAACGTAACTACATCTTACCATTCTTCATTTAAATGTTTAAATTTAACCAAGTCAAGAAACAACCAAAACAGAAAATCAGGAATGCTTCTAACTGCATAATACTGTCTGTAAAATACATTCCCATCAACATAAGCATCTTCAGATCGTTCCATGAATGCATTCCCTCTATACTTCTCCTATCCTTAATTCTCCACTCAACCATATTAAGTTCCCATCCCCAGATACATAAATAAGATATAAAATTGAACCTTATCGAATAATAGAACTGTTTGAGTTGGAAAGGACCCTTAAAGGTCTACTAGTCCCCTGCAATGAACACGGACATCCACAGCTAGATCAGGTTGCTCAGACCATGGTGCAGCCTGACCTTGAATGTCTTGAGGGATGGGTTTTCTCACCACCTCTCTGGGCAACTTGTGCCCAGCAGCTCACCACTCTTACTGCCTCCTCTTGCTACACAGGAACTTGCCCAGATTTCCTAAGAGCTGTTACTCACCAGACTTTCAACAGGAGATTCTGAGCTTAACAGGTTCAACATAAAAATGAGCATAAAGGGACTGCAGAACAGCATAACTTGATCTTCCTGACAGTCTTGGTCCAGCAATCAGGAAGTCCCATGTGTTAAGCTGAGAGCAAGATGGTCATACTACTGAACAACTTGGGTGAAACTAGGACAAATGGATCTAAAAAAAGGAAGTACTGTCAAGAGGACACCGATCACAGATTAGACACACACTACTTTCCAAAGGATGTGTGACAGCATGCATCAGAAGTGAACAACTCTAGAGTGGAATCACTGGCACTTCCTGTTTTGATCAGCAGATAAAAAAGAGGACACGGATTTCTGGTTACTCCACTCCTGGAAAATGCTATGAGCATACTGACCTGCATTTCCCATTTGTGGTTTGAGTCTGAAGTGGCTGAGCCTGTTTGCTATAGAATTAACTCCTAGCCAATAGTTTGCTGCCAAGAAAATTCAAAGACAACTACCCCAACCTTTTAGAATAATTGCTTCCTTATTCAACAGAGGAGATCTTGATGATTAATAAGAAAACCATTGCAAGAAAAACATCTCATAGCTTCAAGATTTTGTACTGAAACACTTGACGTGATCCTGGCTACTAAAGGAAGAAGCTCCAGCACATGAGATGAAATAGCCCTATCACCACCAGCCTGGGAGGGGAAAAAGGTGACTCTGAAGGCAATAGAAGCTGAAAAGTAGGAATTTATTCCAAAACTGTCAACTGAAGTTGCTGGTTAACCATCACTAGATCAGAGGTCTTTAATCTTCTTCTAGTTATTGCCTCCTAAAGGCAAGATGAATTAAGGGAGTATTTTAAGGTTTAATGGAAAATATATATTGAAGTAATCCAAGTTGTTTTCAACACCCTGAAGAAAAACTAATCACACAAACAAAATCTTTATATTAAATAAAGAGACAACATGACATAGGAGACTAGTTGCAGAAGGTAACTAAGAACGTACGGCCATATTGATTAAGTGCAGTATACCATGCCGCATTTCTCCATTTACATCATGCAAATGCTGAAGACTTGCACACATTCACAGTTACAATCAAGAAGTAGGTATTTACCCTACTAAGTAAACGCAAGAGAATTTTACAGAGCCCCAAAAATAAGGTACAGCTACCAGAAGTACAAGGAAATGCCATATTAAAAAGACATTCTGCATTAATCACAGACCAAAATAAATGAGGATTATTCCTCATCTTGAGAGGTCAACAGCTGTCAGAGATGCATGACATGCTTCATTGAACCTTAACACAGAGGAGATAGCCAACAAGATTTAATCACAAATTGGTGTACCACTTAGGAAGTGACAAATGAAGTTTTAGATGATAACATCATCTTTTTCACAGCATAAATTTACAATTAAAGCATTCACTTTCACAGGGTTTTGTGGGTGTCAAAATGCCCCCGCCAAAAATTCAACTGAAAGCACTTCCTGGTGTGAAATGCAACACTACAGGCTGATCTCACTTAGGGAGTAAATTGGCTAACCAACATCTGGGATGATACACTCCATCTAGAGCCAGTATTTATATTCTTTCCCTCTTTTGGCTTTAGTAACCTTGATTTCTCATCTTTTGTCTGTTACCTGGCTATTAAAATTAAATTACAAAAGGAATGAAAAGAGAAGGTAGAACACATAAAAACAGAAGTGACTAGCAAAAAATTCTGGGTTTGCTTGGTTCAGACTTGCAGAGACTTGCCCTCTTTTATTTTCACGCTTTCTGACTTTCAAGTAAAAATCTTCAGTAAAAATTATACAAGCTGTGTCAAGATAGTGAAATCTTGAGGAATAATGGTACTGTATTACTTTTTGTCAGATTATCTGTTCACCTACAAGAAAAGCATCAAACAACTTTCCCTCTCCATCTACTGCTAATAATCTAACTACTGAAAAATACAGTGCACAAAGGACAGGAGGGGGAGGGGAAGTAACTTGTGTAGTTTTTATGGCTTTGTGGCATTATTTTTTTCTCCACCATTCTATTTTTAAAAGCGTATTTCATCTGGAGTTTTCAGTCCAAGTGCATCTACTTGTGCTCTGCCACATGACAGTTTTTGCCCAGTGTCATCAGAGAACAAAAATAAACAAATATTGGCAAAAAAAGTCCCTTTCTTTTTCCCACTGTGCAATAGAAGGGCATCTGCCTGTTTTCCAGCTTATTTCAAATAAGGACAGTATCTTAAAGATGCTTAAGAAGAAAATACAGGTGTTATTTCAAAGGCATAAATATTTACCGGTATTCCTTATTTCAACCAATCTACATATGCAGTCTCCAAAAAAGTACCTTTCTCTCAGGTCTCTTACATGAAAGGAGAGAGATTTTTCATGAACGTTTTCCCTTTTCCTCTGAATCAACTCTACATGCGTTAGGAATGGGATCACTGAGAACAGTGGGCAATAGGATGAAAGAACTGTTCTGTGATGACACATTCCCCACCCTTAATGGTTCTCTATTCCTGTAAAACTCCAAACACATATTATCCTTTCAATTCCACACATTTATCATTCTTCTCATTGGCTGTTGTGGTTCTGTCCTGTTTAACGACGTTCTTCAATGCTACAGACAGCCCCTAGCGTATACAGTCTCCTGTTAGCATGAAAAAGTTCTCCACAATCTCTGTTCTGATATTTCTTTGTATTTCTTCCTATGCTGAGAAGAGAAGCTGTTATTTCTGGTAGACAGAAGAGAGATCTTTTAAGACAGTGACACATTTTGAGAGAACTCTGTAACAATTTAAAAGAAAAAATTATAGAATCATAGAATCCTCAGAGTTGGAAGGAAGCTCTGAGGGCCATCTAGTTCAACTCCCCTGCGATGAACAGGGACATCACAGCTACACCAGGTTGCCCAGGGCCTGATCCAGCCTCACCTTGAAAGTCTCCAGGGACATCAGCCATAACACTAGGCAACCTGTTTCAGTGCTTCACCAATCTCACTGTATAAGATTTTTTCCTTATATCTAGCCTGTTATGTATTGTTCAGTTGTCTGTGTCATTGGATGAGAAATGATCTGCTCCTCTTCACAGGAAAAAAAATAGGAATAAATTTGTTTTTTGCTTTGTGTCAATGCAAAGCCTGTTATTTTCAGCACTGCCCTTTAACTTTTTAGTAGTGCATAAATGTGCTAGATCTAAGGTTACTTTGGCTGCAAGAAACACAGTAGAACTGGTCTTTGAATTATCCTTTCTCCAATATGAGGAACATGTGATTAAATGCAAAAAAGAATAAAAGCTTGCCTATCTTCTTGTACTGTCAGACACAAAAACTTGAGTAAAATAGGATTATAAAAGCTAACATAAATCAAGACGTGTCCCATGTAGACCAGATTAGGATCTTCCTGACCTGACGTACTGTAGATTTGACTACAGATTTTGCACTTCCCAGCATGAGTTCAAGCTTTAGAGCTTTGTCAATTTGTTTATGGTGTGCAGAAAGTTACTGTTTTCAAATAATAAATCAGCAGAAGAAAAAAAATACACGTTAGTCAAATTCTATGTTGATCCTTTCCTTGCAGGATTTTCTCTAAAACCATATGCTTCTCTAAGTAGGATATATCAAACATAAAAACTCCTTTCAACCTCCCTTGGCTGATCTTTGCAAGTGAAAGAGAGACAGAGCTGCTGTACCTGAATTTCTATTTTCCTGAAAAGAGATATAAGGTGAATTTGTAATAAGGGCCGTAAGCTACAGAACTAACATAATCCAAGCAGCAAACTTCCTTTGAAAAAGAACAGATAATGACTGGTGAAGCCTGAGAGCGCAAGTCTCTGAAGCTGTTCCATCTCTCATGAGACAATGTTCATTCCCAAATGGGAAAAAGAGAGAGGAAGGGCCAACAGTCACAGATCTGAACGCTGTATGTGGGCATTGCCTCAGCAACGACAGTGAGAAGATAGAAGGGCCAATACCAACTGAATTAATGTTGCAGAAGAGAATTCTGAAACTTGTCAAAATCCAACATAACAGGATGATTGTAATCAGTGTCTTAATTGCGTAAAGGAAAAAAAGCTTCAGACACTGCAAAACAGCAAACTTGGAACAACACACCAAAACCCCACGCACAGCGTTCATAATCAATCACAGGAATGACTTCAAAATATTAAGGCAGTGGAATTTAGTATGAAAAACCATTACTAATAGCAGTAACAATTAGAAAAAAACAATGTAATAAAACTCTGTAGTCATCAGGCACTATGCCAGAGGACAAGATGGCCAACAGGCATCTGTCACTTAGCAGCAAAACTAGTCATTTACTTCCACTAAAAGATTAATTATAACTGTGACCTGACTATAACCTGGCAGGTTACAGCAAACAGAATTTGTATAGTAGTAACTTTTTTCCAATCTCTCTCAGTAAAATAAATGCCTGTATTTGATACTCATTTGTCTTCTTTTCTTAAGTGATACACAGAACAGAAAGAAGACCAAACAGCAGTTTCAGCAGTTTCAGCATGATGTTAAAAACACTGTCATCAGCATTAAAAAAAAAAAAAGCAGCAGCAGCTTTAAAATTTTTTAAAGGAAAGATAAGGTGGCTGCTTATCATACGCATATTTACTCCAGAAACATTAAAAATATTTTTGATATATTTACCTTACTTCAGAATTAAGAAACTGAATGAAACTATATTGTACTTCAAGCTTCCTCCAGACTGTTTTCATCTGTATTTCCACTTCATTAGTTCAAAGGTGGTACTATGGAAACGCATATTTCTATGAATCTGTAAAATAAAAAAATTTTACTTACGAGTTATCCAAAGAAATTGTATTGACACCTTATAGAACATAACGCAAACTACATATTGAAGATACTGATATCCGAAATAATGGAAGCCATCTGCCACTATGAACTGCTCCTAGAAAAAAAATCCAACTTTTTAGACTGCTACACTTCTAGCAGTTGTATAGTTACATAATATTTGTACTGAAAAGCATTTTCCATTCAGTGTTTTAGGTGACATACGGGTTTGTCGTAGATGATGGGAGATCCTGGGGAGGAGGGATGCTATGAGTCCCTCTAGGCAGGTTTCCTATAAATAAGTTTCCTATGTGCCTTCCTCATCTTTGCCAATTACCAACCAGTAACTCCTGGATTCACCTGTCCTCCAGCAATCAGGTTTACAAGCCACTCAATTTCTCCAATTTTATTTCTAAAACAGATTAGGAGTTGGACGTATTGTTGATGGCACAAATGGGAAAAAAAAAAAGAAATAATGCTCCAATCAACCTTTATTAAACACTCAAGAATCTTCAGGACTGCAGATTCACAACAATTCACTTGTGTCAATTGGCCCTTGGTTTTCAAACATAACATGAATTTTGGGCTTATCAGCTTTTCTACTTAGATTTCAACTTGAGCATGTGGCACGTATTGCCAGCTCTTCCCATTTTATCACATCACAATTTGTGAATGTTTCTTTTCTATCTGAAGCTTTTAGAAACAGCACACAAGAATTTTATCACTAAGAACTTCCAGTCTGCAAACATGACCTTGACAGTAAAACAGAAGCTCAAACATCACTAACACAGATGGTTAAAAATATACAACCAATCTTACAATCTAGTAATTTAATGCCTTATTTTTGAATGTGAAGGCCAACAGCATTAGGAAAAGGGATGGATGAAGCATGCACCCACATGATTTCTAGCAGAGGAAAAGTTTGTGTCCACTTCCTGTTTCCTTTCTAAGCTCCATAAGAACATTATCATCACAAGGTCAAAATACTTCTGTCTCCACGTCCATTTATAAGTACTGCTCCTAACACACTGAGGTTTAATAGTCCTGGTAATGAATAATAAATCTGTGCAAAATGGCAATCCGAAACCACCCTGAGTATCGGATGGCATCAGTTTTTCAAGACAACTGTCTCCACTGAGCAGACAGGCTGACACTTGACAGCTATTTCTTCCATGGCAGAATAGAAAAATACATTCTTGCCATGCAAAGATGCGTTGTATCTGCAAAATAAATCCATCTCTCTCCCTATCTTTAATCAAGATATTCAAGTAAAACCTTCACAACCTCTATAGAGTGCCTGTTAGGTTCTCTGCTCTGGACAGATCTGATTCTCTTACATCACTGGGTAACACGGGCACAGCCTCTTTCATGACTTATGAAATTTGTGTGTCAACATCAAATTCATCGCCTCTTTTTTTTTAGAGGGCTACAAAAATCTCAGAGGTGAGTGAAGTTAGTATTAATTTGAGCGACCTCATTCTGTTACTTTTACACAATCTCTTCATCAGCATGAGATGCTACGTCAGAATGTACTTAACTTTATAAAAAGCAGTGACTTTTACGTTATTGTTATCCAGAATGCTCAACTGCTAACATTAGTTTTTCAAACTATTTTATGTCATTCTCAGTTGCATTTTGCAGAAAAATGTCATCAATTACAAATCAAGCTATTTTCTAAGTTTTTCACAATGCATCTTCACTTCATTAGAACTTTATCTACTGCAGTGACTACAAGAAGCACTAACAGCTTCAAAAGCACATGGGCTCTCAGCACTTCACACTAGTCAATCCAGATTGATTTGGAAATTTTTACAACAGGATTAAATTTGAATTATTCATACACTACTAACTCAGAATGTCACCACTCAATCTGAAAAAAAAAGACACCCGAATTACATTAATATACTAATTACAATATACTTGCTAACCCAGATAAGTGTAAATATGCAGTCACCAGCGGGTCACAGGGAACAGTGAGAATACCCAGCCTGGAAGGACTCCCTGTTGAGTTTTCCACAGCTACCAGTGCCTGAGGGCTGAGGTGGGTTTTCCACCTCGCTTCCTCACACCCTCCCCACGGTCACAGAGGGGAAACCACAGGACGGTACATGGACTGTACTCACTATATCCTTTGAGCGCAGGAGCGCTTACTTCTAATAGCTGAGATTGGTTTGTACAGGAGGGGAGCAACACACAGCATCTCTGAATTGCTGGAATTCCTGGGACAGCTTCTCCACAGCTGAGACACAGGCCCACAGATAGGAAGAAATACTAATTCTGTTCCCTCCTAGTTCCTTGGGACCTTTGCTGATAGCAGCCCTGGCCCTGTACAATGCAGCAGCTATAAACATCACTGTGTTATCAACATTGTTCTTCTCCTAGAAACTAATCATAACAGACATCATAGCAGACACTCTAAAAGAAAATGATTCCATCCCAGCTAAAACTCAGACACGATCTTGTCAGCTTTCAGCTTTGATATTTAATTTTTATTTTAAATCTTAAATGATCTATTCATCCCCAAAGCATCTTCTTGTAGTTGGGGAAAAGTGAGAATTACCCTTTATTTCAAGGAGAATTAAAAAAGGAACATTTAATATAAGTTAGAAATTTTAGAGTAGAATAAACAATCATCAAGTAGATGAAGGGCTTTGCTATGTGGCTGCTAAAATCCAGTATATGACAAATCTATAGCTGAATAAATACGCTTTTAGCCCAGAAACAAAGAGCAATGGTCAGTGCAGAGGAAGCCTACAACTGCCAGAAAACAGGATGCTAAGGAAGGCTCTAACTTTTAACAAAATCTGACTTACCATGAAACTTAGGAAAAGAAGGATGAAGATGGCAAATACTTGCAAAGAAATTATTAAACTTCTTAAAGTCGTGTGCATTTTACATGCAAATTCATGTTTATTTAAGGAACATAAGTTTAGAAAAATGTTCATTGAAGTATTAACAGTTACAGTAACTCAACTGCAGTTATGTACATGATCACAGAAGGATTCATTGGTACAGATTATGGGCTAAACACCCCTCAATTAATTCCAGTTTCCAGTTAGATCTTCTCCTTTTTCAACTAATCTAGCCTCCATCATTGCTTCACTTCTGCTGTGTTAACCATTCAACTGGTCACACCTCCGTCCCAATTTCTGAAGCAGAATCTTGTTTTCCTATAAATTGTAAGCATGGGTTTGGTGATATCGGACCAAAAACAAAAATAAAAAAATAAAAATCAACAAAACACAAAAAGGAGGCAATAAAATTTATGGAAGTGTGAACAAAGGGGAGAATGGGGAAAGCAGGTGGTGCCAATAACATGTCTGTAAGCAGTGCTGGAGTGCCCATGGCTAGTTGACAGTTCTCTTGAACAACAGACAGGAGAGGTCTCAGAAACAGAATTATCCATTTTAGGGTAAACCACAGGCAAAAAAAAAAAAAAAAAAAAAAAAAAAAAAGCTTTTATTAGAAATTTGTGAACACAGAAAATACACTGCAGGTCCAGACTGAGTGAGAGTACCCTGGAAGATGCTTCAGTCTTACGACTGCCACTGGAATACGTAGCCAGAGCTGCTGTAAGCTATAAACTGATCAAAACAGTGATTATACTGCTATGACAAGTCTAATATAGCTGTAAAATTTGAGTAGAAATTTTAAAAGCTGCCATACCAAAATTTTGAGTACTATTTCGAAGTTCACGTTCAAGGCTACAAAATTCTTAAGGAAATCCTTTTTAGTGTGAGAAAAGCCACACTGAGCTGGAAAAACAAAAACAATATGGCCTGCTGCACACCTGAGGCTTGGTGGTGTTGTCTGTGGAACAACAAAGGTATATATGAGCATTCTAGTAAACAAATAGCCCTTTCAAAACATATGGGACCAATACACAAAATGAAGTGATGCTAGGGCTGAACAAACTTAGTGCCCTGCAACCTGAACATCAGGTAGCAAGATGTTAAAGAGCCTGAAAAATGGTTCAAGCACCTTTATCCAATCCTTGAGAGAAGACACTTTTTGATTAATCTCCCACTTCAATAAGAATATACCCCCTTGAAAACTAATTTTAAAATTTAATTTTAATAAGCTCCTGAGTGAGGCTGGACTGTGCAGTATGAGACAGACAGAAAGAGAGATTGAGTTTTATGCCGTGGCAAATGTACTCATACATACATCACAAGGCACCGTACCTTTCAGAATTCCTTGTCACACAATGAGTTTTTTATTGGGGTCACGACAAGAATCCAGACATCAACCTCCTGTGATACTGATTCAGATCCGTAACAGAAGTCTGCCTTGGCAAAAAGACCAGAAAATTCTACTAGGCTCTTACTTTGTCCAGCAGATGTAATTTCCTACAGTAGAAAGGTTTTAAATCTTCACCTTTCTTAGGAGATCATTACCAGTTCATTCTGGCATACCTACACCATCTGGAGTCATCCAGAAGACTTAATGGGGCTAATCATCTATAGCTGCTTTGCAAGCAGGCTCCGTGCTCACAGTGAAGTATATCTTTCAGTTGTCTCAAATATTCTTCAGTCACAGGTCCAATGAGCCAAGAGAGTGAAAAATCAGCTGATTCTCCAGACTTTGGGACTGAAAGCTATCTGACAGCAGCTTGTTGTTAAATCAAAAGCAGTTCTTCAGTAGGCCATTCCCAAAGGCAATCTCATCAGCTTACAGCATTGGTGACACATCAAAGTTGGATGGTTCATCCAGCATGAAGAAGTCAAGTCAGAATCTGATTTGCCAAGCTTTGTTACTAAACCAACTGGGATAAAGATTGCACTGTACAACAACTACTTTCATCATAGTCCAAAGCTCTCCAAGTACCCAAAACAGTTCTGAGAAGTGCTTCTGTTCATAAGAGATCTAAAAAAACCAACTCTTTTCACTGAAGACCGTTCCCACAGCTAACACGGCCTTCTGCTGCAGTTGACACCCCTGAAAACATAAGGCTAGCTGTGAAATCACATACTTCTCATTCTTCCTAAGTTTCAGAAAATCATCAAAAACTGCCTAGGCTCTGTTTTGTTTAGTCATCAGTTAACTTTCATAGTCCACTTTCCCAAAGCATTTCAGAACCTCACTGGGCCCTGTCACTTGGACAGTGGTTTGCCTCGTGCAGATGAAAGCAACAGTAAGCAATCACTTGGCACACAGACCTAGAGGAGCACATTCTTATCATAACACCGATCCTGGGAATGCTGCCCAGACTTCAATTTCTCTGACAAAAGCACCAGTGAAATCTACCTCCTGCCAGTGCCGCAGGACCATTAGTTCATGTTTTGACAGGTGACCCTCTTCCTCCTCCCTCTAAGATTCCTGCAGAAGGCCAAGTATTTCCTCAGACTGTCTTTTCACAGAACAACTCAAATGTGAGAATGACTTTCAGGAATGCTTTCATTTAAATATGTCGTACTATTTTATATATACAAATCAAAAAGTTCCTGGTATAGTATCACAACTTCAAACTCCTTTGGTCTTTGGATGCTATCAAAATTACTTTCTGAATAAGCTGAATAAACACAAAAACTGAAGCCCGGTATGTGAAAACCATCCATGGCTTTTTCAGGTCCTTGAATCTCAAGGAGCCACCACCTGAACAATTTCAAACACGTGGAAACATGGGAGAGTCTTTAAGGAAACCAAAGTCTGTCACACAACAAGGAATGGTTAAAGGCCTCCACCACCAGCAGGCCTGTCAAGCATTTCAGTTTTACTGACAGAACATGACATGGATCACACGCTAACATCCAAGACAGCAAACTAACACTTCTAGGGGGAACCAAGACAACATGTGCTCTAAGTAAGAAAAAAAAACAAAACAAAACCCTACTTCTTTATATTAAGATATGAAAATAAGAATATCTAGACACTTGTTGGCAGCTTAAACAGATCTTAAGAATCTTCAGTAAAACACCACTGATATGTCATACTTAACACCAGAACTTCATTAAAATGTTCTGCAGTTTTCCTTCAGACAAGTTACAGCTTCTCAATACTGCTTGGAAGAAACCCACTACGTACAATAAGGATGCTCAGAAAGCAACAAAGCATTTGTGCCTGTGAGATGCATGTGAGATTCCACAGGTTGAGAAGTTTCTGTATAAGGCTATACATGTAGCTTAGTTCCCAGTATATTCACCTATATTCCGCAGAATATAAGCTCATTTATGTGAAACAGTGATAAGTCAGATAGAGAACCAACATCCTCTCTGCAAAAACTTTTAAAGGAGACAACCAAATATGGGCCTTCTGTAGACATCAGCTTTAAGGTAAGGATAAAAGATATTACATCCAACCTACTGCTCTCTTTGAAGTTACCACACAGACTGCGGAAATACTTGATTTCAGGTACTGCAATCGGACAAAATAAATTCTGAAGTAGCCTACAATAATCCATCATTGCCAAAAAGCATAGCTAATAGTGGTGACTGTTGAAAAATACCATTTCGTAGCTGAGAATTTGCTCCATCAAACAGTGTAGTTTTGCTCTTCGTTGCTGTTGTAGTTTCCCAAGGAAATAAATAGGAGAAATTAGTTTCAGAACGAATGACACGTTTCAACACAAGTACACAGTCACAAGCATAAACACAAGCACAGGTCTTTGGCAGGGAATACAAAAGTAAAAGCTTTACCAGTTTTTCACAATCCAGTGGTACAAAACCCCCCAATTTTATCGGTAGAGGAAGGTTAAGGAGTGCTTTGTAACTCAGAAAACTGTATGAAATTATCTTGGTAGCATTTGATTATTATCTGCTGTAAGTGAATTGAACTTCATTTCTTTAAAAAACAGGGTAATACATTTAGGTTACTCTTTCAGATACAGTAGACTAATTTGTTATTCTGATAGCAATTAGTTCTATCACTACAAAAAAAAACAAGAATTCTTTTTGCAAAAAAGATAACATAAAATAAATATGCATATCACTTCAAATAAAAGCTATAACTACAGAATCAAAAATATTTGATTCCAAAGTTTACAGTAGGAATTTATCCTTGCAGCTTTGGTCCCTGAAAATTTCTTCAAAATTATTTTTAAAAAATGAACTAAGGAAATTAGCGTGATGAAAACAAACTATATAGTGTTGGAATAACCATTTACTCATTAGAATCTCAGAAAATATGACCATAAAAAGATGTTCCATCCTTACCATTTGCATGATGATACAGAACTTGCTTTGCAAGTCTAAAATGGACTAGCTTAGCCACCAACGTCTCAACTTGTGCTCAAGCACAGCTCAGAGCAGAGGTTAGATTGAAGTATTGCAGCACTGAGTAGGAAGCAATGCATGTGGATAACTCAGTATACAGACTAAACTGCTCAAATATTCTCAGCCACTTCAACTATTACATCTAACAGCTATGAGCTCAGAGTGCTGGAACACTGCATTGCCTCTAGTTCTTCAGGCACCAAATCAAGGTTCTGTCCAACTTGACCTATGATTTCTAATGACAGATTTGTGAAAAAAATAACTACATACAGACTAGACCTCAAGGGCACAGACAAACACAGGGCAGGAAAACTTAAGAAAAAGTTCTTAGACATGCTGAATAATTATCTAAATAGCTAATATGGCTTCTTGTGTTTCCTACTGATTTGTATGGTCAGAAATAACAGTAAATCATTTCTATTCATTTTCTATTCTATTCTATACATCATATTCTATTCTATTCAGATACACTCGACTGACGGAGCATTCATCAAGGGCCTGAATGAAAACAGTAATTTTTACTTTTGCTTTTAATAAAAAAAAATAAACTTCTGGTAAATACTGGTAACAGGCCACTTAGAGAGAACAATTAACTGCTTGGAAACAAGTTCATTTTATGTGGCAAGACCACCCATCTGTGAACAAACTCTAAAATACTGGCTATATCCTGTGAAGGGTAACTTTAAAAAAAAAAAAAAAGTTACATGGATTCCATGAGAGAACTTAGGCACCACAAGCAGCATTTACATGATGCTCATTTAGTCCTCATTAGCTTCCTCAGTCACAGAGAGATTTTTGCCAAACAAAGTTCTACAGGTACCAGAGGTTTGCTACCACCCACTTAAAGCAGACAAGCACTCATCTAGAAGGTCATCCTGCTAGATATTCTGCGTGCATCTTCAGCCACTCAAGCTAACGTGAGTCGTTAACTGTTGACTCTTTTCTTCAAACACATTTTTGAGGCAATAATCTGGAAATTAAACCATTGTCCTACAGGCTCTAGATGAACAGGGTGCTCTCAGACCCAGAGAACGAGAGATCACCCTTCACCTCCCTCGCTGAAAACAAATCACTTCACAGAGAAGTGCACAAGGCTCATGGAAGAAGATGCCAAAGGAAAGAAGGGTGTTTTAGCCAAACAGTTAAGCGTACATGGGGTGGACAAGAATCCTGAAACATGACCACATGTGTTAATATATGCTTTAAATCAAACACACTCCAAGCTATAAGTTATTTACTCTTGGGAGGTAGAAAAAGAGAGATAGAAACCCCTTCATCTAAAGAAGCATGACTCCTTGGATTTCCTTTATCAGAGTTAACATGCCACCTGCAAGGATGCAGTCAGGTTTAACTATGGACACATTCCAATAAATGGATAAAAGGACAAGATAGTTCTCAATAGTATTAACAGTGAAGTCCACAATGACATAAAAAACATATGAAAGCTTTTCCATCAACACGGAAACACTCCATCAGGAAAACACATACACTGTTAAGGTGAACTGTTCAGTAAGCTTGCTTGTTTTCAATTCTGTGTGTCTTAGGTTTGGAAGACTTGCCCTGTTGCAAGAAGCTCGAGATACCTGACATCGCTCCTTTAATGTGACATCTCTTGAACAAATAAAGAAAAACTCTGACACTAACAGCTTTTTCTATTAAGTAGAGATACAAGAGCCAACAGCTGACATTTGAATCTCATCTTTATTCAAACAGGAAAAACACATCTAAGAGTTATCAGCTAGGGACTGATTTGCTCATGACTGTAGTGGGTTCTTCCTTGCCAGAAGACAGCTAAAAGCACACTGGATGCCCTATGGTTATATGTATTTACAGCACACTGGCCAAAAAATTAATGTGCATTTCTCTTCTCCTCACACTACCTAAAGAAAAATTCCTCATACTTGAGAATAATAAATATACCTCCGCCCAAACTACCCAAGCAAAGCAAGTCTGTGTGCAAGACCTCCTGGATTCAATGGAGATGAAGTTCCATTGCACAGGGAGTAAGTACTAACACTGGAACATCTATATTTTCACTTCCAGCATTGTCCCATTTGTTCCTAATTAATAATATTTTTTTAAAGCCTAAATAATCTTTGAGAAAAGATGAAAGTAGAGCTATTTCAGATGTACACACTGTTACATCCCATAACTTGAATCTTTTAAGAGAAAAGCTACAGTAGTAAATTGTGGAGATATACTTTAAATTATGAACTATCCAGTTACTGTTCATTATTATTTTCTCAGATATTTAAGAGAAAAAGAGTATGTTTTCATGTATCTTTCACTTAGGTATTCCACATTCCATTCAAGGAAGTGAATAAAATTCCTATTTTAAGCAAGGAAAAATGCAAGAGGAGTTCAAATATAGAGCTAACCTCTGCCCCTCTCTACACTGAGAACCATCTGGATTCTATTAAACCGTCAAGCAAGTACCACGATTAATACAAAAAGAAATAAAAGAACCACTGAAACGTTTAACATTGGTAGCTTCTTTATAAGCTATGCTAAACCTCCACATGGACCTCAGCTGATTAACACTTCAAATGCACGACATCTCTCTTATAAAATTATACAGACCGCTTTCACTCTCCCTTCTCTGTGACCACCACGCAGAACTGCAGCTAAATATTTTTCCACATCACCCTACTCTACAAGGCAGCTGCCTAAGCAAATTATGAAACTGTAAAATAGCAATCAACGTTGTGAAATTCAGGGGAAGGCAACGACGACTTCCATTTAAGGTCATCAGATTATTCTACTTCAAACACTTCCACGCTTTAATTTCGTTCAACGCAATGCAGGTTATACAGAACACAGATCGTGCATAGCACTACTCAAAGATGCAGGAAGAAAAGGGCCCGATGCCAGACAAACACCTCCTGGGCTCTAAAGAAATTCAGCCTCGTCTAGGTTTATGACTAAGTCACCAACCTGCACAGGACTTACAAACCCCAGCAAAAGGAGTGTTCCTTGGAATTGTTTGGCACTTTAAATAGATTTAACAGCACAACTGAAGCGTCAGTTTTCAGGCAGCCTTTTCAGCTTAAAATCATTCCCAAGGAGCCAGAAAGCCAATTAATTTCTTGACTCCTTGCAGAAACAAATTTCAGCCCACTGATAATTTCCTGGAACTTCAGCATTCTCTGCGTGACAAGAATGCAAGATACTTGGGAGCAATGATGGAGTTTTAACATTGTGGATAGCTTCAAGTATTCATGGAAAACAGAAAAGAATCCAAATTCAGGATAACTACTTCTTTGTTGACATGAAGAAAGTAAAAACATTCTACAAGAGCAACACGAACGTAAATGACAAAAAGCCAGTTCTCCTTCAAGTGTTTTATATAAAACTGGTAATTAACATTTTGCCTGTTCTCTTTTAACACAAGTATACACCAATTAAAACTCCAACATGATTATCATATAATTAAACAAGATTATAAAAGGATGAGATACACATACATAGTCGTGACTGCTTTTGCTTGTTCAAGCCTCAAAAGCAACTGTGGGAAAAATGGATGTGGATTCAAGTCTTCTGAATGTGAATCATGGTGCATCTTAAAAAGACAAGAAATACTAAGTTTGATGTTCAAGTGTTTTTAAAAGAATAAAAGAACAGAAGGAAAGTAATTTCCCTATTCCCTAATAAGCCATAAAATATTAGGAAGGTTGGAATAACCGTCTGCTTTCTTTAAAGTAGCTTTGAAAATAGCTAAAACTGACACAGTCAGCATGCTGTCTTTATACAAATCTCTCTGCCTCACAGAACTATGCAGCCTAACTGCTGGTCCCAGCAGCTCAAGACAGATTCAAAAACAGGTGACTTCCTTGGCACTCCACTAACAGTAGAAGATTCCGCAAGAGAGAAATATGCACCCAGATATGCCACTGTGTTTCCTCCACATGATATATTCAGGTATACACAACTGCAAGTCAGGAAACGGATTCCAAGCACCGGAGGAAGATTAGAGCATCTGACTTGGTTATGCTGGCCCTAGAGAGTCATGAGAAGGAACAGAAGTCACTGAAGTGAGCTGAAACAAATGTTTAAATAGTTCTTTCCCACATTAATATATTCTCTGAACTAAAATAGAAAAAATATTTGAGTATATTTAAACAAAACCACACAACTCAGCCACAACCCTTCAGTTCTTTATATTTAAGAAGAAAATAGAACTTGAAAGATCTAAGTATTGCAACTAAATCTTGATCAAAGAAGCATGCATCACATATTCTGGCAGTTGCTATAGTAGATGCCTGCCATTGGTTAAATGTAAGCTTTGCCATAACCTAACTTTCTAACTTTCAAAAGAGGAAGGGGAAGGGGGGTGAGGGGAAGAGTATCTAGGATAAGAGGGAAAATTAAAAAAAAAAAAAAAAAAAAAAAGGAAAAAGAAAAAAAAAGGCTTGAAGTTACAGGAAACCCAGTAAAGCTCAAGATGCTGCAATACACTTCACCTCTGTATGTGTTTGGAAGTCAGGTGAGACTTAGAAATTCTCAAGTTCTTTGGTATATGGGATATATGTCCCTAGTAAACCAGAATCATAGAATGGCTTGGGTTGGAAGGGATCTCAAGGATCACCAAGTTGCAGACCCCCTGCTGCAGGCAGGATTGCTAACTGTTAGCTCAAACTCTGGATCTGGTTGCCTAGGGCCCTAACTAACCTGGTCTTGAACACCTTCAGGAATGTGAATATGATATGGTATTTCAGTGATCTGATTTAAAGGCATTTAGACTGTAAAGCCACTAGCAATATCCAAGTAATTTGGCTTACATGGGTCTTGGTCTTCCTTAAAAGCTGAGAAGCGAGTGTGGCGACACATGGATTGAAGATGACATAGGACACAGATGTACACGACCCAAAGCACCAAACTCCTCATAGCATCCCTGCTAACACTTGCCAAGGCCTTCAAAAGCACAGAATGGCACCAGGTTATTCTGCAACAAATGAAGAGTCTGTGGGCTTTCCTGGCCTACATGATTACTCAGTAAGATTCATCTCTTTGTGGACAGAACCTTATGCAGTGCAATTTGTACAAAGCCAATATCAGTTCTTTTATGCACAGTTCAGCAGTCTGGTTTGGGGAGGTGGGGTTTCTTGGAGGTGGTGGTTATGTTAAATGATGCTTGTTCTGTTAAATAAGTCGAGACCTGCCCATAGTTCCTACTTACTTGTTGAAAGTAACAAAAATCATTTTTAAGTTCTCAAGAGGAATATTCTTAGATATTGAAAAATAGCAGTGGTTTGGATACATAATTCTTATCGCACTGTGGTAACCTGACCCTGGAACTGACACGTGGAAAACAAGCTCCAGAGACCTATTATCCACCTCTGCAGGAAAAGAGGAAAAAAAAAAAAAAGACCCCTGATCATTTGAAAACTTGATCAAGAGACTCTTAAAAATACAGAACAGGGTAAGGTAAATATAAACAAATGCTAGCAGCATGAAGCAATACCCTTCTGTTTAATTCAACATATAAGATACCAATAGGATGAAGAACAAGATTAATTCCTTCAGCTTCAAAGGTCATTAAAAATTCCATTGCATCAGTTCATCAGCAACGTATACAGAATGGTGTTTCAAGCAACTATCAGATTGAAAATATCTATACTTTGAATGGGATGAATAGGAAGAAGACTGCTGAGAAGAATGGAAGAGGTAACGAAAGGATGTGCACAAAGAACAGCTGTTTTAACTGCTGCTCCTCTCCAGAGCAATGAAGCAACTACAGACCTCCACCCAGATATATAGCAAAGGAAATGCTCGTGCCAGAGCTCCCCACTGACACACTGCCTTATGTGCACTATGTTGCACATTGAGCAGCACCCAAAAAGGCAAATTGTCTGCTGCACATGAAATAATGACATCTTTTCCATTACCGCACAGTAGTACTACACTATTCTTCTACAGGTCTTTCAGCACTGCAAGTATTTACACAAATTGAAAAATACAAGTTTTATAGATAGTTATTTTATTATTTTAGACTTGTACAATTACTCCATTTAACTCCCTCTTTAGTCAACTGCTCTTTCTTTCATCTGGCCATGACTATTAAAAGCATTAATAGTTTAAGCTCTACAACTAAAGCTGGATGCATTTTGATGAGCTACAAGTGCTTCTTTTCACTTGTAGAGAGGCATGATAGGATGCTGAACAAAAAGAAAAACCCATCTAATGTTTTAGAGTTCTCTGACGTTTTGCTTTTAGGATAAATAATTGCATCTAACACCAGTAATACAGCATCACCAGTACACACAGCTGACACTGAACAGCAGGCAAAGGGCTTTCCAAGCCACTGTCAACAACAGCAAAACTAAAATACTTCATGGAGAATCTAAGAACTATTGAAACCATGGCTTCTGCTACTGCAGTAAGAAACACCATGCGACACAATGGCAAGCTGCCTACCAGCTGGTCTTATCTTTATCACATTTATTTTATTATCTATATTTTATCCACTGTAAAACAGCTTCCTCTGATGCTATTCAGTTTATGTGCTACTAAAACTAACTGAAAAACATTTTTTCCTAAGAAAACTGTCAAAGACAGCTATTACAAAGAATATGGGGAGCAAGGGACTGCTGTGTAATTTTATTATCTAATCCTCTGCTTGAGCATCTCTACTTATAAAATTACATATCATTTTACTTTCTATGATTGACAAAAAAGACGAACTAAAAGATGCAGAAGCAAATCTCAAATCTCGAGGAATTCAAAAGGAAAGGAACTGCTTATTGAAGTCTGAACTTAATGCTAGAGGACAAGCAAAGCAAAGCAAACAATTGTCTCCACAGAAGGAGAAGATAAATGTATTTGTATTTGACATCTCAAATTATTTTTGATAGAACTACAGCCACGTTTGAGAAAGTTTACCAGTTCACAGATCTATTTCTTGTTGGTGCTGCCATAAGTTTTAATTAAAAGCAAGCAAGAAAACATCAAATACAGTTTTGCAAGAGAGCAAAAAAAAAAAAAAAAAAAAAAAAAAAAACTTAAATGTTTACATCTTCTAATGATGTTTGGAGAAGAAAAAAAACCACCAGGCTATATAAAAGCTGCAAGAGTTGCAGAAATACTACCAATGCATAACATGTTCTGTTTTCAGTCTTATGTATACCATATTACACAGAACACGACTTGCAAGCCAACATAGTTCATTTTAGGTTACCAGCATACATTTATAAAGGCTATGTAGTACAGAGAATATAGAAATGTCAATTTTATACTGTCAAAACTGAAAGGTAAGTCGGGGACAACAGGGTGAGAGGCCTTACATGAAGCCAGTACACAGTTAATATCTGGAAAATGGACAAAAAGCATTTTTAAAAGAGACAAGATTTTAGTATACGGGGAATTTTCTCAAGTTCAGTAATCTGCCTTAAGGCTTCTGGTCCTCCGTCAAGTTCCAACACGGCTTGACAATTTAATTTAAACATTTAAACTAGAAAGGATTCTGTGGAGTTGAGCGATAACGTTCACATCTCACAGCATTGCCAAAAAAATCCAGGTGGAGAAAAACCCGCAGTGATTTACTAATGCAAAACTTGGAATCACAGAACCATTAAGGTTGAAAAAGACCACTCAGATCATGTAGACCAACCATGAACTCACCACCACCATGCCACCACTGCTGTGACCAAAGCACAGAACCCAGCACTTGGTCCTGCTCAGCTTCATACAGTTGTTCTCAGCTCACCAATCTAGTCTATCCAGATCCCCCTGCAGGGCCTTACTTCCCTCAGGCAGATCAACACTTTCTCCCAACTTAGTGGCATCTAGCAGATAGCCAGAACACCAATCCAAAACCTGGCAAAGTTAACTACCCATTATAACAGGAATGTTATCATAGTCCTATGAAAACCCAGTGTGCTTGAACTTCTGCTGAAAAAAAAAAAATTCCAGCCATATACATGTATTACATTTTAAAAATAATTGCTCTCAGACCAACAGTTCCACACATAACTATTTCAAATCCTACCTCCCAAAAGGAAAGAAGAAATAAACAATTAGTTCACTTAAAGGAGAAAGAGAGCAGTTTACTTCTGAGTCCTACAGCAGGCTCTTATCATCGGAAGAAAAATCATGGGTCTTACAACAAGTACATTAAGAGTTACTCCTTTCCTGGCAAACAGTTCCTTGTGTTTGAGAACCACTGCCAAATCTAACACTGACAGAAGAAACACTTCAGAACTTAAGCATTTTTTGAAGTCTTTCCATTGTTTCAAATACGCTCTTAGAAACAAAAAACATTTAACAGCCATGGCATTATGTTGGCTTTCCCAGGTCATAAACACTGATATTTTCAAAAAAATATCAGCAGTAGCTGTTGTAGCACAAGACTGTGTAAGTAACTACTTCTGTTACATAACACAAGTGCTAAGATTTAAAGCAAGACAGGAATCCAAATCTATTTACACAATTAAATTATCAGACTGAAAAATAAAAATTAAATGTTAGGCATCTACCCAGCAGCTCCCACTGACAAAATATTCAGATGGAGATTTTCAGATAGCCTGTAGCACTAAACCATTTGGCAACTCTCCTGCCTCGGTTCTCTACATATAGACAAGCTTAAATTGGGGAATATAAGACTGCCACAAACAAGGAATGAACAGGAAAAAAAAGCCTACATACTTGTTCATGCTGCAACCTTCAGAAAGCTAGACTTCAGGCCATCGGAAATAAACAGATCTTTGTGGTAAATCACTGATTTTTAGAGGTGAAATGAAAAATGAAATTTTCCAAGGTTGTCCACTTAAGAAATATCTAGCAGAAAAGCCCACCAATCTGATCCTCAAAACAAAGGATCATTCAATGCCACTCCTGTTAGTCAAGTCCTTCCTTCAGCTATGAAACTAAAGGAAGATGATAGTACAGTTGCAAATTATACACTGAAGTTCCAGATTTCATTTTTCTTTCTTGGCACAAAATATAAATCAAACAACCACTGCAGCCAGGTAAAAACAAATGGCTGCTGCTGAACAACTTCAAGTGATCCTTGTTCCTGTCCTCCATTCATTCATTCTCTTAGTCAAGATGTAAGGATCCAGTAAGTAAGCTAGTAGATTGGGTCAGTCAGCAGACAAGATGCAAGCTGTCAGAGCTCTGGGGAGATGAAGAATCCACTTCACGTCAGCCAGCAACCCCACACACCTGATGTGCTTCCAAGAAGAGACATCAGATCACTGAGCTAGGAAGAGGCCTTTAGAATTTCTCAGTCCAGCCCTCTGCACAACACGGTCCCAATTCAAAGTCAGGCTGAGTTACACAGCACTTGGTGCAGCAGCATCTTCAACACGTCCACGAATGGCACTTCTGCAACTTCTCTCAGCAACGTGCCCCATGCTAATGGCAATTTATTATTATTTTTTTTTAGTCCAGTAAGAAGTTACTCTGCTGTAACTTGTAACCACTAATTTTCCATCCTTTGAAAATGCACTTCAGGGAAGACCTGCTAAAAGGCCCCTCAGACAGCTGAAAACAAGCAGGTAGGTCATCACTCCTCAGCCTCTGGCTGGCTGAGCAGCTCTGCTCCATCAGGTCACTGCACCACATCAGTGCCTCTCACACTAGGGACCTACATCTTGAAGACTGAGCGTGCAGAGTGGCGAGCTGCCATTTCTGTTCTAGTTCAGGTGAAGCGTAAGCCTTGGTCTCACGACTTCCTTTTCTCTCCCTCAGCTGTGGATCAGAGCTAGTATCCACATAAACAAAGGATGAGGTTCCTCAAGTAACTGATGTGATGATTTCAGGGCTACCACAATTGCTAGCTGGAACATAAGACAAAGGCACAGAACCACCTATCTGACCATTATCTCATTGCACAGACAGATGAACGAACATCTGAAAATTTCCAGAAAGAAAGCAACACTAGAAACATCCATCTGCTCAGTTATTAGCTTAAACACTGCGTTATTTCAGTGCCAAAATAATTTTCTTGCTTGCCACGGCACATTAAGGGAAGAGTTTTTATGAAGATCTATGCAAACATTTTGCAAGGTAAGCATGCGTGGGCAGAAGCAACATAATTCAGATAGGTTCATTGCTAGCGTTCAGCCTGGCTATGGCAGCTCTTTCAAGGGAGGCAGGAGTCGGGTGTTGGTGCTGCAGTTTTACGCAGAGCTCAGCATCCATTAATCTACCCTTAGCCTCAGCACATGCAGTTCACAACCAAAGTTAAACTACTTGAAACTGCTGCACTGGCACGAGTACTAAACAAAATACAACATACGTGAATTAATAGTTATTTTCTCATTGCTAGTTACGACACAGATTTAGGATTGAAACTGAAGAAACCTCCCACCTGAACTGCACTAAAGCCTGTTACAAAGGTATACACTGGAAGAGAAAAAAAAAAAAAAGGATTGCATCTGTGCCTTTTTTCCCCCTTTTTTCTTCTATCATTTACCTTTATTAAGTCAGCAGCAGCTGCATCCAGTGCATAGCACTTCTCTGAAGCAAATATCTTTGACCAACACCATACATTTTGAAGTAGGCTACAGTGAGCTGAGCAAACAGAAAGAAGAATATGGCCAAAGAGATGATCGAGTCATTTATTTTTCATCAGGTCGCACTGAAGAAAAAAAGAAATGCAAAGTCCATTTTCGCTTTGCTCTTTAGGGGTAAGTTCAACCTTCCAAGAGAGCTTACGTTCACAATTTTAAATGTGTGCAGTGGACAGCAGTGTGCAGAGAGTGGATTTCTCAGGTATTTGGGCTGAGAAGATGAAAAGTTCAGCAGCCTGTACCAGAGATACTTCTGGTAGGAGAGAGGGAAGGCAAAAGACTTGTTGCAGTGAAACAAAGATCAATTTAATCCTGGGTCTGGGAGAACTCGGGAATAAAGAGAAAAAAAGAAGTTTCATTGGAACAAGATACTCTCAGTGAGTGCTTCATGCTAACTTAAACTGGGGAATTCTGACATAGGACTCCCAATTTCAGCAGGCTGTTGCTTTTATTTCTGGGAGGAGGGAGGCGAATAAAAGGAATTCCTTGGATGAGAGCTGCATTGCTAACCACAATCAGGATCATTTTACTTCTTTTGCTACAAAGAGGTTACATGGCATGATGAAAAATTCCATGATCCAACAGCTTCTTATTATTTTTACAAATAACACAACTCCAGTCGGTTGTATTTTTGCAGCTGATTTACTCTGTACATTTCTCAGCACTTGATACCCACTGTTCATCATTCAAGCTGCAATAAACATAAAATCTTGTGTCCTTGATGAGATAGTCCATAAACAGAGTTGTTTTTAGCTCCTGAAGCAAGAATCGGGTCCTCATTTGTCTCATTTTTTGTGGTCTCACACAGAAGGTAGAGGGGAGAAAAGTCCCAAGCTAAGGGCACCTAAATGGCACAATCATTTGCAGTGTGAACGAAAATGGAGAGAGGGGAAGTCTCTCTCGCTCTCTCTCTGTCACACACACAGAAAGTAACCCAACTGAACATGGTCAGAATTTCTTGTTAGTTTTCCTTCCTGAGTTTCTCTTACCTGGAAGTATTTATGCAGCCTCAGAAGAACACAGATGCGTTAATGCCCCTACAGGAAGAGTAGATAAAAGCTGACATTGCGGTATCTTTAGACCAGAACAACTGCAATATTGCACAGAACACTGTGTTCCAAAGTCGACTCCGAACTCTAGATGCAAATACAGCTGTGTTATAAAAAGCCTCCGTGATTTTCTTCTGCAGTTTTTTGTTCTGTGTCTTAAGATGGTGACAGCTTTAAGAGGGGTGCAATAAGTCCGCAGCTCTTGTCCCTCCCAGAGGCAGCTGAGCACTGCTGCAAGGGAAACCATACAACCCTTAAAGCACACTGCTTCCAAGTGCTATTTTGTTTTCAGGATGACGGAGGGAAAAAGCAGCTCAGAAAGCAAACGGTACCCTGGGCTCCATCAGAAGAGCGGTGGCCAGCAGGGACAGGGAGATGATTGTCCTCCTCTACTCCGCTCTTGTGAGACTCCATCTGCAATACTCTGTCCAAGTCTGGAGCCCCCAGTACAAGACAGAGAGCTGTTGGAGAGGGTCCAGAGGAGAGCCACAAAGATGATCAGGGGACTGGAGCACCTCCTCTATGAAGACAGGCTGAGGGAGCTGGGCTTGTTCAGCTTGGAGTAAAAAAGGCCGCGGGGTGACAGAAAACTGTACTTTCAGAGCGTTCTTACTCTTACTTGGAAGCAAGAACAAAACAAAAACCAAAACCCATCAGTAAGGCAGAGGAGCACAGCGCTCCGCATACGCGGGGAAGGGCGCGCGGGCCGCCGGGCGGGGCGGAGCAGCTGCGCGCCTCAGCCTCGCCAGCGTGTCTGCAGGCCGGGCTGTGGAATGCCGAGCGGGTAACTTGATCCCTTCCTCCCCTCCTCCTTCGCAGCAGCATTTAGAAAGTAATTTAACCTCTTAAAATGGCATCTCGGCGCTGCTAGCGCGGAACGCATCTACTCGGGTACGCTCTGCTCCAATAGGGAAGAAAACTTTGTTGTTGTTGTTGTTCCCATATTTCTTTCCTGAAGCAAAATGGAGGAATCCGGCCCACCTCACATTTGATCTGCCATTTCTAGCCGATGCGCCCGGTGATTTCATGGTAACGCGGTTGCGCTTGCACGCCAGCAGCAGTTGTGCTTGTGGGAACAATTAGCTCTCAGTGCAGCCATGAAGGTCTGTTTGTTCCGCGCTGCCCCGCTCCCAGGGCACCTCACTCTCACTGCTCTGACCAGCGGGGAGCGAGGAGTCGGTGAAAACAGGGAACGGTTCTTCGGCTGCTGGCCTCACTTCTACAATCTGTGATGCAACCGCACTGCTGAGTGCGAGCGCTCCCATTGCACACATGCACAGAAATACCACAGCGAAGCTCTGCCTCAGGTAACGCACGAGCTGATCTTACAGACTGCTGCCCTCTTTTCTCCCAGTTTTCCATAGCACGAAGAAAGGCTGCTGCAATTCAGAGTATTTTCCTGTAAACAAAATAGCCAACATTTTTACCATTCTGAACATACTGCCATCAGTAGGATACCACTATACTACCAGATAAGAGACAAAGACTTGAAGAAAATAAGTTATCAATCATTCTAGCAACAGCACAATGCAAGAGGGGAAGATCAAGTTGAAAAACATTTTTCCAGCAGCAGTAATTTAGTTACTGAACACGTTACCAAATGTTACTCTATCAGAACCGTGCAGGAAAAAAAGCCCCTAAGGAATCCTAGCAGGGCTGCAAGTCTGAAGGACATGCATGTGCTACAATGAGGAGCAACGAGCAACAAAAGCTGCCAGGAATTCGAGTGTGGGGCCACGTTTTAAAATATATTTACCGAGTCAGTAATGGAAATTCAGAGCTGAAAGGTCTTTAGATACGCGGTCCTTAACTCACACTTCCTGGTTCCCAAGTACAAAATGGAAACAACTTCTAATGCTGGGGTGGTGAACTAGAACAGTGCTTTAATGATAAAGCCTCAGGATCCAGGGAAGAAGGTGAAATGCCACTATGATGGGGTCTTCTAGAAGACTTAAAATCTAGAAAAGAACTCAGAGTATACAGGATGTTTGGAAGTATTACCCTTATCTATATTCTGATGTATTAACAAAAAATAAAACAAAGCCAACCAACACCCACTAGCTACGGACATTTCTTCATGCTGGTTATAGCATGCCAAGGATCACAAACACCAACTGCTTGACCCTTACGTTCTAGGCAAAGTAAAAGCAGGGCTATCTTTTTGTTTTGTCCCAAAACAAACATCTTAACATAGATGCCTCGGTTGCTCACAGAATATGAGCACTTTATACACAAATGTTTGTCTAGGTCAGTATTTACAGTAATTACAAAAGCTGTGCATATAGTGGCCGATGAGCTCCTACTTTACAGAAAGCTAAGCTAAATGTTTTGCTGTATGCATCATACATGATATCTTCAGTTTTTCAGATTACACAACTCTCAATCTTCACTCTTTCCCCAAAGAAATCTATATTATGGCTATTATCTGTTATTCATCTATGGAAATTTATTTCTGGATCACTTATTTCTAATGCACAATTTGATATCTGATACCTGAAAGTCAAAGCACCATCAGTTATTCTTCTTTTACAATACATTTAATAACTCTTACTTGTGTGGAATAAAATTTACGCAAATTGTTGGTCAGGAATGGAAAAGCAAAAGGAGTATGTCTACACAATAAAACTGAAGTTCAAACCACCACAGTGTGATTACATGACAGATTTTAAATGGCTTGCACAAAGTCATCAGCACTGATTCCTTTCCAGAAGGCCAATGTAACAGTTCCATTCTCAGTCGTTCCTGTAGTAGTGCCCTCCCCCTACCTTTAATTGTCAGCTTCTCTCTTTTCCATAGGTTGTGTTTTGAACCCCAGGACCTGTTGCTGGGGTACTACACACATGCAGTGTATATAAGGATAGCAGTAAAAACATGAGGTAATCCTCAAGGCTTCAACAGGCGTAAAACCCACTGGCCTAAAACAATGTATACAAATTTTTCTGAAGATACTATCTGCTAAAGCTCTGTTTTCCAAAACAGCAGTTGGAAAACATGAGTGTGAAAGGTTTATGAGGACATACACATGTCTTCAGTTCTTCACTTCAACACAAGCTTCACGCAAACAGAAATGACAACCAGTAACTGGAGGGGAAAAAGAAATAAAACCTATCAAGCAAATCTCAGTAATGCTAAACTTTCAGAAACATACCAAAAAGGGAGAACAATTATGAGGGATGAGAAATCTGCCTTCTTACCCGAACGTTTAGATCTAACATTTCAGGTTATTGTTTGATCAGAATTTCTCACTTTTTTTTTTTTTTTTTTTTTTTATTTTAAAGAAACAGGGGAAATCATTTTAATAAGTGAAATGTAGCATCAAGAAACATACCTGCTTGTAACAGACTTTATGGCTTTGCAATTGTAACCTTTCTGAAGGCCACAGATCACATATCAAATAAAAATATATGTATTACACTTCATAGATAGTAGCACAATAAATAACTGCTGTTAAAAAGTTTTCAGTACTTTCATTGTGCTAGTCTTGTATTCATAGCACAAGGCCTGACAGGTACCATCCTAATCTAATAACCCCTTTGAACATACTTCATTTCATGAGAGAATTACAACTGGGAATTTTTCTAGCACTTTAAGTGCCCCTTTAGACACCAATTCCTAATGCATCTTTGCACAGGCGGTCCTACTGAGCTATAACTGAAGCAAGTACAGCTAACTGAAGACCTGCGTTACCACTTGCAAGAGTAGAGAAACAGATCTTCTGTAAGACCTAAATTACTCTAAAATAATAAAGAACTTTTAGAAACTCAAAATTAAAATTTAAAAATTCAGTAGCATTTGGGAAATCTGTTTCCATGAGGATAAAGTATTTCCTAACACACCTCCCAAAAGCATGTGCTCCGGATTACAATCTATGCTGCCCAATGGAAGAAAAATTCAGTGCAAAAGAGCAGCATGCAGGAAATCCAAGCATTTTCAAGATTAAGCTATCTTGCAAAAGGCGGTTTATACAGAATTAGTTTTCTGTAATAGTATAATGAGTTCAAGTAAGTGGAGGAGTGGGTACTGCACATATATTAATACATAAACATTTGGCTGTATCAGTACTCCTCCGACCTTGTTGCCCATTTCATTGCTGTATTTTTAGAGCATTCTCTCACACCAACCATGCTGTTACGGCAGCATTTATTTCCATTACGTGTGCTGTCAAAAAATGGGTCTTCTGCTGCAGCTGCAGCAGTTCTTCGGAAAACACAGTGAAATACGCTGTATTCAAATATCAAATGCTTTCTTCCATTCATAGCTACCAGCCAGCTTTCTATATCAGAAACAAAAGAAAAGTACCCATGTTTTACTTGCTAGGCTTGTGTCACCTCTAGCTTCTTTTGACTACCTAGAATTTTTTAGATTTGGGAACAGAAAGTACGTTGTTATATCTGTCCTTACTATATAAAGATTTTATTGTGTTTTTGCTCTTCTGAAGCCTAGGTTACCTGAAGCAAACAGAACAAAAAATACTCAGCTCAAGTACTTTTGTCCTAGCTGTGAAACAAAACACTCATGGTATTTCTGGTTATTACACTTCTAATGGTTCTTCCACCTCAAATTTTCCCTTCATTCAGAGGAAAAAAAAATAATAATCCACCACACATCCAATAAATTGCGTGATGAGCAGCAGACCCGGGAAGAGCTCATTTCCTAGAGATATATGTTTTGTTTTGGTACATACCTTTTCCCAGTGTAACTGGCCCAGCTTTTTCCCTGTATCCTGTATGGTTTCACCCTTGCTGCCCTTCACAACATACCTACTTCTCAGCTGACATGCATATTCCTCTAAGCACAGTTTTCTCTGCCTCTCCCATCTTCTGCTGCCAAACCGCCTCTCAGTATCTGGACACAATGTGCATATTGACTTTCCCCTCATCAGAAGCAACACATTTACCAAACACTTCTGGTCCTAACGCAGGAAATAATATAGTTCAAGACCTTCAAATCAAAAACAGTGTGATTTCCACTCCATCATCTCACCAAAACATCTAATCCCCAAATCTGTGCCTTGCCTTTCAAGTTTTTGGTATCAAGAATTTTCCCTAATCCTGAATTTTACATATTGCATCACATACAGAAACATTTAGCAAAACTATAACAGAAGACTGCTGCAAAAGGAAAAGAACAAAGGTGGATGTGGGGATGGGAAAGTTTGTGCTCATCCCATTTTTGTTTGGGGTGTGTGGGAAGAACGTACTTAATGTACATTAAGAGATTACACAGGAAGACTATTACTTAAAGTAATGAAAAGCAGTGTTCCAAAACAGGTAATGCTCCCAAACTGCAGCTCTGTCCACAGGCAGCCTACGCTACAGCCAAGCTGCAGTTGGAAGGGCCATCTTGTTCCACAAGCCAACTGGTCTGACCCAACCATTGCAAAAAACGGAAACCCATGGGAAAAAAAAAAAAAAAAAAAAGAAGTAACGAGTTTAGATATAATTTAACTTCCTATGGTATCACAGGAGTGCCAGAGTTGTTTTAAAGAAGAAGGTGAGGACACACATGGGTGGTGTTAATAGAGCGCAGAACTGGCCTTTCTAGCACACCTAGCTGTCAGGCCTGCTTATCTCAAGCCGCCCTCGGTCTGCTTGTTATTTATTCGTCTAGCAGATTTTCATTGCAGACATCAATGGAAGCCTATCTGGCTGTATTGCTGCAGTCTTTAGGAAACTATATCATCAGACTTTCCACACTAAGCAAAATAAAACACCCGAACAGAAAACGCTCAAGACAAGTTAGACAGTAAAAACACGTTACTTCATGTTTGATGGCCGTATCATTAAACCTAAGCCAATGAATGTGTCAATCAAGGGAGCCAGACGTCAGTGAGATATAACCAAAAGTAGGTGTGAAAGTCACTCCTGAATATAACAGGAGAGGAGCTGACGTGACTGGGTGTGTGTGCTAGTGTGATAAAAGGCAGAAGAATTAGCATAGTGATTCTACCAGATGTCTGGCTGAGTCCTCTGCGTGGGACACCGCCTTGCTAGCAGACATGTAGAGAAAGAAGGTAGGAACAGCTTCCTGTCTGCCCCAGTTGGAATTGCCCATGCAGTGCCTAAGAATGGCTACAGGTTATCACACTGTTGTCACTAACGGACACATCCTTCCAAAAATTTGTGTCAGCTGCAACTTGGAAGATACTTTGGGCCCCAGCCACATATTCTGGTGTTGATTCTTCAGCTAAAGTACTCACTGTGAGGAGGGTAGGAAACCCCCTGCCTCCCCTTGTATTGTGGGAAAGAAAAAGTCATGGTGAAAAATTATTTTCTACCAATTTCTTAATTTCGTTTCAGGTTTGATAGATCACCATTACACTGCCCTCACAGTTGTTTTTCTTTTCCTGGCCATGAGAAACACAAGCCTATTTAGAACTGCACCCCATTAGTAATGCTGGGGGAAGGAAAAAAAGACCAACCTTCTTGTTTTAATGAGATTGTTGAAATTGTGTTACCGGAATTACATAATATGCATGTTTATATACAATCAACATGCACAGCTGTATAATTTTTTTTTTTTTAAAGACTTATAATGACAGTATAAAATGCTGCTTCAAAATTTACTTATTTAAGACTGCACTGTTTGTTAGAATGGAAGTGCTGCCCTTCCTCCCCCATTACTTCACATCTGGTCTCCTGGTGAGCTGGAGGGAGAAATTAAGGTCTTTTTCATAGGGTTAGTTTTCAGTCAGATTAGCAAACAAATCCAACCTTCCACCTGGCCACAATTATTAGCACTGGATAGAAGGGAGTAAAACAAGTCATTCTAAGCAGATATTTGTGATCTAAAGTTGGAGCTTCGCAATAAAGAGCTCTTTGGAAAACTATCCAAAATCCTCCAGAGCTTTGATACCTACTTTAGAGTCTTTAATTATTCCCCCCCGCTTCCCTCCCCCCCTCCCCAGCCCCCCCATTAGAATTGTTACTTTACACTTATTGTATCTCATCTGATATTCTATCATCCAGATATTCAGTAGTACTACAGCAGTCTACACTGCCTGTATTTTCTGTTTCTTTACTACCTACTCCACTTTCCAAAGTGTTTCTAAACACACAAAATGCAAGGCTGTTAGTACCTTTCCACTGCAGTGTTCACTGCAATCTTTTTTTTTTGTTGTTGCTGTTGTTTCCCCTTTAATTTTAATAAATTATTTGCACGTGGTAGAATTATCCCCTCATATTGAAGAAATGTTAGGGTTTTTTTTGGAGGACACGATAAATATTTCATAACTTCACAATGGCTTAATGAACAGGATCACTGCTACACAAACATGACATTCCTTCAAAGGTCTAACAAGTGAGATACGACCTTTGCTTATAAAAGCTGCAATGCCTCTTTCCCATGCTGCATGCACATGTGTAATACCTATGCACACACATTATAGTTTATTACACCATTTGGCCACATCCAGCAGTTATGCTTGATGGCCTGCAATACTCAGTATTACCATCATGTCTTCCATGGTCACTTTATCAGAGAAAACAGATTTAAAATAGTAAAGTGGGGAGAGAGCAAATTGATATTGATTCTCCTTAAACTCTTGACCCTGGTAATTTATCTGACAAATAATGCATTCCACCACCTAGCTAATACTCAGCAGCAGACAAGTAAGCTAGCTGACTCTTAAAAAAAATAAAATAAAATAAAAAAAATACAAATGGTAACAAAACCAACAACAAAAAAAAACATACTGAAGATTATTTAGCAATAGTTAGAATACTAAAGAGTGAAAGCAAAAATGCTGAAACCTGGTGACTCTGCAACAGGATGGGAGAAAAAAAATACCTATTGCTAGGCTAGCAGCCTGTTCAACTATTTTGTAAGCCTGAGCAAGTGGCAAAGCCACTAGGAAGGGCTGTGAGTTCCCAGCCAGCAGAGTAACCAAGCACAAACAGTACCCAGACCCAACTTCCATCTAAAATGCAGCTGATACAACAGACGCAGAAGGAGGAGCTGGTTTATTCACATGATAAAACAGTCACAAGATTTTAGACATGGCTCCCTTACCCAGCTGGTTAAAACAAACCAACGAAGTTTGCAATTGACATGAGAGTAGACAAGAAAAAATAATAGAGTAAGATGAAAGACAGTGTTCTGAGAAATTCAGAAGAAAATACAAAGAAAAGCCAATGGGATAAGGAATAAAATGTAACAAAATACCTGGATTTACCTAAATTAAGTTTCAGTAAATTAATACCAACCAACACTAGATTTACAGAAGCACAGAATAGATGAGGTGCAAAGCAGCCACGCAGTGTTCAAAGCAGGAACCTCCATGCAGCCCTGAGTTGTGTTCAGTCACATTCTGGGTATCTCTAACATCAGAAACTCTAACATCAGCCTCTCAGGGCAAATCCGTTCCATTTTTTGACCATCAACAGTTTCTAAACAAATTAAAAATAAAAAGCAAAAGGGTACTGCTTACGCTTAAATAGCATTTGTTCTATTTCATTTTGTACCCATTGCCTCTTGTCCTGTCACTGAGCACACTGGTGCAGTCTCTGTTCTGCTCTTCCATCAGAAATTTCTACACATTGATCAGAAATCCCTGAGCTCTTTTCCCTGGGCTCAAATGCCAGCTCTCAGCCCCTCCTCAGATTACAGCTCCTACAGACCTTTGATATCATCGTGGCCCTTCACTGGACATTCATATCCATCTTGTACTGGTGAACCAGAACAGGTCACCATGTTCCAGATGTCTCACCAGTGCTGAGAAGGGATTAATCACCTCCTTTGACTTGCTGGCAACACTCTTCCAAACACAGCCTAAGATACCATTCACCCACTTTGCTGCAAGGGTGCACTGCTGGCTCACGTTCAACTTGTTGAACAGGACTACCAGGGCCTTTTCTGCAAAGCTGCTCTCCAGGCAGTCAGACCCTATTCTGAGCCAGTACCTAACATTATTCCTCCCCAAGTGCAGGGCTTTGCATTTCCCTTTGTTCAGCTTCACAGAGCAGAGTCTCCTCTGCTCGTTTCTCCAGCCTGCCCAGATCCCTCTGCATGACAGCACAAATTGTGTGACCTACAAAACTCCTACAGCCTTGCTGAGGGTGCACTCTGTCCCTGCTCTGATAACATGCAGTTATTGTTACCAAAGGCATCACACTGTATTTGGACCTAGCACTGACCTCTCCAGTTGGACTTCATGTTGCTCATCAGAACCATGCAAAAATGGCAGTTTGGAGGCCATTTTATTGTCTGTCTGACCCATGCTTTTTTAAGTTTGTCCATGAAGATACTACAAGAGACACCGTCAAGAGCTTTACTGAAGACAAGATCAACGATATCTGCTGCTCCCTGCCATTCACAGAGCTAGTTGCTTCATCATGGAAGGCTACCAGGATGCTCACCAACGCCACCCATGCTGACCTGCCTGCTCATTCTGACCCACTTGCTCTCTATGAACTACTACTTACCCATCCAAGGCAGAGCTCCACACTCCTATTGCTCTCCAAGAGGCAAGGCAGCTCCCCAGCCTGGACCTCCTGAAGAGCCTGCGGCACGCCAGCTCTATCACCTATCTATCTGCAGTGAAATCTTTTGGATTTCACTGAGACTATAGCCATCAGGTAGCACATAAACGTTTAGCTGCTCCAGTTTGTTTGCTGTATATTACAGACAATCAAGTCAAAGTATGTACAGGAAAGTAATCGTGTGGAGGGAAACATCTTACTGACAAAACTGGCTGGAAACTTTGTATCACGCTATGAAGTCACACATGCTGGAGGGAATAATCAGAAATGACAACAATGGAATGCCTGCTGTGTGAAAAGTACAGTTCAAGAGGTGCTATGCAGCTCTTCCAGAGAAAGGAGATAGATGGGTCTCTGCTGAAGGAAGTCTTCTGGGGAACGGCTTGTGAAAGAAGAATCCTAGTGCCCCTAGATCTCTCTGTATACCTCACCCCTACTGTGATGCTGAGCTCAAACCTATCCAACCTTCCTTGCCATGCTGCTACTCCACTGCCTTGTCTCCTTTCACCTGAAACTCCTTGCCCCAAGCCTTATTTCTGCTTTCATATCCTCAGAAGTCTTCCCCACCTGCATTTGCAGCTCACCCAAAGCTTCCCCCCCCCCCCAGTTCTTCCCCCTTCATGTTACTTTCTATATTTTACTTTTAGTTTTTCCAAACACACAAAATTATCTTGCTGAAAAAAAAAAAAAAAAACAACACTTCTTCCAAAACCAGAAACACTTTGAAAACTGTTTTCAAATTTCTGAAAAACAGAAGTACAAAGAAACAAAACACAAACTCGTAACATTTACATCGTGATACATCACATCCAATTTTTAAATTTTGGCCAGAATTCTTTCAAACAAGAATTCTCAATTGTTATTTTTTTACAGAATAAAAATCACAGGCTCTTGTATTAAAAAAAATCCATAAACCAACAGTTTCCATAACAGAATACAAACTAACCTGTGCTCACAGACCTGCTCTAATATAAGTCATTTCAGTATCAACACAGAACTGATGAATACCACTGTCATCAGAAGAGTACAAAGAAAAAAAAAACACAAAGGAAAATACAAAAATGTACAATTTTACATCTTGCTTAATAGTTGATAAAGACATTTTCAATTTCAGACAAAACTCCTAATACTGTATAGAAACATGCTGTGGATGTATACACAAGGATTTAATGTCTCAGCTAGCTTCTGGTTGTTGGGATTTAGGAAGAAGCTGCCACAAAGTGGTGTAATTCCTCAGCTGCCTGCTACAGACTCACGCTCCTCTCCAGAATGGTAATGCTGGCCGTTGTTGGGAACAAAACACCCGGGGCTGGGCTTTTCATGTTCCTCTCTTAGTAGCACACTGTCGTTTGATACACAAGCATTTACTACTGGGTTATTTTTCCCCGTGGCCAACTCACCTTTCGATTAATAAAATTCAGCAGAAATTAAAAGATACTCATGAAGAACCAACAAGAAAGGAGCTGACAGAATTTCACGCAGTAACAAGTATAAATGCCACAGATGCTTACTGCTAAAGATGGCCATTCTTACATCAGCTTGCCACCTCTTTCCTCCACCTCTGCTTCCTGCAGATTTCTAGGACTATTACCTAAAGTATTACAGAGGGGCATAAACATTATACAACCGCATTTGAAATCTTTTTCTTAAAGTTTACTAACGCCATTTCTGCAGCAGAACCCCAGGCTAAGGAATGCACAGCTGCCAAACAGATGTATAATTTCAGCATTTAGATTCCATTATTTCAAGGGGATTTTTTTTTTTTTTTAAACTAGATGTTTTTATATTTTCTATTTCCATCTGTTGTTTGACCTCCTTCAGCTTTGTCTCCTCTTTTCTGATTTAGTTCATTACACCAAAATAATTTTCTAAATTAGAAACATCTCTACATTTAAAAACTTGTGAATTTGAAGAGAGGTGGGGGAGCGAAGCATGGTCGGGGAGGAACAAAAACAGACAGTTCAGCAGAGGATTGGGTTCAATACAAACTGTCCTGTCTGGGTCGGGTTTTATTTCCTAGTTCCCAGTGTAACCCAAATTGGCACATCTCTAACTGCATTCCTTCCATGAAATTTTAAGAATGGGATACTGAAGAATATCGGCTACAAGGGGATGATCTGGCACTTCACCACAGCCCTCTGCCCTAAGTTGTGAGTGGAAGAACATTCAAATTCTTGATTCCTTCTAAAAAGAGTTGTATTAACTATAAGTTCAAAAAGAAAAAAACGTATCTCAGCATATCCCAAGATAATCCATGGAGGGAAGATTTAGGTTGGATGTCAGGGGGAAGTTCTTTACAGAGAGAGTGAGAGATGCTGGAACAGCTGCCCAGAGAGGTTGTGGATGGTCACACTACGGATTTTAAAGAGCCAAGATCCCAAGCAGGATCACTAAATTCAGCTCAGCAGCTATGATGGACGTGGTTTCAAAACCTAACAATATTTATTCTATTTTTAAGCTTACATTAACAATTTGCCTAGGAAAGGAAGGGCATTGCCTTCAGCCTTAATGAACGGCATATACCTCCGAACATTCCCAGAGACCATTTTCTATAGGATACTTTCATAAAATAGACTAAACTGTTGCAATCAAGGAAATGTAGAAAACAAAATGAGAGAAATGTCAACATGTAAAAACAAAAAAGAATTCTTTTAATTCTGCAAGGTTAACTTGCTTCCTCTCAGAGAAGACACATCAGGAATCAGCTTTATTCAAATTGCCTTGAAAGTTTTTGCTTGTTTTTAATTCCTTCCTTCAGGGACGTTACTTAAAGATCAGTATCACTATCAAACTAAAATTCATTCACTGATCTGAATTGAGCATAGTCCTTGTCTTGGGTGCTGAGTCTGTACCTCATTAGCAGCAGAGCCTTCCTGTGCAGCATCCCTATCCTGTCTTGTCATTAACTGTCAGCTTTCCAGGTCAGCAGCTGGTTCTGAACAGCTTCTTCTTAGGCCAAGGCAGAAAAAGGGACAAAGAATCTCTGAAACATACTCCAAGGAAATCTGGAAGAGCTGCATTTCTCTTTCAAGGAAGAAGATATGCAGCAAGAGGGGACACGGAACACACTGTGCACATCCTTCTGTTTTTCTTTGCGCTTCCAGACACTTTAGCAACTACAAGCCACTCGTTCCCACTGTTCTCTCTTCCATTTGCAAGAGTGGGAACTACAAGTTCCAGTCAATACTTTTCCTGCTAAAACATTCCACCCACGTTACTTGTTCACACTGTTTTCAAAGCACCTTTATACTCCTGCACAACACCACGGGAATTGGTGTCTGTGCTTATGCATCAGCACTATAGACTGAACTTTCAACTGAACAAATAGGGCAAAATCAAATGGACTAGAAAATGATATGTGAACGTACAATCCAGGCTACATCCTCTATCAATCTTTTCACTGCTTCTGTATGCATGGAATTCTCTTTTAACATGCAATGCACTAAGATGTGCATCAAATCTTTTGTGAGCAGAACGTTAATTTCCTGTAGCAGCAAAGTCTTGCATGACTTTGGGACTCAGAACTGGGACTCTACCCACTGATTTCCAGTATAGTCTGGCACCAGGCTCTTACAAAGGAAGTATAAATGCACATGAATGGTTTTTCCCCCCCTCAACTGGAGAAAAAGTCGTTAATAATTAACACTGTTAAGACAAGAGTCTGCAAGAATAGCAAGCTTAGGATTTCAGCAACTGCAAAAGTGAAAAGGTGCTTCCACAAAGCAGGTCTGAATTCTAGTACATGACTTCAGAGACTTTCTTTGATATCTGTCTTACCCCTGCTACATCTGCTTGTATTCTTTATAAGCCACAACACAACAATGCTGATACGTGTTTCCCTCTGCAGAATGATGCACTGAGGGAATCCAGACAAAAAATTGCTAGGTGCTTCCACATCTTAAGCTGAGGAAGTTGACTGAAGCCATCTCGCAAAGCAGTCGTATGAAGAAACACGGAGAAAACTGAACTAGTATCAAATTTTTTGTAAAACACATAGTTGCTCTTATAACATGTGACAGAAATTAAACTACAGCACCACTGAGCTGAAGTGGCAATTTCTTCTTCTATTGCACAGCCCGTCTATCATGTACTAAAAAAAAATAATCACATTTTAAACTACTGTATTTCTCTCTGTTTTGAAGGGCCACGGGGATCATACTCTCTTAACTGTTACTTCACAGATTTTATCATGTTGAAAACTTTTGAAGTACTTCCAATGAGCTACACACCTCAATCCGAAGGAACACAAACACCTCTGAATGCAGTACAGGCAAACTATCCCACCAAAGAGCTTAAAGGAAGCACTCCATCAAGTCAATCAATTCCACTAAAACAATACTTGTCCTCAATAAATTCTATAGAAATAACACACCAGACTTTAAGTCTTCACCATTGCTTCTCTTTCTGCATATACAACCCGTGCATTTTTACACAGTCATGAACTAGAATTCAGTTGTCTGCTTTAATAACTATTTTGATTTTTTACTTAGCAATTCTTCCTGAAATAGTACAGCTGAGTGAAATGCACAGAACTCAAAAGAAAGAGAAGGATGACTATAAGGCATCCACTAGGAAAACGGCAAAGACTAGATCTACTACAGTATAGACCTCAAAGAGATGCCCACAGCATCTGTGTACAGCTTCATAACCAGAAACTCACACATCTCATCTCTGCTGTAACACAAATGAAGATCTCAAGCCCCACTATATTATCAAAAACACTGATGTAAAATGTTTCAGTTGTAAGCTGACTACAGGAAACTACAACATTCTCTCATTTCTGTGATTCCCACATGGTGTTGTGAGTGCCCCATCTCATACAGTGGTCAGACCAGTCAGAGGCTGCAGCTTACTCTCTCAGTCAGGACACAGCCTCACAGGAGAACAAAAGGAATCTAACATTCACCCTCCCTAGAGGAGAATGAAATTCTTGATATTAAAGACTAGGAGAAAAATTGCTTTGTTTTGTCAAGGGAGGCACAAAACACACGCCTAGAGCACGAAGTACGGAGTGTATGTTTCTGGACTGAATCCCTCACTAAATAGCTATTCTAAGTAACAAGAATATTAAGAAAGCAAAAGCTATGTCTTCTTCACAACAAAGATAAATTAGCTGACTATTTCAACTTTGTCCTATTTCAAGGAGCATGCATTACAGTTCACAGATTATTTTTAAAGAATTCAATACAGTGGGTTAAATTTTGCATGGTTTTGTTGTTGTTGTTGTTTTAAACTTCTTTGGGGAGGTAAATAAAATGGCTATTCCTGAGAAAAATCAACTGATATACATACTTCACTGTGATTTTTAAGCAACTACGAGAATGAGAGACAGAAATTCCTTGCTTTCCCTTTAAAGTACTAAATGTTTTAGAAAGCACAGAAACTCCATGACATCACCATGACTAGGAATAATCAGCAAGGGTTTGGTGGAGCAACTGCAGAAGATTTTTGCAGCTCTTGTTCAAGGAAGAAAAGGCACTAAATCATCAGCTGCTACAAGCAAGCCTGCTGTCAAAATGAAGCACATACACTGCCCCCCACCCCCACATACATTTGGGGAAAATTAACGTGTGAAATAAGGCTCTAAGCACTCCATCAGTGCCTACATACAAGAGCTCTGAAGTCACATGTCTTAACATTACTGCAATACTTACATGATTTATTTACGGAAAATATTCAGGTATGTGAAGCAAAACCCATGCATTGAAGACATGCTCTGTTCCCTCCTCCCCCTTCAAACGAGGAACCAAAAACCTCACAGAGAAAGGTCTGATGCTTGACAAAAGCAAGGGAGAAATACATCTGCAGTACGTGCCCTTACATATGCCATCTTGTCTGTTTGCCCATCCATGCCTTCCAGCCACTTACCAAAGCTACAGAAGCTCTATGTGTCAGATATTTACCGGAAGAAGATACTGTCCTCATGACAGAAGTTGCCATCCACAATGACAAACAAAAGAGAAACAGAGTGATTGGCCTTTTTCTGTTGGTTTCTTGCTTTTAAGGACTTGGGCGAAGGTGAGTTTGATGCTTTTGAAAGCTTGGCCAAATCAAAATTACTGCAAGCACCACTATCTCTTCTTTGATCACTTTAATAAAGGGGACTTATTGAAACACTCATGACACATCTGTTACATATGTGGGCCTCGTTTTTCTCTGTAAAGTTGTAGGAGTTCTTAGTTACACTGACTGATGTGCAACGTAAGAAAGATTCCATTAATTCAGTGTTTAACACCACTGTTTTCAAAACAATTTCTTTTCTTTTAAGCTGTGAATGTAGCCTATTCTGGTTTCTCACTATAAAACTTAGTGAATATTTAGCAAGTCCTTCTCTAGCTTTTTCGTTTTCTTTTTAATTATTTTTTAATTATCACTGCATAGTCACATTATGTCCCAATTGCTTCACAGAGAACAAATTCCTACCTTTAAACCAAGGGAAAAAAATAAATAAAAACCTAAGCCACCCACCTACCGCTTGCTTTTCAGGACTCCAGGAAGTTGACAAAGCTATTTATTGTTTCTTCAAAACGCTTTTCTCCTTGCAGTCCAGAGCTTTGTGACAACTCATATCACAGTAACACTCATCTATGGGAAACACATGTCTTTTCTAAAGGAAGCTAGCAGACTGCTTACTGCACATCTGAAAAGCACCCCATTCAAACCTAAATGAGACCCAAACTTTGTTAACCCTAACTTGGAGTAGCTCAAAAAGTAAGCCAACTGCTATGTATAGGTTAATGACTACTTACATTAATTATGCTTTAGAACCCCAGTTCCCAAATTTTGGCACCCAGAAAAAGCACATACACCACTTATTCAATTGTATTGAGTATTTCTGTTTCTCCTTACAAAGTTTACAATTCTCATTGTGACCATCATCAGTGCCAGCATCAAGAACACCAGAATCTGGAGCCCACGTTTTGACTAGGGAACGCTCTTTGACTGGTGGATTCCGGTGGATTCCAAGTTCTGTGTTACTTCTTGCCATTTACCAATAGCTGACCTCCCTGCTTTGGGTAGGGGCTGGGCCCAGTGACATGCAGAGGTGCCTTCCAAACCATAATATCTTTTTCGTTTTGAAGAGAAGAATTCCAATCAGCTCTCATGAATTCACTGTCTGCAAACAGAGTGACCAAGGGGATAAGTAGAGAACAGGCAGCTGAAGATCACAGCTATGCATTAAAATCTCTGACAGATCTCCGCACTCAGAGCCTGCAGGGCACGCATGTGTCCATACAGAAATATAAACCACACAGACCCTAACACAACAAAGCACATGTGTTGAAAGGCCTATAAGAAAGTAACAAAAGTAAAGACACACAGGACACACATCGTCAAAAGTAGTATTTTTTTCAGGCTGCTACAGAACACCACAACGCGAGTGTCTTACTAACTATGGGCTGAAATAACGAATTCGAATATCAACTGGTCTCGTGCAGCTCCTCATTCCAGGATGAGGGAACAGTTCCAGCCCAGGCCATCACAGAAGGAGCTGCTCCACTCCCACAGAGGGCAGGCACCAAGGAGCTGACTGCAAATGGAATCCACCAAATTGTTACCGTCCTCATGGAACGCACAACACGGGTCCCACACACAACCAGCCCGCACCTGGAAGGCTTCCCATCGCACAGCCTTCACCACAACAGGCCAGACGACCGCTTCACGGACGTGCTACAGCCTCCCGCCGCACCTCGATACCGAATTCAGTCTTAGTCGTACAGAAGATTAAAGGCCGACGAAAAGCCAGTCAAGTTTTTCAACCTCTTCGGGACATCTTGTCACCAGGTACGAGAACGCCGCGTGTAACCGGAACCGGACAGCGGACGCTCCCGCCCAGCAGCGGCGAGTCCCCGCTCCGCAGGCGTGCGGTGCCGTGCGGTGCCGTGCCGCCCCCCGCGGCCTCCCGGAGCCGCTCGCAGGCCCCGCTCCGCCGCCGGCTCGGCACCGCGCCTGGAATTACAACACCGCGGGCGCAGACGCAGGGGGAGGGAGAAGGCGGCCAGACAGAGCGGCGTGCGCCGGGCCTGCCCGGCCCCGCAGGCGGCCCCGTGCCCACGCAGGAAGCCGGCGGCCCCGAGAGCCCCCGTGCTTCGCCCGCAGACGGGTCTCCGAGCATCGGCCCGACCCGCGGGGCGAGCGGCCGGGTCGGAGAGCCTCGGGCAGGCGGCCCGAGCCGGCGTCCGACGGGGAGAGCGGGACGAGGGCCCGGCGCTCGGAGCCCCGCGGGCTGAGAGAAGGTAGAACGCGGGAGCGCGGCTCTCCTCGCCCCCCGGCCGGCCCGACCCCGCACTCACCGCTCGCGGGGGCTCCTCATCCTCTGCGGCGGGAGAGAAGACGAAGCAGGAGGGAGCCGCTCCCGCCGCGTTACGCGGGCCGCGCCCGGGACCCCGACGGCTCCTGGGAGACGGGAGCGAAGGCGGCCGAGCGCCGGGAGGAGGAGGGCGGGGCGGGGCGGCTCGGCGCAGGCTCGCTCCCCGGCAGGCGCTCCCGACACCCGGCGCGTCCCTGCGGAGCGGGCGGGGCGGGCCGGAGCCGGATTCCAATCGCGGCGCCCGCCGAGCCCGGCCGCGCGCACGGCGAAGGGAGGGGGAGAGCGGGGACGCGCGCTCGGCGGAGGCGGCGCCGACGGCTGCCGTTGAAAGGCGCGAGGCCGCCCCTCAGAGCCCTCCCGCTTCCACCGCCATTCCGTCGACGCGCTGGCGGGGTGCCGCGGGAAAAAGTTGGCCGCTTCTCCTCCCCCGTTGCTCCCGTCACGGGCGGTAGTACGGGCCGCGGCAAGCCGCCACCTGAAGCTTCGCGAAAGGACCGTCGAGAAGAGCTTTCCCAGTGAAATAGGCGCCGCAGCTCCTGTAGGAGGCGCCAGAGAGGCGCGAGGGCGCGGCGGAGCTGCAAGGGGCAGCGCGGCCGGGAGCGCTGTGGAGGTGAGGTGAGGGGTGACGGTGGAAGCTGCCTGTGGAAAAGTGAGGGCCTCACACCGGTCCTTGAGCTCTGTGGAAGAATAGTTCTGAAATGCTTGACATCCCAGTGCCTTATGAGTGATGAGAGTTGTAACGAACGGAATTGTTCGTTTGCTTTTTTCCATTTCCTTTTTAAATAAACAAAGCTGGCTAGTTAGATTGGAATACATCATAACTTATGCAACGAGCTTCTCACTGATAAGATTGCTAAAGGCCATGATTTGCATTGCATTTCCAAGCTCCTCGTCATTAGGACACATTACCAAAGTAACAATTTGTCTGTCTGTCTCCCAACAGCAGTGCAGAAGGAGCTTTAGTAGCACTGTGCCATGGGATGAGCAGCCGGACCTTTCACTCAGCAGAGTGGCAGCAACTCTAATGTTGATGTGGTCCCATTACACAGCTCTGCACCAAGAACTTTGTACACAGGGCCAATCATGACCACACAAACCTGCTCGCTTTCCCTTTGCTATTGACCAAGACACCCCTTAGGCCATCTGCATGCCCAGATAAGCTGTTTTTAGAGAGTAACCAATTGGGAAGCAATCTCACTTAACCACATGCATGTATGATGTGAGAAACCCTGTTTTGCTCGTTGTGCTGACCTCTCCACAGTCCAGCTCCATTTTTGTCTGCTAGTGTCATATAGAGTTTATGTTGTCCCATTTGTGTGTAAGATGAACACACTGGCTAAGTAATGTAGTTCACATGTGTTGTACACGTGCATTGTTAGGCAACTGCTTAGCTTGCATTCTATCCCATATAGTGAAACAAAAGAGGAAGTACATTCAAACCTATCTGCTTTGCAGACTCCTTTAAAACGCAGGCAATTAAAGGCACACCTACTAAGTGTAGGTGGCCAGATACTACAGAGAAAGGCATTAAGAAATGTGGGACTTGCATTACTAGACTTGTAGAAAATTTTTTTCCGATGAGCCAGAAAAAAAATGTCAGTGTCCAAGACAAAGACAGCCAAGAAAGACAAAATCACAGTGCTCATGCCAAGCAATACAGAACTTGTATGCTTATGTTTATAATTTCAAAGGAAAATATGAGTCTGCTGTTCCTCCACTCTGTCTACTATCAGATTGTAGCAGCAGAATAGACACTCAATATGGAAGAAGAATGCAACATGCATGTGTGTGCTCCCAAGCAGAACCAAAGCTGTTAGAGCTAGCATCTCTCTTGGTAATGATCTGTGTGGTAATACAGTCCTGCATTTTTCAGATGTTGGATGGTGATTTAAACCCATCATGCCTGAATTCAGCAAAAGCTATTAGCCTTGATTTGTTTTTGAGCTCACTTATGAAATAGATAAACTGTTTTCATTGAATTTCTTGTAAGTAATCACGGAAACTGCTCTCTTAGCTGGTATTTTTTTAAGGAGTTGGGCACTGAATATATCTCAGGCAATAGTCCTGTCACATCAGAAATTGTGTTGCTGAGGATTTGGTTTGCTCTACCCTGCCAATGTACCTATTCATGGCATAAATAAGGAGCATCAGGCTGTGTAAATACTAGTCTTAATCACAAAATAAATTCAGTAAAAATAAACTTTAGTAATTTCAGTTTAAATAATAAAATAAAAATAAAATAAATTAAAAAAAATTTAGTAATATCAGACCTGCAAAAGACAGCTTAATCTTGATCTAAAATGATGAATCATAACAACCTCGAAAGGTATTTGCGTCACAGTATTGTTCTGGTTGTCTGATGAAACATCACATGGAAATACTGTATTTATGTTTATTTTTCTAAACATACAGTATACACCGTATGGTTTCAATTTCATAAGGTATAAACTTTTTTTGAGACACGGGTTAACAACAAAAGTATGAAAACTATATGATTAGACTAAAACTCCTTGTTTACATTCATATAGCAGTCTGCATGTGAGAAGCAGTTTGTTGACCAGTGCTAACGTGTGAGATAATGCGGTATGATGGAAGCATTTTCTTGATGTGCTGCCTTAAGAACCCAGTTGTATTTCCCTTCATGAAAGTAACTGTGGAAGCTTAACCTCAGAAAGAATCGAACCCGTTTTGTTTTGACTTGCCGTGTTTACCTTGCAGGAAAGGCAGAGATACCTGTTTAAATCAAAGATGAACACTTCAGGTGATAGGCACTCAGAAAGAGGCAGTGTTCCCGTGAGCTAGTTATCAGTAACAGACATCTCACCTGGTCAGGATTTAGCAATCTGCAAAAGCTTGGACATGTCAGGTTTTAGTAACATGAAGTATTTATCCTGGTAATACAGCAACACTCAGAGACACTGTAGTCTGAATTTGAAAATAAACATACGTTAATTCTCCACTTGACCAGGATGGGGTGTAGAAGCCTAGCATAAAATACAGAAAGAGCAGTTCAAGACTGTCGTGATGAAGAGAGCTGTATTAAAAAAAATATTAAATCATGAATCGGGTAGTCTTGCAGCTGCTTTCTTTTGTCATTTCCCGTCCAGGAATTTCTTTCTAGTTCTTGGAATCACTGGGGAACTGCGAATCTTAAACTTATGTTTAGGAGAGGTATGCATAGGTAGAAGGTCATCCATCTGATAGGACTTAATCTTTGTGTGATTCCTCTTCCCTTCAGTCTCTGAAATCCATACGTATAAAATCTGTGATCCAAATATGTTTTTAAAAGCCAATGAGCTCTTCACTGTTACTGTTACCAAAGTGAATATTTCACGCTACGTGTTAAACAAACGTTACCCTTTAGTTGGGGACGCATTCCTTTCATTTTATTTACATTAATTCTTGTCTTTTTTCTTCAGAATTACTGTACTTGAAAACACATTCTTTTGATTATAAATTCATTGGAACTGTCTGTTAGTTAGAAATGATACCGATCTTATTAAGTGTTTTAAACATAATCTTAGTTAATTCAATTAGGGTAGAATCAAATCTGTGAGGGAAAGTTTTTTTTTTCCTTTTTTTTTCCTTTTTTTTTCTTTTTTAAAGATCTACAAATGAAGCACTGATAGTAAAAAGGCAAAGGTATTTTTCATTTTTTCGGTGTTGCAAGCCTCAGCCAACCTTCAGCCCAAAAAGCATGATGTGGAACTGAGTGCAGTGCAGGACTGCAGAGCACCATGGAGAGACTCCAGAGAACAGCAGCTCAATGTGCAGAACACAGGCAGAAGGAAACAGGAAACCATTTCTGCAGCTGCAGCACTTGTTGTATTCTGGTATTATTTCTGCAGTCCAGCTTCTTTAGCCTCGTGCTAGTGAACAGAGAGGAAGGAGGATACAAAGGCAATCTATACCTGTGATATGACTCAGGCAGCTGCTGCAGGAGCTGAACAGATTCCTAAATAAGACATGTAGTAGGGACCACAACTCTGTCTTGCCAAGGGCTGTAGGAATGGGGGAACTATGCCTGACTTCACAAGAGCTTTAGGAAACATTTTGCCCGTCAAGAATCAAATTTCCTATTGCGTTTTCTGCTTGCTCTTTCTTTGTTGTTTGTTTGTTTTTTCTTTCTATGCCTTGCTGAGCTTTTTACAGTCTTATTTCTAATAGATTCCTATGTACAAAAAGCACTGTTTTCTCCAGATCATAAACTCTGAGAGAAGTTTCCTTATAAATACAGGAAATATTTCAAATATATATGTATGTATATTAAAGCCAACGTAGGGTAGCAAGAACATAAAAAGTCTTACAGAAAAAGAGTACTTGTAGGCTCAGCAGGAGCTTCACCTGGGCACTTTGTTCACATCAGTTTGCTGGAGACTTAGTAATATGATTTCCCTAGATGCATGCAAATAAAATCTATGAAGTCTTCATTTGCTCTAACAAGATTAAGTATTTAGGGTTAGACTCTACTGCTGTTTTAAAATTGATAGTTTCAATTAACTATGAATTAATTCTGCTCTGCCCAATGATCTATAAGGAAGTTTTAATTATCCGCTTCACTCTTAGAAGATTTGTAATACACTAACATATATTTCTGTTCCTCCACTTTTTATTACAAGTGAGATTTATTAATTCCTTTTACAAGCTTGGGTAATCCTTAGATCCCAAACCACACTGTCTTAACTTTTCTTCCTCTTGATGTGGAGGCTTCATCGCTTCCAACCTTTTTAACAAATAATTCTCTTCTTGACAACTGACTGTCCTTTTCAGCAACAGAAACTGAATGCTGAAATAGGAAATGTTTTCCAGTCTGCTGTTAAACAAAGAGAACTCTTCATAATACAGAGGAAGAAAAAATCTGTCGATATGTGTAATAGCCTTATTCTCAAGAGGAGTGGATTCAGGCAGCTTTGTTGCTGGCAGCTCTGGTGGGCACTGTCAAGATTTATAAAGAGGGACATTTACAAGACGGAAGATGCAGTGTTCTTCCAAGGTTGTTAGAACAAAATAGATCTGAATCTCATACAAAACAAATGAACCGAATAATTTTAATTAATCAAATCCTACTTTTGTTCCTCAGTGTAATAATATCTTTAACCATGAATGCATTGCTGTTAGATAAGAAATGCAGCAAAACATTCACCTCTTTTTTCATTCTCTAGCGCAAACAATATAACATAGGTCTGCTGAATCCAAAAGAAAAAGGATATGCTCATATTTCAGTCACAGCAGTTAACCGTCGTGTTTGAAAATGTGTAATGAAGGGCATAGTAAGAAATCTTTTCTCCCTCTGTGTTAAAGTTACTTGCATATGTACTGGAACTTGAATAAACTCAAATACACATGCAGCTGAAGCAAATCCTGGTATTATATAATCTAATCTATAATAATCTATAAGTTCCCCTGCTTCCAAAGAGAAATGGCCTTCGCCTGCAAATCTCTGGATTTGGCAGCTATGCCTAATTCAGTTTCAACTCCCACTGACATCGGCAAAAATTACCTGATTAGGGATGCAGGATCAGCTCTAAGATAGTAGCATATTAAAATGCTATTGTAAATTCAAAAGCTGCTACCCAAAGTATAAAGTATTCAAAGCAGTTGAACGGTTCTCAGTGCACATATTCAAAATGCTGAACAATAGCAGCTATTGCATGTGTGACCATCAGGAACCACAGCTGTGCTTCTTTGTGTTACAATTAATTACTTCCGTTGTATATAAAATTGAAAGTATTGGTACTCCGGGGCGGAAGAAGGATATCCTGATACACTGCTCCTATTTCCTTAGGAAGAACTATGACTGAACCTTTCACCATTAATAAAGTTACAATGACTTTTCCTGTGATGAATAAAGGAAGGGTAAATTTTGTGGTTAATCTAATGCTAATGGAACTTTCTCTCCGCATTTTCACACTCCGACATTTGTATTTCATTTTACTGTTTTCACATGCTGTCTTTGATAACAGTTGCTCACTTCTAAGTAGTTGAACTTAATAATGCAAAGTCTAAAATAAATATTTGGCTTAAGGATTGTTTTTTTTTTTTTTTTTTAAATGACATTAGATCAGAGGAAAGCAGAAGACTTCACTTATAGGCTGAGTAAAAGCTTCTTACCTCAGGTATTTGTGGCTAGATTCTCTGACGCTGGCACACAGCAATGTAATTTTTATCTTTTTGCACCAGTACAGTTCCCTAAGCTGGAGGGGGATGAGGAGTCTTAGCCAGAGTTTGGGAGGATTAGTAACATCCCAGCATTTTGTTACGGGTTTTTTTTTTTGGTTTTTTTTTTGGTTTTTTTGCATTTTTATGTCAAAAAGTGCGTAGGAGCAAAAATCTGTTTGAAGTTGGACTAAATAGTGCAAATCTGGACTGTGAGTGTGTATACTGCCCCCAGACTTTGATATCCACTTTTGAATAACAATTGACCCTTTCTTTTGAAGGAGCTTCTGAACAGACAGCAGCTTCTGAGACTGTTTAGGAAATCCGTCCGTCTCAAGTCTCCATCAGCCAACAGCCAGGTAAGTCTAGAAAAGGTGGGAAATGTGCTTTGTATTCGCTGTGAAGAATTTAATCTTTCTGGATGTTCCTCCTAACCTTAATCTCTGTGTTGTGTGCATAAGTGTAATTACAACAGAAAACTCTTTCAAATCCATAAGATGTGTAACAAAAAGCTGAGTAAGTGACATGGGGAGTAAGTGACAAGCAGAGTCCTTCAACATGAGCACTAATAAGTTCTGCAAATTTGAATTCAGGCTAGTGGGGTCACAGTGGAGTGACTTACTTAAGAAAGGGAAGTCACAAAAGCTGCCATTCCAAAAACTGGTGTACATAGTACAGATGGCAGAAAATCATAATCCGTATAAATTACAGCTCTGTTCTGCTTTTCTTGCTGCAGCAGCTGGCGCTGGGAATACAGTCTCAAAGGCTAACTGTGCTCTGTCAGTATTCCAGAAGAGTTTAGATTCATGTATGCAACGTTTGATGTGATAACTAAAACCTGAACCTCTCTGACAACGGTTACCACACTTCTTGCAAGGACTTTTAGCCCAGAAGTTCGTGTAGTGCAGCAAAGACCTTGCTTAACATATATCCAGTAGAACAGAAACTTTCAACAAGTACTGTATATATCGTGCATTCACAAGAAATCTCAGCAAATCTGTTATTTCCAGGATGCAATAGGCTGAGTACACCCACACTAGCTTCAAAGCACATTTTGCTTACTACCCCACAATATTACACAGCTTATAAGCATGTGTAACAGCAACTCAGTTCAGCTTCCCCACATGCAGAAAGCATAGGCAAATTTATGACGTCTTCCGAATCAGCACAGGAAGAAATATCCACAAAGAAAATAGGTTATGGAAGATGCAGGCCTACCAGTGGCATTTGGTAGTACAGAACAGTGATTGGGAAATAATATGCTTGGTCTTTGTTTATAATGCAGAAACAAAGTTTTTGTTGTCTGAAGTGTTGGGGTTTTTTTTGTATGAAGCTAAATGTTTGAAAATACACCCTTTTTTGTGTTCCCACATCTTCCATATTATGACAAATATGGAGAAGCTCTCCTGTAAATCACAAATACCTGATAACAGAAACAAAGTCTCTGAGTACACTCAGTTCAATGCTTATTAACGCTACCTTAATGGCCTCAAGTTGTGCCAGGGGAGGTTTAGGTTGGATATCAGGAAAAACTTCTTTACAGAACGGGTTGTTAAGCACTGGAATAGGCTTAGCAGGAGGTGGATGTGGTGCTCAGGGCCATCATTTAGTGGGGAGTTGTTAGAGTTAGGGTAGAGTGGTTAGGTTGTGGTTGGACTTGATGATCTTAAAGATCTTTTCCAACCTGAGCGATTCTATGATTCTGTGATTCTATTGTAAATGGACTATGACTCCAAGAATTTAGAATGAAGTACCACGGAAATAAAATGCATCCAGTTCAAGGGAATCAGAGCTCAATTCTGAGTAGTTTCCTGTTCAAATCCATGCATGTGTTCCATACATGCATTCATCATGATCAACGTTTCTTTAAACCAAGCTAAACCTTGGTCCCAACGTTATCATTGCAGTCTATGTATTATTATATCTTAAAATTAATAAATCCTGTAAATAATTATTTCTTCTCAAATGAGAGCCTCTGAGATTATGAAATAAATATTAAGCTTCCTAAAAATCCAGAGCGTCTGCTATACCACACTGTAAGAATAAAACATTCCAGAAGAACAGCAAGGTCCTTAGCTTTCTGGTAGCGACATGTATTCATTACACAGATATTGAAAGGACTTTATTCAACTGTAAAAAAATCACAAACTCACCAAGACCTGAGGTCTGTTTCATTAACGCTGCACATGGTAAAACTAAGCAGAAGCAAAATTTCCTTAACATCTTTGTCATTAAGGAAAGTAATCTTAATTCTGAAGTAATAATTAATCTTCTGCTATAAAATATTTTATACATTCCATTTTTTGCATATTTATTATTTCCTCACAGCTAAAATGTGTAAACTTTTAAAGGAAGAAACAAGTTTTGTTCAAAAGGTTATTTTTGATGAAAAAAAAAAATTAGGTTATTCTTTTTACGCAAAAAAAGTCTTGTAAATTAGCCCGACAGTGCTTGTTAATACAACACACATTTGTTACTATTTTGATAAAATCTTCCTAAGAAGAAACTGTATTTTTAACGACTTTTTATATGCATGCAGCACAAAATCTGTGCTTGAATATGATCTGAATCTCATCCGTAACTCCGCAATTTGGCTGAGAGAACAAAGCATTTCTTTGTGTATTCAATAATGGCTTCAGCAATCTTATTCACACATTCCTTTCTTTTTTAATCAACAGAAACTGGCAGAATTTAAGATTCACAATTAGGGGAAAAAGCAATGCCTAGGTCAATAGTCTTGAAATCACCATTTTCTTCTGAGCAAATAATAATCTCTCTTCTATTAAGAACCTCTTAACACAACACTTGTCAAGCTGTTTTGCACCATGTGTTTCCTAATGAACTTTGCTCTGTTCACTTTTTGCACCCTATTAACTGGCAGAGTGTTATACCTCTAGTGCTTCCCCTCAGGACCGCTCAGCTCTCCAGGGATCATGGTACAACTGTCTAGTGCAAAGTTTAAAGGTCAGCACAGGCAATCTGGAAAAAGAGCAATTCAAAATTAACAGCAATCTGCGTACATTCTGTTCATTCTTCTGAATTGTTTTTCCTTATGCACACTGTAAACAAATTAGGGCTGTAAAATAAAACCAAAGTTCACAAATTTGCAATTCCTGGTACTGTACTTTGTAATGCCATCTAAAGCCAAGTTTGTCCATTTATTATCTAAATTCTTAATTATGTCTCATGTAATTAGTTGTATCTTTAAAAATACTGCATGCCTGAGGGGTGTGGATTAGGAATGCACAAAATGGCTGTTTTAATAAGTCACGCTGTGTATGAGATACCCTTTCATTTGGAAGGACTTACTTGGCACTAGAGTTCAATGAGAACATTTAAAACACTTTGTATACTATTTAAAGTCATTTCTGCTAAGAAATGGAAAAACATCCACCAGAACTCACGCAATCTAACTTCGTTCTCAGATTCATCTGTGTAACCCAAGACAGAATTTACCCATTCCTTGTAAACTTGCTATAAACAGCATTTGTTGACACGATAAGGTCTCTGAGAATACAAGTCTTGTTAAGTTACAGCATGTACTGTTAGTACACTACATCTTTTAAGCATATGAATGTTTGTTTAAAATAGCACAATTTAGCTAATAAGACTGATACACAGTAAGGTTGAAACCAATGCTTCTAATTTTATTTTCAGGTTTGAAGTAGAGAATACAAGCTTGTGTATGCTGTCAGCTGTTCATGTGCCATATTAACAAATATGTCCAAACTATAAAGCTTTAAATGTATTTGTACATTCATTTTATTACTAGACTGTTTTATCCATGTTGGCACAGGTAATCCATGCAAAGTACAATTACTCACACCTCATAAACCATGCTGCATTCTGACCTGAACTAACTAAGAACTTCAGAAAAATATGTATCTAAAAGCAAGGGCACTTGTGGTATCAAGTCAACATGTAATTATATTATAAAACCTAGGCTTCTATGATCACTGCAGACAAGAAATCACTCAGTTTCAAATTCTGATGTTTGTAAATACTAAACAATATCTGCTACCTGGAGACAAGTATTACAAATAAACATTAGCATTCCCAGCACTAGACACTAATGAGTGTGTTCAGTGCTGGATGTTCACATTATTAAACATAAGTATGTCTTTAAGAAAACATTTCACCCAAAGTACTGACCACTGAAGGACCAAAGTAAAATATTTTCCCTTGTTTAAAATTGCAATATGTGAATCCAGTACATTACAAATTAACTTAGAAAAAATAAGTCAGATGAGTGGTTTTCTTTTCAGATAATAAAAGCAAGGCCTTCTTTGGTAATCTTTACTCTCTTATGCAAAAAGAGCGGAAAAAGAGAAAAAGCATTAAGGTCATTTTTGAAGCCATTGACTGAAAAGATGCTGAACACCGTATTAGACAAAATACTGGTATTCTTATTTGGTCATTCAGAGGTACAGGATCTTTGTTTTGTCACGTAAAGTCCCATGTTAATTAATATAAATATTTAGAGGAACTTATGACTTATCCCAGGCATCTGTTACAAGACAGAAAACATAAACAAGTGCACATTATTCATCCTGCAAACACTATTTTTGTATAGCATTTATGTTCAGTGATAGTTGAAGGGCCCTGTTCTGAATTATATAAGTATGCATCCTTTCCTCCATATCACAAAGGTGACATATAGCAGAAGAGTATCAGCGTTATGTGGGATTCTATCCCTGTGAAAGTTAAAATTCTACATTACTATTCACAAATTTCTGGTTCAGATATGTGCAAAAATTATGTAAGGGCAGGTAAGTGGATTCCCTATTTTTGGACCATATTATGAAGCAGCACAAGTCAAAACAGGAAATTTATTACATGATAATCCTCAGGGTATCTCTGTTTTTCACTCAGAGATATCACTGTACCTCATAAACTGATATGTAAACTAGTTTTAATCTCACTTGCTCAGACACCAGCTGGAGTCAGGGCATGTGTTACAGTGCAGATTACCTGTCCAAGGAAATTTTCAGGACCCCTTCAAGTTAGTACAGCTCCCACTGAAATCTCTGCTGCTGCATTTTCACAGTTGCCACTGCACAAGCTAGCTCAGCTATACCTAACATATGTTGCATTCACCCTTTTGCAGTGTTGACTTCTACTAGGTAGGATCCTGGATCTTCCTTGCTCACTCATTCTGTATACATTCATACTATATATTGGGACTATTGTCAGCTCTTTGTACCCCAATTTCCTGTGCCAAGCCTTTTCCTTGACAATAGCAAGTCATGCTGGCTATTCTCTGCTTCCCCCTCTGCCTCAACGAAAGTATCTAATATATCAACTTAGTGCAACTGGCCTTACCTACTCCTCTCCCTCCTCCAGCCCCAGCTTCCCCTGCCTCCCCAGTGCTTCACCCTTCTACACAATACCAGAGGCCCTCAAGCCCCCCATATTCTGGCTGCTGCAGGTGCTCTGCCCTCTTTGATCCAAACCTCTCTTCCCCTGCTCACACCGAGACCCCTAATGGAAGTCTTTTCACATCCCATACTTGTCCACTTGAGCTTCTGATGGGAAGTCCTGTGCAACTTCATCTGGCAATCTTGGGGTCCCTTGTGAATATGGAGAAGAAAGAAGCAGCTCCAGCCTGGCTGCCTACCACATTCTCTGCACAGACTGTACACCCCTGGTTAGCTGCAGCCAATCATCTCTGACCATCTCCTAAAATGCTGTATTCTTCATAGTACCAGCAAAGAGGGAGCTCTTAGGAACAGAGAAGGTGGAGAGGGAGACACACATAAATACATAGATTAGATCATGACATTCTACTGTGGTGTTATATGCTCTAGCAGTCTGTGTTGTGCCAAGGAGTCAGACTCCCTGTTTTGAGAGTTTGATGTTGACAGTAAGAGACTAGTCCCAGTCAGTGGGTAACACAGAAGTCTGCCCAAGGAGCATCTTCAATGCATTCAAAAATTAAAAGGAAGTATAGAATTGTCTCACTCTTATAAAAAGGTATTTAATGAATCAAATATGAGAAAAAATGTATTTAACTTCCATGATTATAGTTTATTCCTCTGGAGAACATTATGAGCCAAATACCTGGGCTTTGTAGTTAATGGAACCACGTTTACATCAGCCCAGCACTGACTGAAAACAGAAAATTTGTTTCCTATAGGAAAAAAAAAAAAAAAAAAAAGCTTTGCATATAATGAAGTAGTGTTATAGAATAATGAATGCATTCAAAATCTGACCCTGTAAGCACTCAGATCAGATCCCTGCTAAGATCAGTGAGAACTAAGATACCTGCTGAATAAACAGAGGTCATACATGTCTGAACTGCCACAGGCAGTTATGATTGTTATTTTCTTCCAAGATGTGGACTGCCTGCAGCTAATTTAACTCCCATATTAACCCCCCTTTTCTTTTATTTCCTCCTCCCCGCATTTCTCCCCACAGCTTTGGATAGCTTTTCATCACTAAAAAGACACACCTATGTTCTTAGAATTGGCATTACCTATAGGAGGGAAAAGACAGACAATGCCAAGTCATTCCCGGCTACTCAAAACACAAGGTACAGTAGTGTGCAGATAGCACCAGCATGTGGCCCACAGAACTCATTCTCACTCTCAGAAATACGAATTATAAACTGTCAGTACTGCAAGCTATCAATACACAATCATAATTTTCATTTAAGCAAATTAATAAAACTTGAATATTGATTAGGCTTTCCATTATAACTCCATTTTCTATTCAACAGAACTGCTGCCTCCAATACAAATAGATATTTAAAATTAGGAATTCAAAATCACTGCTAGTACTACAAGTATTGCTTTCAAAAAAAATCAAACCAACCAAACAAAAAGAACAGTTTTATAAATGCTTGAGCAACTTCGAAGTTTTTTATAAAATATTTAAAAATAGGACTAAGATGAAGTGTCAAAGCTTCTGTCTTACAATGGCAAATGCTACGATGTAGAATGTGTTCTATTTAAACTGAGGAAAACAATAAAAAGCATCTGTCTGTGGTGTTATGCTGCCCAATGAATTTTTATCAACATTCATTTACATTGATAAAACATTGATTGATTACATTCCACAGGAGAAGTAAAGGTGCCTTTTTTCTATGTATGTGGGATAGATTTGGCAACTTTTTCAAGCTATCTCCCACTTTCCAGCTGTACTAGATAGAAATGTGTCTTCGCTGTTAATCAGTGTTAAAGATCCAGAAATGGGTTCCTACCTCCCACTTTATATCAGTGGACATTATAAACCAAAGTAATGTTCAGGTTTGTTTTTTTTTTTCCCACAAGAGGAAAGGCAAACTGTTTTTGAATCAATAGCCACAGTTCCTTTCCAGCCAGCCTGATTCCATTCAATTTAAGAGCAGGCTGGACAAAGCCAGTTAGCCTTTTCCATTAAGATTTGAAAGTGAGGTATCTACTGCTCACGTATAAGCTAAGTGCACTAGCAAGGTTGACCCAACCTTTCCTCAATCTTATTGAGTGTGGAAGGAGTTAATTCCATTTCCACTTCATTCTCAAACTAAGCTACTCATTGTCTCTTAGGCTTCAGAGTTACGTATGGATTCAAGGCAAACTTCTTATTTGGAAAGAATCTAAAATACTTGATGCTATGAGGTAGCACCACAACATAAAGGAATAGCACACACTTTTCATAGAGGAAACCCTAACCTATTTATTTCCCTTTGAAAGCTGTGTCCTTTGGTTCTACTGATTATTGTCCGTATAGCACTTACTCATTCTTTTTATGAAAGAAAATGAGCTATTACAAGAGATGAGTTATTACAATTACAATAACAGGACTTTTCCTGTTATTCTTAAACACTAGTGTGTGGTCTGAGCAGTAAAACTGCTGTGGGTAGTTCATTTTAAACTGTATTTATGTATTACATTTCAAATCACAGGTTTTAATCAGTATTTCTCCAAACTGCTGCACTAATAATCTGTTCTTAAATGGAGTATTTAATTTGGTTTTGATTGTTCATTTTATATGAACCATGCAAAAGCATGTTCCGCTCCTAAGAAACGAGTTAAAATGAAATTTTAGAAATATCAACTTTATAGCTTCTACCAAGACAAATGCTAGCCATGGTTATCAACTTTATAATTGCTCATTTAGTCATCAGTTTCCCCAGCATTACTGATTTCCAGCTCTTTTTAAACATTGATGGCATGGGCATGCTTCTTGCACAATGGCTTATCCTTCTTGGAGTAGAATGGTTGACCTTCCAAATTCACATGGCATACCTATAATTAGAGAGAGACAGAGGAAGAGAGAGAGAGAGTTAGTTTAGGTCTTGGTTTGGTTAGTGGCACACTCAAACACACACAGGTGGCTCAGACTTCAAGACCCAGATTCTGATCCTTGCAATGCATGATGTTATATCGGCATGGTCCCAAGTGTGCCTCCTGCCGTGGCACCACCAGATACTCATTCCTCTTATTACTTGGGTGTTTTTGTGATCAAGGAATGACTCAATCAGACAGCTGGTATCATTGAAATTGTAGATTATTCTTCAACGAATTAAGTTCACTGCCTGGCTTCGTAAGTGCCAGCGTTGACATAGCAAAGTGTGTGAAAATGCATAGCTGAGGGCAAGGTAGCCTAGATTTAGATTAGCTTTATCTCTCCTGGAATTGTGCTGATATCCACACTGGGCAGCACAACAACATGTGAGGTCAGAGTTAGCTAAACCTCTTAAGGAAGTCAGTGCATTAGAATCTAGTAAATGTTGTCCCTGCTTATGGCAGGCTTAAGACCAGCGAGAGATAACATCAGTGATGTGCCACTACATGGGGAAGGAAAAACCATGTGAATGGATACGAGGATAAGCACATCAGAAAAGATCTTGCATTTGACTTTTAGCTCACTGCTAAAAGGTGAAATTAGCTTCTACAAAAACAGCTTAGAGAAATACATTAACAAAAAGGATGTCACCTCTGCACAAAATTGAGTTGCTAATAAAATAAATACATAAGGATGCAGCTAGGTGAAAAAGCAAAAACAAGAACAGGAAGTATACAGAGAAAGTGTCTTTTATAAGTTACAAACAGCTGTTGGTTTGTGAAGGAGAATGGCTGCCTTAGTATTGCTTTCTGTGTTCAAATTTCAAAGATATTTCAGTTTGCATAGAAAAACACCTTTGTGGTACTCACTTCCAGATGCACTTAAAGGATCAGTAACCAGTGTAGCCTAATATATTTATAAATATTTCTATTCTTTCTGCTATTCAACCTGAATATTAAAGTTCAACAAATCTTAGAAATTGTCACTTCTGGTGTGGCTAACATATTATTTTTTTTAGCTAATTAGAGGTTCTGTTACCTCATGAATAAGAGGTTGGAGAGCAGCACAACTGTATTGGAACCGTAATAAAAGTACTGCTTATCATTTAACACATTTAACTACTTTGTGTGCAGTGTAGGAATATGGCCACACTACAACTGATGAGTGTGACCAACTTCTACATTAATTACTATTCATTCTCTTTAAACAGATTCCTTTTTGCAAATTTCAATAAGAATTCTGAATGGACATGCAAACTGCACTGCTTTGTAACTAAGATTATGCCTATACTCTTCAACTGTATTGATTTATTTTAAATCCTAATTTATCTGGTAAATATTAAATTAATAGCAAATAGTGCTAGATATAAGTGTACATACAGACTCTCTAGAACTGTATGATTTATTAAAGAGCATTCGCTTGTGCTAGTTAAATTTATTAATTCTAATAAAAGTTTACAGAGGAGAAATGACTCTCATCCCTCTCCATCTGTAACTAAGAAATGAAATTCAATCCCTCTGCATCCCAAGACACACGTTAGTCGTTTCTGCTTCCAGGTCTTCTGGTGTTACTTAACAATTTATGATAAAAGCATAAAGAAATGAGATAGTATTTGGTATAGAACCTACAGCACAAATGAAGCAGGTATCATGCCAAGTATGTCCAAGGGCTTCAATGAATTTATCTCCAGCTTCAACAGGAAAATCACAGCCATGGCATTTTGTGCTGAACAAAGCAATGTAATCTAAAATAACAAAAAGCAAACTTAGAACAAACTCTTAGCATAATCACATTACACCCAAAAGAAATAGAAAGTTTCCAGAGGATAAATTTTTTTAATTACTTTTGCTCAGATTTTCTTACTATATTCATTGAAACACTCCCATAACAGAATTTTCGAGCTGCATTTTTTCCCCCCATTATTTAAATACAAATTCAGTGCAATGCCCTGTGGCTGTACAGTACTACAAGTTGTCATCACAAGCACAGAATACGCACTAAAAAATTCATCACATTCAAAGTTATGTTTAGAAGCGTTTGTTTAAGTTTCCATGAGTAGTTTTGTTTAATGTTGAAATACTGTGGTTCTTCTGCATTAATAAAGAATATTATAGAAACCCCTTAACTGCTGCATAATACATCTCTGTTTGGAATATCAAGTCCAACTTGCAGATGACTTGAAAGAGACAAGCAGAATTTCAAGCTATATATGGAATTAATGAAAGTGATTAGAGGCTGTGGTGAAAACTGCAATTTTAAAGGATATCAAATCAATCATGCTGTAGGATTTTCTAAGAGTTACAATGACAGGAAAATCTGATTTTTGCAACCATAAGGAAGGCATTTCCAAAGAAAACTAAGCCAGAAGCACATTCACAGGACAAGGACGGGCTTACCGAGGGAATAGCAGTTTAACCTTTGCCTGCGTCCTGACCTTGTCAGGCCACTACATTTACCTCTTCTGTATTTTTAGAAATCCTGACTTTTTCCTTGCTAGTTGGCAAGAAGCAGCACTCAGAAAACAAAATCTGCACTACCATGTGTTGCACATCTGAGCAGAGCTATCTTTTCATATATTGATCTTTTTAGGTTGGGATAGAAGCATCAAACAACTTAGAGAGAATTTGGGCAGCAATCCACGCATAATGTATAGAAGCACTGTCAGAAGAGTTTCTCACCACAATAACAGGAAGATTTTTAGTGAGCAGAAGATACCAGGGAAGTTACGGGGACAGGAGCAAATGTGAAGGGAGAGAAATTAGAGCCAACTGTTATAATAGGTTAGGGAGATAAATGAAGTCAGGCAATCTGGTACATAGGGGCAAAAAGACCAGCTCTCTGCCAACCTATCATTAAGTAGAAAAAATTCCAAGAACAAAACATTTTTAGATGTGGACAGTGGAGGCAAAATACATTCTTGGTTGGGTAGCTGGTTTTATTTTGTCCAGCAACTGCTTTATTTTATGTTGCTTCCGTACAACATGAAGCACATGAATGCTAAGCAGAACCATCCAGCTTGCTGTACCTTTCTCACAGTAAGGTTCTCCATCTTCCATGTGAAAGAGACTATTCCCAAATGGCTTCTTACAAGCAGCACAAACAAAGCAACTCGTGTGCCAAGTCTGTCTTAGGGCATGCATCACTTCCTGTAAAATAAAGAAACAAAAATCTCCAGCAGAATAGCAAGCACTGCAACTACCTACTGAAGAAAAAATACAAGGCAGAGATGCTCAAAACTTTTCACTTTTGTTTCAGGCAGTTCCTTTCCTCAAAAGAGAGAAGTATAACAGAAACTAAACTCCACTGGAAAGACAGAACTACAAGTACTGCAAAATTTCTAGAGCAAGGTATTTGCCAAAATGAAACAACGTAGTTCAGCCAGCTGTTTGTATCAACATGCCCAGTTGCTGTTGCAGAGGAGATTCTGCACAGAGATCTCGACTTTTTTTTCTCCTTTTTTTTTTTGACATTATGAACTCTTCAACGCAAGTGTATGATTTGTTATTTAACGTTTGAAGAGCAATTTCACCTCTGAGACCAAGAAATGCACAAAGGGGATAAATGATTTAAGTCTGATGTTTTCAAAGCAACTTCGATGATGTACTCATTTCTTCTAGCTTCTCACCAGAACTCTTTACAAACGTGATTTTAAAAAAGTTACTGGATTATGACTTACATGATCAATCAAAATGAGTCTGTGCATCTGTTCCTAGGCCATGTGTTCATCACAAAAAAGCAAATTCTGCACATGTTCTTTACAGAAGAGAAGCTTGAAAGTGTACAGGTGGCATTTTTTAAACATGCTTGTGATCCATGCTTTGTATAATCACAAGCACTGTAAAGCACCTAAGTTTCTGGCACCAACTGAGCTCTTTAAACTCCCACCATTCTCAATTGTTTCTTCCTCTCCTACATAGTCACCTGTGTTCATGAACAAGTGTTTACAGGACAAGACCAAGGAACTGACCTTCCTTTGGCAGGCTACCTTAACCCTTAGCAGTACTTTAGTTGTGTGTATAGCCACATAAATTCTTATCCAATGCCAAGAAATGGATGGCACAGGAAATAGGAATAGCCAGATTCTACCATGTTCTTTCTTCCATCCAGTATGGAGCAATCTCTATGCGTTCTTATCTTGTCATACGTGAGTTCTGCAAGTCCAAAAGCTGCCGCAGTGTCTCTAATGTATAGTTAAGTACCCACTAATTTGTCAGTCTTGTTTGTCAGTGTTTGACAGTGTATCCTGTCAAACTGTCAAAGGGCCAGATGCTTAACTAGAGTAATTTAGCTTTGTTAACTTCACTGAAATAGTGATTAAAGCAGCTGAAAATCTAGATTCTATTTTACATTGTTTCTGATTAAATACATAGGTTCTGATTATTTGAAACACTTATTTCTGTCGACTAAAATAAAAGAGACTGAAATCTATTTCCAAGCTTTAAATCTAAATAGTCAAGTTTATGCTTTGCATATAGAAAATCACCACTGAGTTTCATTAACTTCTGCTACTGTTTGCAAAACAGTTATCACTGATAAATAGGCTTGGATCCATTTATGAACCTCACTGAGCTAAGAAGCAAAGAACAGATAGAGAAATCTTATTAATATAAATAGAGGCAGCTGGCATCTTTGCTATTTTCCTGATGAAAATCCATAATGATGGACTGATCTGTGCCAACATTAATTAGGTAAGTCAGTACTCTGCTATAAAATTACTCCTACTGCTGCAGAGCCAGAGCTCCACCATAAGCATCTGATGCCGCCACCCCTAATCAGCAATAGCAGAGTAAAGCATCTTCTCAGTCAGTGCCAACATTCAGACAGATGTCAAAAGATGACAGCTAAGCAGTCAAAACTGATGTGGTATTTCTTTCTTCCTCAGTAAGAGAATCATGGCATATATATAGCATATATACATGTAGTATGTAATTGCATGCATAAATAAACTGCTAGAAGTATCTTACTGCATTCAAGCCTAATTACCATATGGTATGCGTAGAACATATTTGCTTGTATCTAAGCATCTATTTTAAAAAGTTAGCATCTATTTTTGTCTCTCTTCAATTCAGATCATTTTATTTACCCTGTTTTGTTTGTTTGTTTTTAACAGTAAGAAATCATCAGCATTCCTCTCAGCAGCTGTGCTGCTAGCTGACAGTGAAGTGCAGTATGAGCATTTAGCCCATCTAAGATCAGTCTTCTCCATGGAACTTTAGATTAAGTCAAGCATTAAAACATTCCAGTTCAAGTCTCCATTGCACAAAGACAAGGAAAAGGTAGATAAGATAAACATCCTGTGTGTTGGATAGCAGTGAACTATCCAGAAAGCGTACTGTGTTTTACACCTGAGAGATGATAATTGGATTACTTATTCTATCTAGTTGGATAAAGTACAGGAATAGCCAAGATTTTGGCTACCTAGTGATTATTATAAAATAATGTGTTTCTCATTCCAAAATTATATGTAGGCTAAGGAAGTATTATCAAAAAGGGAGAAAATAATAAAATAAATACAAGCACTGCTTACAGTTTAAATTATTTCTAATTTCAGTGGGCCACATATAGTTGAAATAACGGTTCTCTTTCTTACCCCCATGATCTTAGTGTGGCATCTGGAGCAGGTCGGTGCAAAGAACTGCTCATAACAGCGCTCGCAGTATACGCTATTCTGCTCTTCCACAAAGCACATATCAGCCAAGGATGTCTTGCAGTAAGCACAGTTGAATTCTTCTGGGTGCCAAGAGCGACCCATGGCTACTAGGAAGGGACCCCTGTGAACAAAGATATTTTTTACTGCAAAGATACTGAGTGACCCTGATTACAAACCCATTTTGCTAGATGCTGCATCCATGTATAACAAGCATTCTATTCAAATTATGAAGGTGCATATTAAAATAATATCCAGAAACCTGACCAGAAAGTGTCTTTTTTAAGATTATTACTAAAACAGTTTGCCAACTGCTTTAAGTATTTAATTGTTTAGACACATACATTGTATTTACAAACAGCTGTCAGAAAAATCATCTATGGTTTCCATATCTGCATAGCTGTAAGTGATCTTTGTGACCAGCTGGAAAGACAGTAGGAAAAGACCAAGGTTTGTAAATCAGAAAATAAATCCACTATTTAAAATCACGAGAAAGCAGGCCAGTTTCCAAACCTACCCACATACACCCAATATCCTGCCTTATTTTCTTTTGAGAGACTGCTACATGCTGCACGTTCTAGAAACGTTGGTATATCGGATGACAAGCTGCTGTTGGTTATATGGAAGACACAAATTTGTTTTGGTGATTTACTCTTGATTGTAATTACATGTAGCGATCGGAATTCAATTCTTTTATTACTGGAGTCTTTCTGTTTCAGAAAATATAAAGGGTGACGAGCAGTAGTTCCACTTCACCAAACTAGCTCCTTTTAGTGGATGAGACTGTCATTAAAGTGGATTACTTCAAGTTGGTTAGCAGTCCAGAGAGTTACACTGGGCGCCAATCCAGCAGAATGAACTGGGAAAGAAGGGAGAGGCATGCTATGAATCACTGATAATAGAGTGTGGGCATTATCTCTCCAGACACAAAAGCAACAATTACATCTGGCTGCTGTTCCAAAATGATGCCTTGTTCCTAGTCTACCATCCTCCTACTGGCCCCCAACATCGCAATGCAGTGGTGTATATACCTCCTTCAAGGGGTACTTTAGGGACCTTGTTTAAAAACTTGTTTAAAAAAACAGTAATTTGCCACAGCCTCCATGAAACAAACAACTAGCATGTATAACTTCACAGTGATAAAAAGTGAACTGCACCATAGCAAAATGAGCTCTGGAAATGTTAAATTAATGAAGCAGATAACAGACAACCCTGCTGAGTAATTTAACTGAGCCTTAGGCTCTGGTACTGTATATTAATGTATAAAAAACAGTCTCCCTGTTATATTGTCTTTTCTGCCTCATCCCTCTTCAAAACCTCATGACCTTACCGAATTATGCTGTTACAGTGCCCACAGAGAGGAGTTCGGTTGCTGGCTGGAAAACGCTCAGCCCTCTGAATTGTTCCTCGGGCTATTGCAGGAGCCAGGGGAGAAGCTGAAACTGGAGACGGGTATGCAGATTTAGAGGCAGGAGGTGGTACTGGAGCACCCCTCGGAAGGATGTTCTTCGTGACAGTGGTGGTGGTTTTTCCAGGTGCAAACTTCTGGGAAAATGACTCATCTGTTACCCAGGGAGGACGGCTTGCTGGCTCCGTGTTGGCAGGGGTGTAGGAATGAACTGGTGCAGGTGCTGTTTAAAGTATGCCAAAAGAAACCAAGAAGGATTTTTAGGTCTTTTCTTCCCATAGCAAAACAATAACCAAAGCTTCAGAGGACAATTTCTTATGGCCTCTCTTATTATCATTCATTAATTCTGGACTAAAGCCAAGGATTTCAGCACAATTGTTGGCTTTTAATCTACATGCATTACAGAAAACATTGCCTGCTGGCTTGTAAAGACTTTGTGGAGACCATTCTCAAAGATATCTCTTCATTTTTCCAGTAGAAATGGATATGACAGTTCTGTGATAATTTGAAAAGCTGCCACGTAATCTGTTTTAAGGCAGGTTATAAATAGAAAGGCCAGATTGTGTAATGAAGTTTTAGACAGAATTCCCCACAGTTTCAATATGGAGTTATGCTTGAATTTTCATTACATTCATTAAAATGTAATGAATGTGCACAGACGTCAGTACTGTTTACCACTTGTAGAACGTTAGATTTGTAGGTTTCTGACAAAAAATAGACTCACACAGAGAACATAGAGCTAGAGAGCACTGTAAGCAACACTGAAGGAGCCAGTTCAGCTCACATGACCAGCAAAACAAAGCCAGCAGCACTCAGAGGAAGGCCAGACTTGCGGTTGTGACTGATCTTAAGTTCTGCTCTTGGCTCTGCCACAGACTTCCTGTATAAACTTTGAGCGAGTTGTAGTATCTCTGTGCCTCAGTTCCCATCTATAAAATAGAAATGCTATACTTCCTTTCTCCCACCTTTGCAGTACCACATAAAATCATCTGCGCAGAGACTGTGCCTGTTTGTATGTATCAGGCTTTCATCTTGGGTGGAGCTTTATCGCATAAAAATAAGCAGAAGCTAGAGCCTGTTCATACTGAGATGTTTTCCCACTGCCTTGCTCTTTTCAAAATGCCAGATCTGGCACTGTGCAGGACTGCAGCTATTGCCTAAGAAACTACCTCACTTTGCCAAGTACGGGAGTACTAAAAGCAGCTTTTCTTTTGCAAAGAAAACAAGTGAGGGATTGTCAGCATGTGTGAAAAGGAGTAAAAGCTCGGAGAGTTGAAGTGTTCTGCCCAAACCAGAGAGCACAGATTTGGAACAGAAGCCAAGTCTTCTGTACTCAAAGCAAACACTCTGCATAGTAGATCACGGTGCCAAAAAAATGATGAGCAAATATACCATTTGTGGCTTTATGGGGCTTTCAGGTAGAAAGGTATTTCAAGCAAAGGAGAAGTTTAGAATACAAGACAAATATCTCAGGATAATAAAGTGGTGATAAGATTATATTTTACTTAACACTCCACTCCTCCCTTAGCTCACACTGCCACACAGAATAACATACATGGATTATTATCCTCAATGTGGGTGCGTAAATCGCATATGTATCAACCTACTCTGGTCAGCCAGCTTAATCATCTCTGATTCTATTTTTTATTGGGTTCAGAGTTTCTAACACATCTTCTTGATCAAACGTTTTTGTTCTTCAGCATCAAGTTTTCTCCTTCATAAAACTGAATCTCCCACCTTAGCTTGAGGCTTCTTTTTTTTCTCCTGGGAATGGTAAACATCGTTTAAAGATTTCTGAACAGAGTTTGTATCCAATCCCTTTAAACCCCGGGGCTGTTGCTATTTATGTATTATGGTATTAGGGTAGGCAAAATTAGAAGGCAATATTTCATCTCTAATTGGTGAGTTCAAAAGGCTCCCACCTATGAGACTCTGTAATTAAATAAGGTGACTTTTAGCTCACTCAGTTTTGTGGAAGGATTCTCCCTCCCCCACGGCCAGTTCTTGTTCATACAAAGGCAACGCATACCACAAAGGACCTAACAAAATGGTCAGATATTCAAACCCAGGGATCGAAAAGAAAACAATGAATACAGTTAATGTTTTTAGGATATATTTTTCTTAATGATTGTCTTTAGTAAATTAGGAGCTCTTTGTTTTCTGCTTTTTTTCCCCTTAATCTCATAATGTCATTGTTTTATTTTTCCTGTTTATTCTGATCAACATAGACAGCATATGATTTATCTGGGTTCAGAATAGTCTAGACTCCTTTGAAGGATTAACACTTGGGATGGGCCTTTTTTATTCTCTATACCTTCTTCTATTTCTCCTTTTTCTCCCTTTCTGGCAACTAAATCCTTCATTTTCGGTTGCTGAAAGAAGATACCAAGGGAATTACTGCAAAATGACAAATACCGGGTGTTCACAACTGCTCTGATTTCTCCATAGTTAACTAACATTTCAGCCATTATCATTTAATTTTAAAAGCTGGATTTATTACTGTGTGAACAGGTTGGAATTACTGTAGGTTTAAAATGCCATCATTGCAATGCGTTACACCTGTTTCATAAACAATGAGATTTTAGTAATTGTTATTAAAAAGAAATTACTTTCTTACTATCTTACAGTTATATTCCCTGAACTTACATGAACAGCTCTTTTTTCTTAGCAAGTACAGCCATATGAATTTACCTTGCATGTTTATATATTTCAAAATCTTTCAAAATTTATACAGCAAATAAAAGGTGCTGTTTGCTGCACGTTGTATCAGCTAACCTTTACCTGTTCAGCAGTGAATACTTGAAATAATTCAGTAACTCAACCTCTATCACCTTGTTTCTCAGCCTTCAGATTCTCTTCTAGTAGGAGAGAAACAATGGGACTACTGTTATGTGAAGAGAATGGTAGGAGAAGAAGAGATTTCTTAACAACTGTAAGAACAAGCCAATTCCGTGCTTCTGAGGAATTTGGAATTCTCATCAGCTCTTCATTTACTGCCAATGGATATTCTTCCTCCAGAAAAAAAGGGTATGTTTTCAAAGATTCATTTAGTAATATATAGATTCATATAGTCTCAAAAGCTTTAGCCTTACAAACTAACCTGTGAAAACAATTTCTCTTTTTTTGTGTTTTGTTTTGTTAGTGGAATGCAAATTTTATTATTAGTTTTCCAGTAACAAATGCAGTTCATAATCACAAATGATTTGGCTGGTTCTACACATAGCGGCCATGTCCTTGAAGCCCCAAATATTTGCGTATACTGTTCAAATGCATAATAAAAGACAGACAAAGCAGATAATGCAACTGTCCTCTGTAAGAAGACACTACCCTTGTTCAGAAGTATTTAGAAAGAAATAAGAATATACATAACCTGCTATTCTAGTCTTGAATGTGTTAAGGCATTAGTGAAAAGTTTATTGAGATCTGTGGGAATCTTTCTACTGATTTCTAAAAGAACGGATCAAGCCTTTACATTTGAGCCATTTTGCATATCTGAGTAGTCCCTTTTTGGACTTACAGATTTAAAAGGGAAGATCTCCTTTCTTGTTTTTAAGTATTGTGTTACTTTGTAGTATAAAGCTGGCATTTGGGTTGCTTGAAATAATGAAAGCACTATTGTAGTCTGGAAGTACAGGAAAAGAGAGACGCAAGTATTTTCTGCCATCTAGTGGACCGTGTTTAGAAAATAAGTCTATGTGCCTCTTAAAAACACCTGATGTAATGTGTGAAACAGAAGTGGGTAAAAATCTCCGTGTAGGAACAACAGAAACAAAGATTTTTAGCAGCAGAAAAGTCCTAGCAGTTCTTCTCCTTCCTTTAAAGCATAGGCTTACTGATTTACTCACATCTGAGCTACATACTCAACAATGCAGTTTCACTGTGAGATTAATTTCAGTGTAAACAAGATTTAACTCCATTACTTTTCAATATGATCCAGATTAAAATAGTTTCATAGACCTTCTTAAGTGGCTGATTTTTGTTTCCGGATGTTGCAGATATGGGGCTGTATGTTTTAATCTGAAAATTGCTAGTGTGGAATTTTAGGGGAAGTAAGGCATCCTATTCCTATTCAGTTAACACTGACTGATAGCATAAAGGAATTCCTTTGCTAAATTCCCCACTACAAATCCTTCACAATATTCATTATTTCAGCCTTTTCATGCAGTGGATTTACAGAAATGGAAATCTAAAGCTTATTGGTTAGAGTGAGAGTACAGCTACTGCTAAGGCCTGAGGTTGTACTTGGAGGAAAAAGATGAATATTGTGGTCTCATCTTTTATCCTTCGAGAATAGTTGATCTTTTCAGATTAAGGTTGCATTTTACACTGCAGAGCAGAATTTATATGCACTGGCAAAGTTGGATGAGAAGCTTTTCTAACTACTTTCTTGGTGACAGGATCTATCGGTGACAGGAACTGTTCCTTCCTGCATTTCTTCCAAGCAGCAAGTTTCTGTTTGCTTACAACTGCATCTGTCTTTAAGGCCAGGGTCACGTTCCAATTGAAGTGCTACAACACTAAATGAAGAATACTTGATAGAGGTACCAAACAAAAACCAACAACCTACAATAAAATGACTTTCTGTTAAACCTCATGCACCTGAGTCACTGGGGTTTAATTAGAGAGGTATTTTATAATTATTTTAAAACTTCTATTTATTCTCAAATATCTCTCTGCATCTTCCTGAGGAGGGGAAGCACAGGAAGATATGCTGGTCTCTTCTGTGGTAACTGATGGCAGGACAGGCAGGAACAGCACAGTGCTGTGCTACAGGAGGGTCAGAGTGGAGATCAGGAAAAATTCCTTTCTTGTGAGAGTAGTGGAACAGTGGAACAGGCTTCCTACTGATAGGGTTGATGCCCTATGCTTGTCACACTTGGAGAGGCGTTGAGCACCAGTAATTATCTTTAACTTTTGCTCATCTCTGAAATGGTCAGGCAGTTGGATCTGATGGTCTTTGTAGGTACCTTCCAATGGTATTGTTCTGTTCCAGTCTAAACTCCTGAGTAGAACAGAGAGACTTACTGTTTTTCTCTCTGTGAACTTTAATGCAATTTGCATCTGTTGTATTACATTTGTATAATTGCAAATTTTCTCATGTCCTCTGGAATACATTATATCCTTTCATTACTTACAAAAGAAGAATTTCCCACATGCAGGCAGGCAAAGCTTCAATTGGAAATAATTTTGCTGTCTACACAGTGACACAGAACATATTTTTCATACTGCACTTTTTAAAGTAATGGGGCTCAAAACCAGCAGGTTTTGATAAGGAATAAGGAATTGCAAAGAAGATGCCTATCACAGAAAGTAAAAGTTGGGCCTCTTATTCTGAGCTGAATTAAACAGCCAGCTTTTTCCCTAACAGATATGTGTATTGGTTTATGCCTGCTGCAGATCTGTGTAAACTAGAGCTTTCACTGCCCTCAAACGAGCATGGTATTTTGTACTAATCAGTTTATTTGGAAGATACTTTCACTTTCCACAGCTTGCTCTAATCAGCATTATGGAAATAAATCCTCTGTTCTCATCTTTCCTTCTTTTGCAAGACGGAAATACCATTTGACTGAGAGCACAGTATATGCTGACTCACCTAACCAAAATCAAATGAGGAGAAAGTGAAACCTTGATTGACTCTGAGATCCCTGTAGAGTTTGTTAAAGCTCCGAACTGACTTTTTTTTCCACCTTCATATCTCAAATACAAAGATAGATATAAAGCAGACAGACTGATTTAAGTAGAATTTCTCAATCAGTTTCATTGCAGTAGATCCAGAAATAACCCACTGCAGAAAAGAATGAGCTTAAGACTGTTAGAATTGTTGAGCTTTTCATACATACTTGGCTGTCAGAATAAAAATCAACATTTTAGTTACCTTGTTAAGAACAGAAAACTTAATTTGAAACAGAATTGCATTTAGACTTAGATTGCTAACTCGTTTAATTTGTTCATTTTGAAGGTTCACATTTTGGTCATCACTAGTTTTAGAAGTTGACTCCATTTGTAACACATTAATACAAACAGGATTTAAATAGCATCAAGGAGTATATTTTCCACCAAAATGAATAATCAAATATATTTCTTCAGTAATTGGATCTGTGGGAAATGGAAGCATAGTATTACTAAGTACTTTAAGTCATTCTTTAATCCAAATACAAGCCTGAATTTTAGAAATTCATTATGTGGTTTTCTCTATTTTGCAAATATCCTACTTCATTTATTTTGTTTCCATCCTAAGGTGTGCTTTCTTAAGCTATTCTATCAACTAGGAATTGCCCTGAGGATCCTAAATAGGTGTACTGGGCTTCTTGCAAATGCACTGATTTTGAGAAATGAGACTATACACCATTTTTACAGACTGCTCCCTTGCTTATCTTCTTTCTCCTACATTTGGTCCACATTTTCACTAATACAACATCATCCTTGATCCTAAGCTGAAACAACATTGTCAGTTCAGTTGGTTCTGTGCATATAAATTTCCTGATAACACACATGTCCTATAGCAAAATGAACATATTATTTTTCTAAAAGTAATGCCTGTGCATTCCGGTACTTGGAAATCTCCTTACCGGGCTGGTAGACAGAGGGCTTTATGCTAGCAGTAGTGACAACTCTTGGTTTTGAAGCAGCAGAAGCAGCAGGACTTTCACCATAGCTTGCAGAAGCTGGCACTGGTGTATATGACTGGCTTGTGTTTCTAAAAACAAAACAAAGGTATCAGCAACTTTATAAACAGCCAAAGTTATTGAGTACAAAAGGAAGAGATTTGGATGCTTCCTTCCGAAGTACCCCAGAAGAACTGTGAGAGCTAGAGAGAGAATACAGTGAGAACCACTAATCGTTATCATTCTAAGAGAGGCTTGAAAGTTCTTTGGAAAGAAAAATATCATAAATTATGATCTCAGTCTAAATTCAATGCTATTTTTTCTGATGTTTGGATTCAGCAACTGAAAAATACATGACATGAAATACTACTATGTGATTTCTGCATTCCTAGATAAAAACTTTTGCTCAGGGGTCCAAGCATCAATAACGATTTTTTTTTCCTCCATTTTATGGCTTAGATAGTTATTCTGTGTTTGATTATAGTAACATGTTGAAGTATATGCCTCTTCTACTTGCCCGTTACTTAGGACGATTCTGTTTGTAGTAACTTTGCTTCACAGACTCCTAAAAGAGCATGACAAACAAAGCAAGCAAGAAGGAATGAATTAAAGAAGTACAGAGAAGGGTAGTAACAAATACTGAGATGCCTGCAGTAATAAAACCGTTCAGTGTTCAATATCATTTTAACTCACCTCAATAACATAAACATAGTATTACTCTTTCAGTTTCACTATCTCAATGAGACAGGTATCTACCAACTTGTGCTGAGATTGTAGGAGTTGCTTCTATGTTGACTTTGTCTATAAGAGACAGTTTGTAAGCATAAGAAAAGATGTCCTGATTTGCAAGATCATGATCTATTGTGGCTCGTTCTTTCTCTGACAATGGAAGTAGATCCTACCTGGAGAGCATGTTATAATTTTTACCTATGACGAAACCAGCAAATTTCTTCTAGCGGTTTATATTCTCACAAATGTAAACTTTTGATTTGATTTTTAATTGTTAACAAAATAAACTTATCCTGGCAATCCAGCTACTCTGCTGCTCTGACATTACTTACACAAGATCTAGCCTGCAGAGCACTGCTGACTCAGGCTGGTTTATTTTGTCTACTTAGTCCTAGAAACATTGCTGTTGCTATGACGACTGTAGCTAGTTATTTCTGCACCCACTCTAGGGGCTAGGGCTGGATTCTGTTGTGAACTGTACCATGATTTCACAACCACCAAAGCACAGTATACCTTTCAACTTTCCATTCCTAGCATCTACCTCTGCACCTATGATGCATAAGAACAAACTCTACTTGGGGTCACTGGAGAGGGAATCATTGCTTCCACTGTAGCGCAGACAGGAAGAGTTATACTTCAGGGACTTGCAAAACATCTTTAGCTGAATATGCAACATCTAAAGATTTTTCATTGTTTCAAAATCTATTATTCAAGGTAAACCACACAGAAAAGCAGTAAGAAATACTTACCTTTACAGGATCAGTGATCAATATTTACTATGTGAACAGAAAGTTTTTAAACTGTGCGTGTCATACAGACTTAATCTGAAAACAGTTTACACACAAGAAAGCCTACTCCAGATGTGCAGTTTCACTGACGGCAAGATTCATTTCAGTGTTTCTTAACACACAAAACGCAAAGAAGTTCTGAGCCAGATTAGTGATACCTGAACTGCCGTGAAGAAAAATGGTTATTAAAAATTCAAGTGTTTTTTGAAGTTAAGAGTGTGATAAAAACATGCTACCAGATTCCTTGGACATGTAGGGAAATTAAAACAAAATGACAAAAAGAAAATGCTGAAAAGAATTCTATTCGTTGTATCAAGTTAATGACAAAATTAGAAGTCAATCACTAAAATCTATTGCAAATGTATGGTGAATATTAAATACAGTAAGAAGATAAAGAGCCTTGTCAAAGAGAAATGAAGTGTTATGAAACATCATTACAGGTTTTAGTGAAGTTAAAAGATTTATCAGGTAGAATTTCTGCTGAAGGAAATAGAGTTATCATTAAAGAAAAAAATGGAAAGGAAGGAAGAAGGAAAGAATGAAAAAAGATGTCCTAAGTGCTGAAGATGCTGTAATGTAAGAAGAAGCAACAGCATATCTAAAGCAGTGAAAGCACCTTTACTGGATTTATCTGTAGCAGCCAATGGCATGTGAGAGGCAATGAATTAAATACTGGCTCTGAACACTATTAGTTTTAAGAAAGTAAGGATTTTCATGTTAATACTTCACTGGATGCAGCAATAGACTGGGCTGTTAAGTGCTTTTAAGGTATAGTAACTGCACAAAACATTTTTTATACCTCTTCGACTGGTAGCTGATGGAGGTGGAAGAATGCCGGTTGAAACTAAAATGAGACAAAAGTTGTATTTGAAAAGAATGTATCAAGAAAATAGTGAGATCTTGTCTTACAGAGATTTTTCTTATGAATAGGAGATATTTTTAATAAGTGATAAACTAAACAACATATATATACTTTTAATAATGTAAGATCAGTGTTATGTTACATTTTGCTTATCTTATTAAAGCTGGGAATCATAGTGAAACCTGAATAAGGATTACAAGTAAATGAGTAGAGTATATTGCTTTGTAATTCACTCTCAGCCCCTTCTGTTCATTTTTTAGTCGTGGAATTACAATTTAACCACTGGACTGTTTTCTTTGACATTCACCATCAATTTGTAATGCCACAACAATTAGGTATGAATTTTCTTTTGTCAATAACATATGCTTAATTTACATACAAGGAAAACTTGAATTAACCAAAGTTCAAAGATCAGCTAAGTTTCCTGGCTAATTATGGATCAAACAAAGATAACCCCACAGAAAGGACAAGAAAAAATAGTTGAAGTAGCAGAATCAATCTATCATGAGCAACTTTTCCATTGCAGTACTGTTCTACTGTTACACACTAAACGGAGCCCTGGGTGAATAGGCAGATTTTTTTTTTTCCTTGGGGAAACAACATCATTCCAGAAAAAATGCTTCCTTCGTGTAAATACAAGAGGCACTGAGTCCCTGCAGAGCATAGGATATGAGAAACAAGGGGGTTCAGAATGAACATAGCTCCTGCCTAAGTGCAGAGCAGTACAGAGCTGTGTGGCAACAATCACAGCATGAAGGAACACAGCCTACATTTGCCATAAATAACAGTAGGATCTTGTCATGCATCAGTTATCTTCTTAGCTTCTGGAGAATTTTTTCTCTTTATCACAGACAGTGCTTGGATTCAGACCCTAGGATCATAGCAGCTATGCCTTTCTTGTAGAACCATAATCCTGACTCTTTGCTTCTCCTGTTGCTATGTTCCCAGACTGCTGTCTTGCTTGTTGCCCTGCTTTTACCCTCCTAATGGAATAACCAATTGCATAAAGAGTTCTGTCACTTATTTTAAAAACTTCTGCTATGCTTTCTTTATTTTTTGTAAATACGATTTCAAGCACAAAAGTAACATTAGTTCTGCAAGTTTAAAAGGGCAGAGAAACACAATCAGTTAAAGGTTAATGACTTCTAATGTCCTTCTTCAGGAAGACTATGAAAATTTTAGCCATGTCAGTTGCTATGCATCCATGCAGCCTTATTCAGAAAAGTAAAATCAATATAGAACTGTTCTGTCAAGGTTTAAAATCAGATTTAAGTGGCTAAGGACACTGACCAAGAAATCATCCCGTATTTTCTTGGTATGTCTCTTTAATGTAGCTGGAAGGGGAAAAAAGAAACTACTGAATCAGCAGTGGGACAACCTCCGGCTTGTTCTACCTGTACATGTTTTACAGGATGGAATGAATACTGCTGTGACTAAGATCATCTATATTTTATTTTGAACTAATGTTATATGAACTGCTGCTATGCTCCAATGGTAGATGATACTTGACCTTTAGAACTGTATTTTGGCATGCTAATACATTTCTTGATTTCTAAATCAAAACTATCTGATGTTTGACAATTTGAATTACAAAAGAATTTAGAAACTATGCCCTTATATTTGAACGCCAGCAATAGTATGTGGCAGTTTTAAAAATAAATAAATATGAAACAAATGCAAAGAGGTAAAGAAGCTATTTCATCTGTAACAAAACACTCCAACAAAATGTGAATTTGCATTTTGCACTTGATTGCTAGGAGCCAATTTTTAACCAATTTTTTCCTATGAGTTTCTGATTTGCTTTTATGTCCTAAGGCTTGTCTATTACTGCACTACTGAGAGAGGTACTACCTAAGAGAATAACGTGTGCCAGCTGATAACAACTTGAAGTATATGTCAATATCCTTGACTTAGAATAATTGCCAGTCATGAACAGTAGCTTTTAACAGCCTGATGAAAGCATTACTCTCTGAAGTGGACACTTGTTTTTTATAGGTTCTGAGGCTTTCAGGCTGGAATGTATCTCAGATGTCCCTCATTCAATCTTTTGCTCAAAGCCATTGAGCCATTAGATCAGACCATATTGATCAGGGTTTTATCCAGTGGGGTCTTGAAAAATCTTAAAGAACGGAGTTGGCACAGCCCATCTGAGCAATTTGCTGCCCTGCCCAACTTGAAGGTTGGCTTAAAGTTTTTTTTTCCTTAACCAGTCAGAATCTTCCTTTTCACTTTGTCTCCTGTTCTCCTGCAGGGCAACACTACAAAGAGCTCAGTTTTATCCTGTTAATCATTTCCTCATAGGTAAAAGAAGACTCTTATTAGCCTAGAGAAGAGAGGAATGTGGAGGAAGAAGCTAAGCAAAGCTTGTTCCTTTGGCTGTTTCATCTCATCAACATCTCAGTGGCCTTCCACTGTACTTGTTCCAGCTTATCAACATTTTTGTTTACTGGGGAACCTAAACTGGATATAACATTCCAGTTGCAGACTAACAAGTGCAAAGCAAAGGGAGTAATCACTTCCCTTACTCATGTTCCTTATTCCTAGGCAGTGCTGGGCACATTTGCTGCTCACTGGCACTCAACCAAGATGCCCATATCTTTTCAAAGGAGGAAAACGTAAAACAATCCATGCCAATTTAATGCATAGAAGATATCTAAAATGAAAAAAAAAATCTAGTATTTCTGAGTGATCTTTTTATTCTTGTTACTTGTTAGAATTATGATTGCCATTGATTATTGCAAAATTGATCATTATTTGCAAATATTTTGTGAAACTACTGCTAGTATTAATGAAAGTACAGAAACAAAGTACTAATGCCATCATACTACTACTTCTTGCATGAGACCTATTACTAGCTATTTTGTATAATTTTCACTGTAGCTAAGAGAATACCAAAAAAATCTCCTACGTAGATAGGTAAAAATATACCTCTCATATCAAGAGTCTTATGGCTCCTAGGATACAGACTGATAAAATACAAATAGAGGTCCTCTTGCTGGCCAGACTAATACCATGGCTTCAGATTGATGTCATGTTCTGACTGATAGATACATTTTGTTCCTTAGCTCAGAGAAATACCTAATGTGAGTCTCTTCTGTCACTCAGAACAAATCACTAGTTTTTTTCACATCAGTGTAATAAAAAGCCAAATACACACAGTTATTGTTGCTTAGTAAGTATGGGTCTTGCTTTGACTATTAGGGGCTCCTGTCAGCTATAGCTACATAGGACCCTGTTCTTATATCAATAGGTGATCACTCCAACTGACTGAAAGGGATTTGTTAGCAAAACATGCATCAGATAAAATAATACTGGTGATCATGTTTAAGAGCCTAACACAGAAAAGGAGTATAAGAATTACTTCTGAAGTGCACTGAGCACTCAATTTGAAAATGAGGTAATCTTACATTTCTATGATAGATACCATAAATAACAAATTCTATATGTAATTCATCACTTCAGAATTTTGCAAGTTTGTGCATAGAACTAGATGTGTTACTAGTAGTAAAAACCCTTACAAAGTCTTCCATTCCATTCTTGCCTTCTGTTCTTGGTACATTCTTGGTGACACCAATTTCATAAAGCAATTGAAAATGAAGTTACGAAGAGTGTAACTTTGATAAATGGACTTACATCAACATGTTAGTTTGATTTCTTATGTTTTAGTAGATGCATATGGGAATTAGAGAAATGGAACTAAACAAAGCCATGCTTACCTACTAAAACTCAGAACTCATCTGATCTTCTGTTACGTAGCTGTTTCGTTTTTGCATTGGTTTCAGTGATGTGAAGCAAATAAAAATGCTTTCTGTATTTGTGCTTAGCACTTAACTGCTGTTTTTTACATTAATCTTGAAGATCACTGCATCGCTTATTATATCTCTTAACGTGTGCTCTTCAAATGTGCATGCTCCTGCCTAGCCACGGTCATTCATTAGCCACAACTAAGAACATAACAAATGAAGAGCTGTGGTCTTTTGAAAGTGTATCAGATGGTTAAACTATGATCCGTGTTTTCACCAAGAAAAAAAAAACCACAAATCTGTCATTCTCAGCTGGCCTCAGTGGACACCTATTTTCATTTTAAGATGGCAAAACCAGCACAAGCTTACCAACTGAAGCAACTATGATCAAAATTTTTTCCTTGGTTGCCTATCATAAGTCTACAACTTAGGTTTTAATGTGAACCATCAAACAAGGCAGCAATTCTATTAGACACATCATGCTTTTAAATATTTTTCACAAAAGCAGTCTCTTAAGAAGCCAAAAACCTTAAATGTGAGAGAATAATACAGAACAAAAACATATTGAGTACAAAGAAACAGAAGAGATCTTTATAGATATACCTAGACTGAGATGAGAGAGCGGATGAAATAGTGGAAGCTGCTACTGACATGTTCTTGGACCCAAGGAAAGGCTTAGGTTGTGAAAGAGAGCTGGGGGCTGCAAGCACTCTGCAGAAGACACAGTAAAAGTATGAAAGCATATATACAAAAAATTTACAGGGACAAAGTAGTGCCATCAGAATCAAGCTCTGTCAGAGTTCAGGTACAAGAGGGCTGCTGCATAGTTACCAGGAACAGGTTTTCTGTAGCATACATCTGCAGGCTTACAGAACAGCACAACCAAGCACATTCCCAGAGAACACAAGTCACAATGCACACATTATGTAAAAATCTTTTTCAAAAAAGTCTATTGAAAACTAAGAAAGACTGTAATTTGAATTCAGATGTTTCAATCTGAATTCAAGCAAAAGATTTTAATATAAAAGCACTATCAGACAGAAGATTAACCTCCTTCAGAAAACACGTTACCAACATGATTAGCGGAATAGAGGATTTAGTTTTGAGGCATATATTCACATATCAATTTTCTTCGTGTTACTGTTTGAAATAGGGAATAAAATTGCTTAAATCATATCATTATTTCATGTAAAAGTGCCTTTCAGCATAGTTCTGAATTACAGTGTAATATCCTATATTCAAACCTCCTTTGATAGCTGGTGATTGGCTTTCTTGCACTGGACTAAAAACATTGGATTCCTGTAGGTCACAATTAGGAAAAACATTACTGAGGTAAAAATTAAGTAGTTGGCATGCATAAGTAATTCAAGTGAACTAGCACAAATTTAAAAAGAAATAGAACCAAGAGAACACTTCCAAATCCATTTACAGAATTCTAAGGTATGAGAGATTACATCTTAGATCTCAATTATTTTAAGTAGTTGTTGGAAATGTGCTTTTCCCTGGGCTTTTAAAGCACTCTAGAATACATATCTTTTAGGAATAATACGTAGCAAAAAACATAAAGAAAAGAACAACAGAGAAGCAGATTCTATGATTCCAGGTGCACTAAACAAAATTCACTCTTATTTTCCCAGCAATCACTATAATGTGACAGCAATGTGAGTCCTATTTCTGCACAGGCTGAGTTTGATCATTTCTGATACACGACTGGAACTCCTACTGCACACTACCAGTGTTACGAATTTGCATCTCCTTGAAACTCACTTTAGCTGTATAGCTTAGCTGCATTAGAGGAAAAAGCTAGATAAATCTGTTGGAGATGACTTAAAACTTTACAGAGCACTCAATCATCAGATGTGTGGTTTTGCTGAAATCTGCTACAACTCAGTAGGCTCAATTACGAGTGACCTACTTTAAAAAAAAAAATTCCATTTCATGCCTCACTACAGAAATATTATTAAGAGAAGCCACATTCAACCACTCCTAAGTACTGTGATGAGTTTTAGTTTCACTTGAAGTGGTAGAAAAACATTTCCAGTTTTGACCGTAGAGTTGCTTTTTTGAAATATAAATTATATTCCAGACTTAACATCCTTTTTTGTCATTTGTAGGACAGTTTTATTTTGCAAATTCTTTACAATCATGAACATTCTTTGAAATAAGAAAAAAACCCACAAAATTATATGAAAGCATACAAAATAGGCTACAGCTTGTACATACAACATTCTTAAGTTTAGAATGTGTATGCAGCATTTCCAGAGCCATACAGGGGTATATCTGCAAAAGGACAAAGCAACGAAGCATTACCTTTGGAAGGAGGATGAGAAAGACTCTTGCACTACTGAGGTGGGAGTGGTTGCTGGTGGTGTCATCATACTGGCTGTATTTTGAGCAGCGGTAGCAGGCTGATGTGCTGAAGCATGTGGTGCAGGGGCAGAGGCAGGGCTGGTAGACACCGGAGCATGCTCAACAGGGCTACTAATCAGAGTTAAATTAAATAAAACAAAAAGCATCTTAAAAAGCTGCATTTCTAAAAGGACAGCAGAAAGCCTACTATGTTTGCACCTGAAGCTACAAACATAGTAGCGTGCTGAGTTACTGAGAGAAAAGCACAGTAATGCAAAGAAAAAAAAAGGCATTTGTTAGACTTTTCTGCACAAGCAGTTAGGACTGTAGTGTAGCCCTGCATGACTGAAGTTTACCCCAGGTCTCATACAGCACTTAAGTCCTGCTCCCACTGAAACCTGCGATAGGAAGCGTGGCGTGGAGTTCTTAGATGTCGTATTGACCCTGCCACAAGCTCTTCGAATTACGATAAATTTCACTCAGCATTCATTCCTGGAGCAGAAGTTTACATTAAGGAGTAAACCTCTTAATTAGATGTAGAAATGCAGTTTGAGGAACATTATTATAGTTCTGTAGCAGCAGGTTTCCTACAAGTTCTGGAAGCATAAAGATATAATCAGCACAGTTTTGTGCTAAGTTTAATCATTTCGCGCGATACGGGTACTGGAAAGATGTTTATAAAGTGTCCATTGACTCCTAGCTCATCTCTGCCCTAAATTCAGTTCACGTTCTGCTGGCCAGCCCATCAACCAATAAGAACACTTTACACATAAGAACAGTACACAACATATAAGGGGAAAATACAGCATAAAATGCTACTATCTCACACTGAGTCCTCTCATGGCATAGATAAATATAAACATTCATTTTATCTGTAATTGAAAAACAGCTAAATTTAAAAGAAAAAAAATTATTCTTCTGTCCTGTGGCCGTTTTACTAACATTTCCTTCATTACCTGCTATCTAAGCACACAGTGCTCATTAACATATTTTGTCCTTGAACCTTCACTCAGCTTTAGAAAGTATAACTCATACGTTACAGGTAGACAAACTGGGTGAAGTTGATCTATCAGACAACCTTGCATGGCAGCACAGTCAGAGTATCCACTGTTAAAAAATGAAACAATCTTTTGGGAGGCTCAGTTTGTCGTCTTCAACTATTTACAGGGGAGAATAAGGTTAGATATCAGGAAAAGGTTCTTTACTGAGAGAGTGGTCAGGCACTGGAACAGCCCCCCAGGGCAGCAGTCGTGGCACAGAGCTGCTGGAGGTCAAAAACCAGCTGCAAAATGCACTCATACATAGGGTCTGATTTTTGAGTGGTTCTGCATGAAGCTGTGAGAAAAAAGGGAAGGACGGAAGCATAATTTTGTCTTTAGACCAATTCTACAGTGGGTTTAACTAACTTTTATCTACCAGAACAAATAAGATGCCAAAAATTATAACCAATTGCAATTTGAGTTTTCAAATTATCATACTATTTTGGGGCATAATTTTCAGATATAATATGGCCATCTAATAGCCAGACATTAGGGTCATTTTTCTTGATGCCATATTTGTGTGTTATAGGTTATTTTCTTTAGCAGTTATCTCAGTGTGTTCAAAAAGAAAAAAAAAACAAACAAACAAACCAGAAACAACAAACCAAACTACACTATTAACCTAATTGTCTGATCCACATTGGTGAACATCATTAAAAACAATGGCTGCATTTTTACTCCTTCTCATCTAACTTAAGAGTTAGGTTCTTACATGACACCTATGAAGGTGACGGCATGTAAGTGATTCTGTCATACAACATAGAAACAATGCCCAGAATATTCTTTTCTGAGCATGCTAAAAATCAAATAACAAAAGGCAGCTCGCAGTTCCCAGACTGCTTTTCAGCTAGGTTTCAGCCCCTAAACATTCTTTCTCTCAACCTTTTTTTTCTGTAGTTTTTTCATCATGTATTTTCTGCCTTTCAGCCATTCTGCCTAACATTTTCTTATGCTCCTTTCAGAAAGGAGCTCTGATTTAAGATGGTGTGCTCCTCAGCAGCTAGAATGAATGTCCAGAATTCCTGACGCCTCTTGCTTTTTAAGAGACTGTCCTCTCCTCTTCTACCTTCTCCTCTGGGTTTGGTAGTCTAAATGATGGTATCTCTTATTTTAACTCAATATTTTACAATCTGATTAGCTGAAATTGAAGCATGCTTGTTACACCCAAGTTGAATGCAAACCACAACAAAAACAGAATGTTTTCTTCCTTACGAATTTCACCTGCAATTAGATAAATAGCAAAGGAGCTTTTGAAAATACTCATCTTGTTGGCAATTCTGGCTTGCAGGCCATTACGTGAAAAGTCTTGCAACAGTTTTGCAAAAGTTTGTTCATCACAATCTGCATTTAAGTTCAAGATGAACTTTTCTACCTTGATTCTTCCATTTCTGTAATACAGCACTGCAGAGCAGTGTAGTTGCATATTGTACATCCCAGCTATGGATCATGGGCTAGTCTATTACTGAGTTTAAATGCAGAGGAATATTCACAGGATTTCCCTCCTTCCCCCTGAGCAACAGCAAGTACTGGGGTTTTAGCATCACATGACATTGACCAAAACTTAATACTTGCTTTGACTTAGCAAACATGAAAAGATAGAAACTATACAATACCACACATCTATTTTATAATGGAATGTAATGCATGTTCTAACAACAATATATGATTTTGCCTATTCTGTCTTTCCATTACCACTGAAAAGAAAATGGTTACAGATTGCAAAAGAATCTCTGAGACCGCATACCTTGAGTAGAAGAAAATAGTGAGGTTAGTTAAGTGTGGAAAGGATCTTCAAAATGTACACCAAAAGACAATCTGTGATATATGTTTAAAAAAGAAGAGAGAGAAAGAGAGACAAAGAGAAAGAAAAGAGAAAGAAAAGAGAAAGAAAAGAGAATATATGTCGATATGGACCTGTGTGGAGAAGACGAATTTGAACTGGACAAACACATATGAATTAAATGCAAACATACTGATATAAAATTTAAAAGAAACAAAATTTTTTTATCTTACATGCTGTAATAGCTTTTCAGAGTGATTAAAGTGTTAGAGGCTCGATCACATTCCTGCAGGGCAGAATACATTAAGAGTTTAACAGAAAAAGGAAGTAGAATAGATGTATATGAAATAGGGAAAAGCCTTAAAAAATATCACAATGATCTTATTATACACAAGATGGACAGTTGACAATAATTCTCTATACTCAGTTTTACAGAAACAGTTCAGATTAACTTGAACTGTTATTAATTGATCCAATATAAATTTTGAATAATTTTACTTAGACATTCAAATAAAATAATTCTCTTTCCCCCCAAGACTTCCAATTTTTCAATTTTTTTTTTTTTTTTTTTTTTTAATTCCACTGTAGAAGAATTTTGTGAGCAGGTAAACGCGAATGGTGTTTTACAAACCAGGTGACAGGTTAATTTTTTCTCTAAAGGTATTACATATACTTTTAATCTTCACAGTATTGTGTATTTAGAGGAAAATCACAGGAAATGGATGTTCTCAAACATTTCCATTTTTGTTGTAACCAATAAACATAAAATCCATGATGTCAGTTAGGTAGATGAAAGTCAATACATATTCTCAACTGATTTTCACTTACGAAAGTAATACAAATCAGTAGAGGTTAAAAGGATAATTATGGTTAACAACCATACTGAGAAAATGTGGCAACAAATGCACTCTAAGATTTAAAATACCGTAATCCCAGTAGAGTCCTAACTTGTGACTTTCTGTCCAGAGAACAATTGAGTAGATTAGTAAAGCTGCTTTTAGTTTCCTTTATATAACATGAAGCCCTGTCTGTTTCAAGTAATCCAACAGAGCTCTTGTATAAAATTGAAAATATAAGGGACAAATCAAAAGGTATAGAAAAAATTCTCTATTTTACTGCTGCATTCATAGAAAAAAAAGGTGCCAGAGGAGGTATTTAGAGAAAGACATAGCTTGGAAGAGTTTTGCATTTGAATCTGACAGTGTTTGAGAAATACAGTGCATAACATCAGCCGCTGCTTTTCTGCAGAAGGTGCTTAATGACTTGTCTCTATGTCATAGATGAAATCCTTACAAGTAAAACCCACAGGAATTAGAAGTTGCTGTAATTTGTAGAACTTAGACAGCTGCCTTTTAGGCCATAACCATTTCAGTCTGGAAGAGTTAGAGATTGTTATTACCAAACCATTCCAAAGCTCCAAACCAGGTCAGTTGCGCAGTTACACATCACTGTGTACCTTTGATTACTGGATGAAGAAAGAGAGACTTTATGGCCAGTAGTGACACAACTGGCTTCCCTCTGACTTGTACTCACTCCAGGCCTCACAGAGCCCTTGGAGGCCATTGGCTTAGCACTGCCAGTGTTGGCACCCACGGTGCATGACTGAGGAGGCTGCAAAATACTGGAGGTCACACACTTTGGCACATATGTAGTAGCTGTAGCCCTGGGTAACAAAGATTACAAGCAAGTTGTAAAGGAGATATTTGTTATCAGGTCACAGATTCCCGAGGTAATAGGTTTTTGAGGAAGAGAGAGAATTCCAGTTACAGAAGATGCTGGTGTTTTTAAAATAAAAATAATTGTTTAAGTTTTATGGTTTTCAGAGGTATTACCATTTCATATCCACATCAAATAAAGCAGCATTCTAGAGTACGAACATCTATCCCCTTAAAGCAGCAGTTATTGTTTCTGTGCAGTGGGCAAAGCCTTTGGCAGGAACAGGGGCAGGAGTGTAACAAGGTAGCTGAAAAGTCAAGTCTGGTTTAGTAATTAAGGCTTCATTTTTCTGTCTCTTCTTTTTCCTGTAAGAAGATTTATATTTGTAAATATCCAGCATGTTCTTCAAGTATTCCTAAATTCTCACTGTAGGAGATCATCATGGTATTGCATTTGAAATCACAACAAATTTTGATGGCTCATTACTGCATAAGCCAGGGAAAGGATGCAAGAATTTTACAAGTACCTTGTGTTAAATCTGGAAACCATACTGCTAGGAATATCATAATAAGACACATGGCAAAGCTGCAACAATAACAGATGGAGGTGGATAAAAGCAATGGTTTGACAAACCATGCAAGATTAAGGCAATGCAGTGTGACACTAACAGCAGTCATAAATCAGATATAGTTCCTAGTAAAATCCAAAAGAAGAGATTTCAGTGGAGCAGCTGCATAGTTCTGTAGATGGTTTTACACAAATCAAACAACTACTCAAATGCTAGATGTGTTATTGAATTTTTTATTTACCTTATATACACTTGCTATGCAGGAATCAAGGTTTAAATTTTTATTTTATTTTATTTTTTTTCCTTTTTGACATAATTCTTATTTGCCCTGCGTGTCCAAGTGCCAGTTACCATTGCTTATATCATTAGTCAGGATGATGCTTGCACTTGGATTTCAATTCTATGCAATTTTTGTTGAACTGTGAGAAGTCTTCAGAACAAATATAAAAAGTATTTGTTCATGGAGGGGTGAATAAAATTGGAAAGAAATGAGGTAAAATTTGTTTCAAGGCATGAACTAACAAGCGACATTTCTTTGCTCCATTAAACAAAAGATTAGATTCATTTAAGAAGTACCTGTGCTTCAGCTCTTGTTTGTGCCTTCATAGATACATTTCTACACATAACTACAAAGCGTGCTGAGATTCTTTGGGAAAAAATCACTTTTGAAATGAAAGAAATTACAAAACCTCATATCCCATCAAGGATCACACAACATACACAAGAATCAGATACAGAAATGTTTATACAAAAGTTCCAAGCAATTAAATCCCCTTCCCTACTATGTCTGCTACCATCTCACATACCTTTCTGAATTCTACATCAGAAAGAAACGCCTAGCAAATCTGCTTAGTTGAAACCTATTTATTGAGAAGGCAACATTTATTGCCTTCTCAAATTTTGCATGTTTTTGAGGTAAGAGTAATAGGGGGAAGGAGGCCAACTAAATAGGGATAAAGGAGAAAACACAGAGCAACAATTACCTGTTTTGTGATGCTGCTGCAGCATTTTCTTTGTCTCTGCGAAAGGAGGGAATACCATATGAATAAAGGAAATGCAATTGTTATTTGTGGCAAAAAAAAAAAAAAGAAAAAAAAAAAAGACAAAATACAACCAAAAAACACACAGGGAAAAGGAACATAGGTTTAGGAAAAATGTTTGGTTGCCAAAAGCATCCTAGAGTGGTTGCTCATAAACCATAGCTACAAGAAACATCTTCAGCTCTTAAATGAAACTCACCAAATTTTCAGGTTTCCCCATGAGCATTGTCTCTCATTCAATATTAAAGAAAAACAAAGCAAAATTACCAGTTTTGCAAGTCTAATTTCTCATGCAAATCTGGCACGGTCTGTATGTATACAATTTCAAGAATAATTTTTACTTAGTTACTTCCTTTTTAAAAGAAAATTCCAGTGGAATTCCAATGAAATATATTCTTATGCCAAATCTCAGTGGTAAAAATAATCAGATTGGGGCAGTCCTTGAAGATCCAATACTTTAAAAATTATTAAAAAATAAATGGTTAACAAAAAACATATGGATTGCATATGCCTGGCATCACTTAAAAATTCTGTCCTACCCAAATAATTACTAGTTTTCTGAGTTATAAATTTTATTTAAACAAGAAGTTTCATCTCTTCAGAGAAGTAAGGAACAATTCAGCCTCAATTTTCAGTGATAGTCTGTAAATCCTATCAACACACTCATAGAAATAACTGATTGATTTGAGTGCAAGCAACTCTATATTTGTGGAAGAATTGTAAAGACTGTAACCCTTAATCTTTAGACTCCTATGTTTGAGATCTAGGTGAGTTAAATATCTGAAATAAGTCTCAAGATTTAGCAATATGGTGATGATTATTACTTTTTAGGACAACACTCTCAGACATATGGCTTGAATTTTGGGTGGTCCTCTCTGGAGCCAGGAGTTGGATTTGGTGGTCCTTGTGGGCTCTTTCCAACTCTGGATAATCTATTATTAAAGATTATACTGTCAATATAATCAGCCTCTGACAAGAAAATCGGCTGGAATCTCAGCGTGTTTAAAGTTAAAATGTGCCAAATTAGAATATTTCCCACAACTGAGATATAAAATTACAAAATACACAGCAAATGCCCCCATTCACCCAAGAGAATCTCCTTCCTGAAAAGTCCTTCCAAATAAGAAACACAGATATTAATTTATCGTGATTTGGTGTGCTCTGATCGTTGTCTTACATTATATTTTGAAAACTACTCAATATTTTTCATTAGAAGTATTTTGTATATTTCTGTGTTTCTGTGTGTACACATGCATACGCATCCTTCTCGTGGTTTAACCCAAATAAATTTAGAAATACTTGTCTATCAGCAAAGACTTCAGCACAGATATTCTCTAACCTCCCAATTTTTAAAATGCCCAACTAAAATGTAACCCTCAAAATAAATGCATTGAAGCCAGACTTTCAAACACAACAGTAGATTTGAAACGAGACTCAGATGTGTCTGCCTGGCTAAGAATGTTGTTACTGTCTGAATGGAAGAACCTGACTTCAAAGTAAATACCCCAGTAAGATGAATTGCTCACCACTCTAAAGCAATGAGAAACCAAACACTGCCTTATGGTAACAAAGCTGAGATTTCACTGGAACATCCTGTATAGTAAAACCAGGCTGAAACAAAGTGGGGGAGGACGGATTAGAAATTGGTAGAGAGTGGCTAGGGTGGGAAAGCGTTAGTATACTGAGAGTCATCACCATGCAAGTCTGATAATAAATAATTACAGTTGCAGCCTGAAGATAAAATAAAGCATTGTCTAATGTCAGTGTTACGAAATACTCATGAAAAATTATAAAGCCAAAAGGCAGGCAGCTAGGGGTTGAGCAGAAGCAGTATTAGGCCTCTGGTAAAACTGTTAATCTGATCTATTAATCTGTTTCTGCTTTGCTAGCTATGGCTATGCTGAGAAATGCAGAACATCACTTGAGCTTGAGATAAGGATTTTACAAAAGCTTTCTTCCTGAGTTTACAAGTATAACAATGCTGAGTAACGTGGCAAGGGGAGTTGAGAAGGTTACGGAGATAGGTAAGTGTAGTAAACGTGCTTCCACAGAGTAAAGCAAAGAAAAAGGCAGAGTAAAGGGAAAGATGAGCTCAAAGGCACACAGTACTTTCTCAGTGTTGCTTTCAGGAACTATTTCTCTTCTCAGTCAACAGGAATAATTCCTGCTTGGTTAATAGTGAGAAAGGCTCAAGATCAGCTGTGTCTTACTGGTGATACTTGCATTTTGAAGATCAAAAATTGAATACCCTGCCGATGTTACAGTCAAAATGTTTTTTGCAAACTCAATACAGAATTAAATTTACTTTTGAATCAACTACATCACTGGGACAAGCTTGGTAAAGTTCATACTCTCTCAACACGTACAAAATCAGCTCAGAGTATTGTGGGCAGTCTGTATCCAACATTAGTGGATATTAGTTTTGAGCTAACTGGGTGAGATTTAGTATTAATGATTTCTCTGCACTCCCTTTTGTCCCAGCAAAATAGCTTTTGATAGAGGGACCTCAGTCAATGACTATTTGACAAAACACTGCAATTCCCACAAGGTTTTGTTGAACACTGGACATATCTCTCAAACAAGACTTAAGTATGGAACATACTGTCTGTCCCAATTATATAGTTTGTTATACAGCAGAAAATATTAAATGTTACCTTCTCATAAAAAATGTGCTATGTGATATGGTCATAAAGACTGAGTTAATTGAATGATTAAGATAGAGTCATATTCTCTCTCACACTAGCACGAGTTTGAGAAACAAAATGTAAAATTCATTTGCAAGCCAAACTTGTGTGTTCTACTGGACCCTAAAAGATCAAAGACCCTAAAAGAGCTGCCACTGAATGAGAAATTATGTGCTAAGCAGAAGAAACTTAGTGATTTGATTTCCAAATATAAAATAAAATGAGAAAAATTCCCAATCATTTATATATAACAAGTATTGAGATACTAAGCTTGTGCCTTTCCTTAAAGAATCTAGACTTGCTCTTGAACAGCTCCTCTCTGTGCCATCAAAATGTTTTAGACAGAGAATCAATCTATAATGAAGATCTGATGTTATGAGGAAACATTGGCATCCTAAGAGACCACAAGGTCCTTCAACTCCTTTCTGTGTTTCAATACTGAAGCAGTACTGAGAATATAACACATATATTCTCAGCATTCTCCTGCAGAATTTTTTTTTTCTGCATTTTACACACAAGGAACTAACTCTTAATAGAATTACTAATGACCAAATAGAAGGTCCATGGCAGGGCAGAGAATTGAAATGAATCAGCATTTGAATCCCTAACTGAGCACTGTAAACATCAACTCATTCTCTTTAGCAAGAGATTATGGAGTGATTTGTTATAAATGTTAGTATGCAGACTATTGGTATTTTCTTGTATAGATCACCCAGTAGCTTTCTATCAAAGCAGACACCTGAAACATATATTGGCCTCTTTTTAAAAGAGGAAGTATTTATTAAGAATTACAGATTATTAGGGTCTCTCTCTCTTAAATTAAAAAATTCTTTTTCTAGCATTTTATTGTGAATTTGCAGGACCTTTCCTAACTAGACCAATAGATTTTATCCTACTACGTGCTTACATTTACATAAACACATTCTCTTAGAAATCAAATTTCCTTTCAAGAAGTTGAAGTCACAAAATATTTTTTCAGAAATTTCTTTTAGGGTGCCTGGGAATAAAATTAAATGAAGGCTATTTAATAATTGCCTTCCAAACATTTTTTTCTTGACAGCAAGAAATCCTGATGCTGTTGGACACTCTTTACTGAGCCATGGTAACTGCTGATCCAGTTCTGATTCGGTAAGGCAATTTTTACCTTTGTGTTTGGAGCTGAGAATTTTTCCATTAACACGTGGATATAAAACCATTGAGATGGCTTATCTTTTTTTTTTAATCCCCAATGCTATGTTTTTGTAACTGCAACAAACTATTACCTTCACAGAGACACCACAGGACACACACAAAAAAATCATAGGCAGTTAACTGGAAAGGATAGAAGATAATGCTGGTATCATGCTGGTTTAGTTCAAACTTTAGCTTGGGATAGAAGAATAGCTAGTCTCTCTTTTTCAGCCACCTTAGTTAAGAATGTGAGCAGCCCACGCCAAAACAACTGCAGTTTAACCTGCTAATATGTCTGCTTTTCAAAACAGGAAAATCCATTTCTCCCAGAAGGTGCTTTGGTTTGCACACACAGTGCCATAGAATAGGAAAAGCACTGTCAGATATTCATTAAAAAAAAACCATACAGGTACTTATTCTCAACAGGTACTACAGAACTCAGTCAAAGCAGCTCACTAAATCAAAGCAAATCCCTCCTATGGATTTTAGTGGCATCTAGTAATATGCTATCGCATTAAGCATTCAAATAATTATTGAAAACTATTTCAATTGAAATTGAAATAAAGCAGCAACTGTGCTGTGTGTGTTGAGGTAATTTGTCCAAGATTTATATAGAGACATTTGACATGCAAGTATGCTCTCCAATTTATCTTATTGGTAAATGCACCATTTTAGTAAGAACAAAGACTGTAAAATCCTGAGTATATGGAACATCTTGAGCTTGGATATATTCCAGCTCAAAACAAACAAACAAAAAACTGCAGATAACTTTCCCTATCTTGGCCTTAATTCTGCAATCAGATCTGAACATTTCCCTCTACTGTTCAAGAACTCTACTGGTAAAGCACAAATATCTGCCAGCAGGAACCTGACATAGGAATCTTTCAGATTGTATTTAGGACCACTGTAGACAAGGACAGTGCACAGGTTCAGATACCAAAGGATACCTAAGCTGGGAAATGATTCCCCTTTCACTGAAGCATGTTTTCATTATTGAAACTTCACATTGCTTCAGAGAAGCTGAGAGAACTCATAGACCTCCTTACTGTCAGCTGGAAGTTTTTCAAGCCAATTTTTTATTTGTGCACTCAGATACACTACTATGCCTTTTTGCTTAGATTCTTAAGACAAATAACCAAGTATGAGATAAAGCAGTTGTCAGTATTTTTTCAGAACATGGGTTACGTTTTATTTCACAGATTCCCTTAAGAGTTTTCTTTATTTCCCTTCCTCTCATTGGTAATTATATAACATTCTGGGTCAACAATTGATTACATGGAAATGAACTATTAGGAAATTATTAGTACCTAATATAATTCTGTTAACATTAATGCAATTTAGAAACAAAGAAAAAGGAAGCCAGTGCTAAGCCATCGGCCAGTTCTCCAACTCATCTTACACAAGGCTCTGTGAATCACTCAGATGATCCACAGACCACAGCTGGGTGCTTCCAGGTTACACATGCCTCTTAGAAACCTGTTACATGCAAGAACTGCTTTTTCCTTGTTAGACTGAAGGCAGTGGAAGAAAACAGTACAGTAAGAGAAAGCTGTGCCATGCACTGGTATTTTGGTTAGCCATGAGCATCAGTGGCAGGATGTGTGTAGGCATATGTATACTTATGGGATGCATACAGTTCCACAGAAGGAAGGAAAGCAGTGTGCGTTTCTGCCAGTGAAGAAGCAAGTGCTGACCATGAACATGCAAAAGACTGAGATGATAAGTAAGAGATATTAAAACACAGCTCACTACAGCCAAAAAGTGAACACAAAAGTGAATCATGAGCGTCGACAGTCTCTATTATTCTTATGTGTTACTTACTTTATTACTATTCCATTGAATTTATTAATTTCATATGAAATTCCATCTCACTCCCTCAGTTATAAGTGAGTGCATTCAACGGGATACGATAGACCTCACGGCTCCCACCTTTGAGCAATTTGTTCTACAGAGAACTGGCTTCAAAAAAAGCCATCTATGATATCTAAATTCACTTTTCCCATTGAACTTCAAGGAGTGTTTTGGGGAAGGAAGACATACTCGATCAATTTACCCTTCTGGATTCACTCACAAATCCTTAGAAACAATCGAGTTTATTTGCTATTGCAATGTTTTGCTTTGTTGCTCTTCAGACATTAAAAGGTAAGCAGGGATAAGAATAAATAGATTTACTTAATATTATTTACTGTAGTAATGTTGCTGAAGTGAAAAAGCTAGATACCAAACTCTGCTTTATTTTGTGTGCTGTTATAGAAAAGTAAGCTATACTCTGGGAGGATTTTTGGTAATCTGCTTAGTGTGCAGAAAGAAGCCATGCTAACCTCTGTAAATTTTGGCATATGAAGGAAGAGGATCAAAGTACCTTACATCTTGTCTTGGTGGTATCAGATAGATAGCTTTGGAAATGAGAATAAGGCCGCTGTTCTTGAAAGCAAACTTAAGTCAATTCATTTTCATGTACATTGGAGAAGGTCTCTAATAAAAGGCTGATTAATGAAAGCTATTAATTGGTTTTACCAAGACCTACCACAAGAACTACTACTATTATGTACCATACCAAGATTCTAGCTTTTTACATTTGCAAATTAGAATTTGTGCAAGTGCCCCAGTATTTTCTAAAGAAGCCATGGAATCAATCAGCTTATTCCCTGCAGGAGCCTGAAAGTACAAGTGAAAGATTGGTCGCCCCTTCCTGTTTATTCCTTTTTACTAAGAAGGTTTTAGACAATTCTGTGATAGATGAGATACGCTTCTCAAAAGTGATAAAGCACTCCCTAGAATTCCTGTCCCTTACACTCCACACCATTGTGCATAATGAGAAATAAACAGCAATGAAGAGAAAGTGACCTTTACGTTTATTACGTAACAAAAAATTCCCTCTCCTATCCATGCGGGCAGGTGTGAAAAGAAGGAGGCAAGAGAAGGAGCCACAGAACTTTTCTTCTCTTGATTTCCATGCACAAAAGGAAGTGAGGTCAATTTCTCATGCCTGCTTTCCTAAAGACACACTTGCCACATCCATCAGCATGCCCTGCATGCAGTCAGTAGTCCTGCTGCAAACTAAGCACTCTAAGAGGTGAGGAAGAGACCATTTGTGTAGGAGACAAAGCAGCAATATTCAGGAAAAAGGTTAGTGTATAACAAACGGTCTTATACCACAGCAGAAAATGAGCATTTCCCTGTGTCATAACCAGACAAGCAGATTTACCTGGAAGGCCTTTTGGTTTTGATTTCCTAGTGGCATCAGCTTTGCTGTATCTTCGTTAAATGCTTATAACACTAAGGCTTCACTGGAAGCACTGGGAAGGACAGGGGACTAATATCTCTATCTGCATCCTGCGTTTTACTATCCTTTTTGGCATGGAGATTACGTAGAAGACACTCATCACCATCTCAGTGTCCTCCACTCGATGTAAGAGTCATGATTCAAAATATATTCAACGTAGAGCAGATATACCTGCCTATCATCAAAGCCATTTTAAAGAACTACATGACTCACTGAGTCTTCAGTCAGGAACCCAGTTTAAGTTTTACTGTCATTAACTGAGACTAGTTTTCCTATGGAAAACAGCAGACTTCTGCAAATGGTCAAGAAACAGTGAAAGATGAGGTTGACTGATCAGAGGCAACTTAGAATGAGATAAGCCTGGACATATTAAAAACAGGAAAACTTGACCTCCAGCCAAAACAAAGCTAGCAGACTCTCATAACTATTCATGAATTCTCATCAGGTCTAAGCCTGTCATAGTCTCCAGCAATGAGAGATAACAGAATGACAAATGCAGCCCAGCTTCTCCATCTTACAGAAAAAACCTGCCTCCTCCTCAGGAAGGAAAAACACAGCCTGTTAGCATTTACACGAGGAAATATTTGCAGCATGAATTTCTGGGGCTTGGAGATCACCAGGACAACATAAAAGCAGATTTTTGAGGTGTAAGAGTTAAGGGGTTGCCAGGTTAAGTATAAACAAGAAACTAAATTAAAAAATTAATTTTTTTTTTAAAGGGATTGGATCAGTAGAAAGATATTGTAGTAAACAACCTTGCATTAGGGGTTAAAGACGGCAAATTCTACAGGATTTTTCTCATTTTAAAAGTTCAAAAAATTACCAACTATTGAAGAGTTTTTTCTATTACTTTTTCCTGTGGTTACATGAAGGACTGAAATTCTACAAGCTCATAGAGTACTGACAGTTAATTTTCTGTCCTCCAGGGAAATGGTTTATAACTCTCTCGTTATGATTACATGGCTTATGTGCACTATTGTTAAATCCACAGAAGCAGAAATAAGGGGAAGATGTCCCTTAACTACATTTGCATTAATTTCACTACTAACCAAACTGTGCTTTTCTGATTATTTAAAAGTATCTTTGAAAATGACATAAATATTCAGATATAGTACAGACATTTTCATTATAGTACATGCACTAGAACTATTTGAAAGAAATAGTATCCACATATTATGTTCATAAAACATTTAAGGATACCCAATTCCTATTTAAGTGAAACTCCTATCATGTATTTATTCAGAAAACCATTTAATTTGGTTGAATACTAGAATGAAGACTTTCTCTTTAGGTACATTCATTATCTGTTTAAAAACAAGTAAATTGCATAATTACAGTTTAAATTCTCCTAAAATCATCTACACATAAATAAGATTTACCCATTCTGAATTGATGTCTGATATTAGCAACACGCAGGAGAAGTGAAAATGTTACTCTTCTTTTGTGCTGGTATCAGTTTATGCTGATTGTCCACAGGTACTATTGAGATAGGATTGGAATTTGTTTGCATTCCCATAAGGAAAATATGAATGAACACTATACATTAAATGGAATGTTTACTCAATTGCTACAGTACTTATATTTTAAAAAGTGAAGTACATTTTAAAATGGACTGCTGTCCTTGTACTCTAAAATACAAGTCAAACTTTTTTTTTCCTTTTTTTTTTTAATTTTTTTTTAATTTTTTTTTTTAATTCTTTAAACCCTCATATTTCGTCAATTTATGCAAAATCCTTCAAGAATACCAGCTTTTCCTGCCCACAAAATGAGAGTTTCAGCATGTTTTGTTCTCACCAATATAAATTGCAGATGTTCAAAAGCTTCAAAAATTATTTCAATGTTTTCACTGAATTTCAAATTCACATGTTAATTTCTTTGGTCAGAATTACTGCTACCAGATAAAATAAGCTAGCCTGCCATTTAAAGAATAATTTAAAAAAAAAAAATGTTATTTGGGCTATAAGCAAATCTGCAACAGAATTAACCTTTTGTTGCTTTATTAGCAGAAACTTCAGTTTTAATCAATGCTAAGGTCTGCTAATGCAGATTGCTAAGGGATCATATCAACCATTTCTATGGAAACCATAGATGTAGATGTAATTGAAATACTTTTTTATTATCATTTAATGATCAGAGCATAAACTAGAAGTGATACTTCTCTGGGTGTACTTTAACCAAAAAACAGAAGCACATGGGGGCCTTTTGGATAGATGTACCTCAGTTTGATGAGCACAGTTTAAAACTGAAGCACTGTTGTACTGTTCAAATAGAAAGATCCCATTTCACCAGCAGTGTCTCAAGGGCCTTTATACATTAATGTGTCAGAGAATGTACATTATTAAAAAGGAAATCTGTAAAGGTATTATCAGTGTCTTGTCATCTAGCATTTATTAATTATGCCATGTTCTCTTTCACAAGTAAGAAAGATTATTTCAATTATTTTATCAGGTTGATTCTAGTTCAGATAGTTTAAGGGTCAGTAAGAACTACAGCGAAGAGGGAAAAGCTTTTTGACCAAATTTTCTACTGTGGAAAGAAAAGTGCACCTTTTTTCAACAATCAGTTGAATCAGTTGAAGAATTGTCTTAAAAAGGAATGAAGTACTGTGTAAAACAGGCACATCATTATTTTAGTTTTAAATCCGTTTATTTGAGATAAAGCATGATGCTATATACAGAAAAAAAAATGTGGGTCAAAGCAAGAGCAATACAGAATGGGCAACATGTCCCTTTGAACTTCGGAGTTGCTTTTATAAACCTCAGTGCACCAACAGTACTATATATGTCGTCTTACTCCTAAACACCTCTAGCAAAAAGTCAATTCCTTGCAGGTCCTGAACAACCACATTCTATCCTTCATCCAATGACAAATTCAGATTTCAAATATTATAGCAAGTAGTCTTATCAAATAAGTTTTACTAGCATTATATACTGAAGAAAAAATGATAACGCTTAAGTCTTATTTCAAACAGCATCGTTTGACTATGTGAACTAAGCAGGTTGTACATTTAGCAAACGCTTGGCCAGGCTCAGACAGCTTTCCTTTTCATCCTATGTTCTCATATTTAATTATCTTTACAGCAATAAAAGTCAATAAAACCTAAGTCTCTCTCCTAAAGAAACACTGTGAATAACTTTCATTTTCTCCTGTAAGTAAAGTCAAAAAAGTAACACAATGATCTTTTCCTTCTATCTGTATATTGAAGTTGCATTTGATATCGTAAAGGACAAAAGCTAATCTACTTTATACCAAAGAACGTGAACAAGGCAGTATGATTATTTTTGCTTTTGGTGACAGTGAGTGAATTCCAGGCTAACAACAGAAAACTACCAAAGACGGGCACTCAGAAAAAATAAAAACAACCTAGCAATCATCTTTCCTGTACGTGTGTTACACTCTTAGGCTTTAACTCAGGATAGCAGTTATTTCTTTCCTGTAATTCTCTCTCACATCTTTGCCCACTGAATGTGGGCTTTTAACTTTTAACATTAAGGATTTGCGCCGACAGGCCGTGATGCCAGTTGCGCAATTTGGCAAAGCGTGGGCTGTTACGTTCCGTTTCAAACCTTTCCCTGTGGCATGAAGAAAGAGAGAGAGAAAGACAGAGACAGAGCAAGAGAGAGAGAGAGAGAGATACAGAGAGAGAGACAAAGAGAAGAAAGAAAGGAGGGAGAAAGAAAGGGATTAGGGAACATGGCTACCACTCCCCTGCCTTATTATAATTAGGGCAATGGCAATTTATTTGGATTTGTTTCCCCGGCTTTTGAATCAGTGCAAAGAAAGCTGGACGATCCTTTTTAGACCATGAATGAATATTTTTGCATTTGTTCATTTCTGAGGAGTAATTTGAAGTAACTTTATATTCTATGACTTAAATTTGGTATTACAGGTCTGCTTTTGCTAGAAATGCAGTGCAATCCCATTGTTTTCCTGCCAGCAGATTCGCTTGGCTCTCCCCTCCCCAACCCAAGCAGTCATTTAAAGTTGATTCAGTACAGGAGCAAAATTATTGCAAATATTTTCCATTCCGTAACTAATACATAGGCCAGCATATTTATATCTATTTCTCATGCTGTCCTATAAGGCCATCAGATGCAGCATTCAGCAGTAGTTTCTACAGGTTTCTCAACAGAAGCAAGTACAGGTATTTCTGATCATTTGTGTTGAAGAGCAGAATAACCTGGGATTTTCAAAAGTGCAGTCCTGTGAATAACTGACCTCCCCCTGCCAGTTTTGACTGCAGTCTGGTGCTCTTGAGCAAGTTGTAAGCAATGTTCAGCACCTCTCAGACCTTAACTTTTTCTAGATGTTCTATAGCTTAATTTAAGATTTTGCAAACAAAAAGTGGATGGAGGAGGATGTGGGATGAGAGTGTACTCAAGGAGAAGTATGTTATTTACAAATTTATTTGATCAATTGCAAACAGATTATTTTACCTGTTCTGCCTATTATTTAAACTCAAAGTTAACTCTGTTAATTGTAGCAGAACTTGAGAGTGAAATCAGTGGAAAAGAAAGGAACAGACCAAACTGGTTTTACTCCTCAGGCTGAATATAGCACAAGACATTGAACAGTGTAAATATCAACAAATTCACTGATATTTCTCAATTTTCTTTCTAAATCTAAGGGAGTCTTTATGTATGACTTCCTAAACTATCTTTTAATTACTTAAAAATATAAAAGTATTTATTGCTGAACCACTAAAAGTGTATGGTGGCATTTATTCCAGTTACACTGAAGTGCATTAGCTACAGTGGGTCTTGAATTTCATGAACTCCCTCACTGCTTTAAAAATGTATCCCTCCATTCAAGGAAATGGCATTAAGAAACACCTGCCAATCTTGAAACAGATACCATCTTTCTGGAAACTGTTCTGTAACAGTCATCACAACAGCAAATTAATGTTTCCACAGCAAGTTATAATCGTATGTGCGCCTTCAAAGTAGCAGTAACATGAGCAAAAGGAAGTCATGCTCTGCATTCAGTGATGTTAACAGAAAATAAATATTCTGCCTCCTGAAGATTCTAAGTCTTACCGATACCACTCAAAGCGTATGTTAAGAAGTTAGAAGCAGCAATCCAAAAGTGACTATTTTTATGTAAAATGAGCCTGCCAAAAGTGAGCCACGTGTTCCTTTTTCCAAGTGTTCGGAGGAAATCTTACTGCCGTCTCATGCAGCTCTTGCTGACTACACTGAAGAACTGACACAGAGACAACGGAAAGCACCAGAGGGTGACTGCTCACAACATGCTCTAGGACCAAAGTCATTCATTCTGGCAGTTTACATTTTGAAACATTTAATATTTTTTTTTTCCATAAAGCCAAAACAAGATCAGTGCAACATTTAACCTGACAAGCTTCACACCCCACAATTCTGTGACAGCCTTTTGCGTTTGAGAGCCCAGGAAGCCTTCCAGCTGATCTCCTAACCATGGGCATGGAGCAAAACCTGGTTGTACAGGCTGTACAGTGTCTACCATTATTATGATGGTAGAGTGAAGTTCAAGTATTAATTCTGTGCATCTGACATAGCTTCTTCCACCCTTTCCAAAATCAAAAGATGAAACAGAGAGAGGTCCAATCAACCCAAGAAAACATATGATGGACGCATGCACAACCAGTGCCTGTGCTACAAAATCTGTGGGTAGGGTGCATATAATGTATGAAATAGGCACCAGGGCACCAAGATGAGGCAAGTACTATCAGTTTGCTATGAAAGAGGCCCTATTTCACTTCTTGCACCAGAGCTTGTGATGTATTACTATACACACACTACTACTAACTATCCACTACAATATTCCCTTCTGCCTCTACTAACAAAGAATGTCCTGAAACTTCTTTTGGTAATCCAGATATGCTTAAATATACTCAGAATCATTACTGTCCTTGTGGTAAAAAAAAAACAAAAACAAAAACAGTAGCATTAATACATTAAAACTGCAGAAAATGTGCAATGCATAGTAAATACAGTCATGTGCTTTTAAGTTACACTAAAAAATGTAATTTACACTATGCATGTTGATGTACTAACTTTTGCAATCCACCTAATATCACATTAAACTTCCACTATCTAGTGTTTTACAAAGCCAGAAACTACATCCAGAAAGATCACTTCTTTAATAAAATATATTACTATCAGATGTGTGTATAGGAGAACTGTTACATTTGCTACAGTATTTCAAACCCCCCCGTAGTAAGGATTCACATGTGTGCTATTACATCAAAACATGTAACGTAGGGTACATTTTCTAAGAGTTAGGCGTGTACATTTGATAGGAGAAATGAATCCAGCGGGGATGTAATGCCAAGCCCGATGTTCAGGCACCCACCCATGAACTTCGGTGAACTGCAATAAAAGGCTTGTGGCAGACATAAAACTGGAATTCTGCATACTGTATTTTCATAGGGAAAATGACAGCCATCTTTCTCACTAGCTCAACTTCATAGCTTGGACTGTGATCGAAAGCTCAAAGTATTCATAGAAGAAACATGCTGGTAAAAAGATGATGATGACAAAATAGAGCAAGTGGATTGAATATCACAGAAATCACAAACCCAACTAGTGGTGTAGAGTAGCTAATGTGAAATAGGAGTTTGAAGTATGGAAATAGAAAATCAGGCTTACATGCAGGATGCTCCAATTCAACTTAAGTTATTAAGCTGTACACAATAATGTAACAAAAAGTGGATCCCTGGCAGTATAGGAAAACCTAAGATGATCACAGGCCTTTAATTCCTTGTTTTATTTCTGAGCATACTCATTTTATCAGCATTATTGTTAGGTCATAGAAGGAGACAAATATATTTCACCTCAGCAAAAGCAGTCCTGTGCTTCCTTATTATGCAAGTTTTGGTTACACTTCCAACAGAACGTGAGCAAATGATTATGGATACGAATAGAAAAAAGCTCCTTTAGTGTATTGTTTCAGATGAATCAGATGTCAGTCAGGATCATCCAAATAAATTGCACATAAATTTCAATGCTATCACAACATTACATATTCTCATACAGTTACACAATCAAGCAGTTACACAGGATTTGGTCTTAGAATCTCGCTGCATTCACACACACAGTAAAGTACATAAAAGTTGCATGGGCAGGGAGCTTTCAGATTTGAACACACTTTTTTGTACTGCCTTAAATGCATGCCAGTTTGTTAACCCTTTTCATTCAAATTACTCTCACGGATAGCATTTTAATTTTAGTTATTTTTAAGTAACTGTGTTAGAGACAATGTGTAAGGCAAGAAAATAGTTGTATATGCTAGTATTAATGCTGTTTTAAAACATTATTTGGTTATCACAAGGGACAGAAGCCATGTTTTTCACAAGGAGTCTCTTACCTTGATCTCCTCAGGGCTTCTTCATCTGGATCTTGCACTGCAGGAAAAAACCATTTCCATTAGAACAGAAATGAAGAAAGAAATAATCAGCTACGTGATAAAATTACAAGTTCTTCAGAAAAGCGTCAAAAGCCTGTTTAAAGGTACACTGATGCTGACTTTACAGCAGTGGCTTTTGTAACAGTGAGAAGAGGAGCAGTTTCCCTAGAGCTAGGCAGAAAGATCTTAGGAAAGCGGCTATTACTACAACATCCTTTACTAGCAGCATTTCATAGCTGTAGGCAACGACCCTGCAGAGAGGGCTTGCTGTTCTGTGCTGTTCTGTGGAATCACGTCAGCGTTAGCAGTAGATTAATACAAGGAGAAAAAACTAAATATTTCTCTGTGATGTTGGAAAGGTTCTTAAACTAGAACAGAAACAAGATCTGAATTTAGCACCAGATGGTCAGAAAAGTATTTCTGTAGGCAATAACCAAAGAAGTTCAAACTCATACAATGTTCACCAAAGATTTAGGTTTAGACTAGAGGCTGATAGAGGAACATAGGTACAGTACAAACAATGATCCCTAGTTTTTTGTTTTTTACTTCAGGAATTCACTTCTATAAAAGTCTGTTACAAGATACTTAAGTGCTTTATCCTTTCTCTAATGAATTGAAGACTTTTATGTATAACTGCTGGAAGGGTCACTGTGCATAGATTACATTTGTAAGAAAGGATTATATGGTCCCAGATAAACTTTTACTGTACAGTCTTATACTTATTTTGGTGAGACCCTTGGCAGATCAAAGATTTTCTTCATAAAGTATAAGGTGAGACACAAAACTCGGATTTCCTAATTCCCTTAATTTACATATATAAGGCTTCTTAGCCCTCCGTGACAACAACTGCAAGAAGAATGTGAACCAAGTATTAGTCACCAGCGTTAGGATAAGAAAATAAAGAGACAAATCTAAAGCCAGGATGAGGAAGATGCTTTGTTATTTGACTTACTGAACTCTGTTCCAGTCATCTGAGCAAGGATGCGAAAAGACTTAGACTGCAGGTTGGCAGAACGGCGGCTCCAGTCTTCAGTTTCATCTTCAGGCTTGTTCTGAGTTTTGAGAACAGCCTGATACACCGGAGATGCACTGTCTACGTGAGGATCTTTAATAGGAAGGGTACTGCAATTCAGAAAGTGAAATGTTGTGAAACAACACGCGGCAGCTTTCATCTTAACTTCTCTCTGGTCTTACAGCTTCTCATCCGAACTAACAGCAATTCAAAACAAAAGGACAAATACATAGATTAACATCAGGTGAACTAAGAAAGATTTTGCTCGTTATAACTGTGCAATCATTCAAACCCTTATATTAAAAGCACTGTGAAAATGGTTTGGAGATACCTGTTCATGATTCCTCAGCCAAAGCAGCTATAAGCTTCTGTGATGATATAAAGGAGACTGTGATGATAAAGGAGACTTATTTCTCCAAGCATTCTGACCAATATTATTTCTTATAAAAACAGCTTTGTGTTGGTACTGTTTTACATTATGTTTCATTACAGTTTTGGGCCAGTGTATTTTAAGGTAGCACATAAAAACAGAGAATGCATTTTATTATATTATTAATGTAATAAACTTTTTTACTATTATCTATTTTTTTCCTTTTCAGAGGTCATTATTCTCAGACAAAAGTCTGAATTCAAACTCAAGCTGCAGCAACTACAGATTCATTGCCTACTTTTAGTAGAAAAAAAGATGACTTGTACTCAAGACTTACTCAAGTATTTTATATCTAAAAACTTCAGCAGTAAAATGTACCTCAGGCTTTTCCAATGTCTCTCATCATCTTGCACCATGATATCCAGGAGGAAACTTCTAATTTTTCACATCCAAAGCCAAAACTACAGATCTCTGTAGCACACCTGAGGTTAATGTGCTTGTTTTGTGTTGTTTTTTTTTTTTTCCCTCCTGCGTAACTAATTTCTGCATAGCACAGTTTGAATAGTGACAGAACTTTAGAAAGACACTGTGAGGGAGTGATGTGTACAGCCATGCGTACACAACTTTTGTAAGCACAAAGTCTTTTTCTGAAGCAAGTGGTTATTTTTAACTGCTTTAATGTGCTATTCCATACAGAGATTTGCAGGCAGGATATTCAACTCCACAAAAATTGAGAAATGACTCAAGAGATAGGGGCCATAACTCAATGCTATAAAGTTTAGGGAATGGTCACCTGCTGTAGAAGTTGCTTCTCTGGCTCAGGCTCTAATTTAGTATTATCTGAAAATTTTGCATGCTGCAGAGGAAATCAACAAGGAAGTTGGTTTTGCTATTTGAAAGCAGATGAGGAATGATGAAAAAGCCAAAAGCATATCTGATATCCTATATATAGAGGTAGATCCTAAAGTAATGCCTCCTATTTATTACCATGGAAACTACAACAGATACAAAGAATACAATAACACTATTTGAGAGAGCAAATTCTTAGCTACATAATGCTGTTTTTCAACATAGTCATCTCTATTAAGTATGCACTTTTGCCAGTAATGAACAAGAGCCTGCATGCCATGCGCATAAAGACTTGCACCAGTAGAGGTGATCCACTGTTTTACAGCTGCTACAATTGCATTGTTGCTAGAAAAACGTTGCTCACACAGTCTATCTCCACTGAACTGAGCAAGTGAAAGCCAGAAGGTGCCAAACCCAAACTGTACAGGGAGTATTGTAGGACAGTCCAGCTGAAATTGGCAGTTTCTTCCACAGTCTTCAAACTGGTATGGGACTTGGCATTTGTGCGTTGCAAGAGAAAGGTTGTCTTCTTCTCTGGCCTGAGTGTTAAGTCTGAGCCCTCAGCTTAGTCAGTGATGTGACATAGCAGTCAGAACTGACAGCTTGCCTGGGCCCCAGGAAATTCACAAAGATTGTGCCTTTCCTGCTCTGAAAGAGCACACATCACTTAACTGGCAAGGGCTGCGTAAAGAACTTTTTCTTCAATGGGGAATTCACATCACCACTCCATGGACTACCATTTTGACTTCAGCTTGTAGCGATGACTCCCTGTCTCATCACTGGTAATGATGCGATCTGGGAAATAGTCACCTCCAGCCTTCTATTGGTTCAATTCCTGACCAACTAGCATGCAGCGTCCTTTTGTTTCAGTGTAAGCATTTGTGGAAACCAGCTGGTACAAAAGTCATCCAACTCCTGTGTTGCCTCCATCATTTGCAATACAGTTAAGCTGATATTCAGTTCTGTACAAACTCTTGGTTATAAACCCACAAATTCATGTGGATGAGCTCATTGGAGCAGTCTTCATTTCATAATACAACAGGTGTGCATGGCTGTCTAGAACATGGCTGGTCTTTCATTTCACTGTCACCAGAGCTGAAATGTGCCACCCACTGCTTTACTGTGCTAACATCCAGTGTTTCATCTTCATAAACATTCAGCAACCATCAATGAATATCAATGGGTGCCATTTTTCCACATAGAGGAATTCAGTTCCACTCTTCTGCTTCATACATACTTCCATGCCGTGTCAGACTCCAACCTGTCAGACTGCCCCTCTGCTGCCATCTGTCACGTGGCAACAAACTGCAATGGAGTATTGGTGGGAAGGTTCAATCTCTATTCCATACCACCAACATCCACCTCTGACATCAAGGACCAACTTAATATAATGGGAGGCATTACTATCACAACAGCTCTCATACAGCATACAGTAAAAAACAAACAAACAAACAAAAAAAAAACACCAAACTACTAGGCAATACCTTAAATGTCAGTACTTTCCAGGTGACACATCTCTGCTTCAGCATTGCATAACAAACTTTTTTAGTGGATCCACAACTAGTGATAGCATGGATGTGTTTTTCAAGCAAGACTGCAAGTGGTTCAGAAACACGACACACACTTATATATGCTGTAGACTCACAGCATGTGTGATATGTGGCTGTTTCATACCCCAACACCTTCGGATTTTTTTTATTATTTTTTATTTTTTTTTTTTTAAGAGTATTTATATTTCTCACACCCCCAGCATATGCAGACTTTTCACTTCCTTGAGGACTCAGTTGGGCACAAGTTCATTACTACATGGTGGAGCGGAGCTTTGGAGAAAAAGACCCTAAAAATGAATCTTCAGTTCAAGATCTGAAAAAAAGAAACTTCCCCCAAAGGTGACCTGGTTTTCAAGTTCCCAGCTGCACTTCAGGCATTCCTCTTAGTACTGACTAAGCATGCAGTATCTTTTGCCTTATCAAATAGAATCACAGAATGTCTGGGGTTTGGAAGGGATCTTTGAAGATCATCCCATCCCAAAACCTCTGCTGAGGGCAGGGAAATATCTAGGGGGAGGAAAGGCTAGATGATTACTTTAATTGGCCAACAGTTACTTTATACCTCAGACTTGTATTCCAGTGCTGAAGTTCAAAAAAGAAAAAAAAAACCCTGCTAGACCTGATAGCAAATTTTAGAACTGCAGTCTGTTGCAAACTGGATATACGCAGTACTGTTGATTTTAACCACGTATGTTTTAACCACAATGTTAATAAGTAGTTCTTATACCTCTTCGTAATTTAATTTTTCCATCTGGGTACACACATGCAGAAATATCATGCATCCTTAAAAACGTTACCTCAAAATGGCATTACTGAAAAAAAAAAAAAAAAAAGCCTGTCAAAATGGATTAGAGCTTTTGAATTTTCTTAATACAATACCCTAAGATACTATAGTAGTGTTCAATAGAAAGTTATCTCTTTTTGCACATTATCATACAGATCAGATGTTATTAGCATTAAAAGAAGCTTAAAAGACAGTCAAATCTCTTTGGATATGTACAAACGTGATTTTATCTTGCAGTTCATTATAAAATATGGTCTACCCTGTGAATCACTTACTGAATCATGACTCAGTTTTAGTGCAAGCAAGTAGAAAGATGATAAATAAAAACTTTGGAAGTACTATATAGCTCTACCCTTAACGTAAGCATACAACAAAATATTGTAACACAGGATATTAGACTAATTCTGGCTATTGACTAATGCTTTGAGATGTAAAAGGAAAAAGTTCCTGCAGATCAGAGAATTATACAGCCAAACTAGCTTATTGTAAAGAGATGCTAGACTTCGTTTAGTTTATACAGTCACATTATTGATTCTGCTACCGGAACTGTAAGACCTTAATCCTGATAAAGCTGCTGGATTTATATCTGCTTACATGAATTGTGAATTTGGCTGAAACTGCATAACGGAACCTAAAAGAGGTTTTACTGAAATGTACTTGAAATACCTGACCACGTGGTTTTATTGCAATCAACTCTTAATTCTTGGTATATCAAAATTAATTGTAACAAAGCAACATACAATGAAATATGAAGTCAGAGCACTTGAACATTGCTATCCTCATGTTTTAGTTTGAGTTCTGAATAACTGTAGTGTAAGTAATTTGTAAGCTTTCCTTTAAGTTCTCCAGGGCAACCCAGTATTTGTGTTATTTTCTAAACAGTATAGTCCTGACACCGGTCTTACTGATAGAAAAGATCACAGATTTCAAATGGTTAAACTGGAGGATGAATCCCTGTCCTAATACTACTTTCACTGATACCAGAAGTAAACAGTATTTGCAGTTACTGTGCAGAACAGAAGCCTTTTGGATCTCCAGTCATAGTACTGTATTACATACACACCTGTATTACATACCACCTCATGGCTTCAGAACTTATCTGTAATATAAAGTTAGAAGCCCAGAGAAAAGTAACACATGTTACTGTGATAGGCAGAGAATTGGGACCAAATGGATCAGTACATAATTTAGTCTACTTTTATTTGACAAACTTCTCATACTATACTAATATAATTTCCGCATGAAGCAAACTTTTATCTCAGAGTTGATCTATTAGCAACCTGACGAGTTGTAGTAATATGAGCAAGGATTGTATCTTCCTATCTAGATTTAAAAGGCTGTGATCATAGTAGGATAACTGAGAAATAACATGGAGAAATTTGTTTAGTTACTAAAGCGCTAGGAGTTTTTAAAAAATAGTTTATAAATGAGGCTCTGTAACACACAGCACAGTAGGCTTAGAAAGTTCCCTGCAACTGACCACACATAAGAATAGAAGCACAATTTTCCTCTGGAGTCAAGTGAATGCTTAGCTTAGGAATGGAGTTCTTAAGCATTACAGTTTCCATTATACAATGCCACACCATCTGGTAGAAAGTGTTCTTATAATCTACACCCTTATTGAAACCACAGATATAAAGAACTTCTTTCATTGCACTTTGTTAAATTGTTAAATTTACTTCCATCTTTGGAGACTGACTGAGCTGTGATCAAGCCAACAAATTGTTTGGGATGCATATTATGGAGTTATGAACACAACAGAATAATATTGGTGGGGAAAAAAAAAAAAATCTCTCAGTGAGAAAATAGCCAGTAAAGGGAGTTGTAGGCAAATCTATAAAGTGCCTGCATTATGAATAAGCTTACAGCTAACAAATTTGAAAGAAGCAATGTTAATGTTTGTTTCTCTACCTATGTTTTGGATTCATGTGATAAGAAGGTAGGCTCTATTTTAGGTCAAACATACCTAGTAAGAAACAGGGCTGTACTTATGCCACATATAATTTCAGTTAAGTCACAAATGTGGATAAGTTTATCAGACAAGATTAGCAGAAACATGCACTGGAAAAAAAATTATTGAAAATCAATGAATTTTACTATAGTCCTAAGGATAACAAAGCATATGGCATAAGGCATATATATAGTAAATATACTAGAAGGATAACAAAGCATATGCATAAGGCATATAGACAGTATATATACTAGATAAGGGAATAGTACTATACAATTTTCCATTATAAAGGATAAAACCAAAGTCAGCACTAAGTAAATACTTGGCTTCTTTAACTATTAATAGAAACCCTCCCCCTTTCTTAATTCAGTGTTTGTTACAAAGAATAGTCAAGATAAGTGAAAAGCCGTCTATCTTCAAATACAGACCACTAAATCTTTTCCTGTGGTATTTGAGATACCAGAAAAAGTTGCATTTGCTCAATTCCATCCCAGCTGAAACTAAGACACTAAGACACTAAGACACTATTTAACCATCCTTTAAACTGAAAAAAAAAAAAAAAAAAAAGAAAAAAAACCCCACTTTCAAAGCAGTACCTAGAATTGATTTTTATTTTTCACAGAAAAGATACTCCAGAAAAAAGAAGAGTCAAGGAAGAACTCTCATCATGCATATGGGGACTATTAGATGTTCCATGCAGAGAAAGAGCATTCCACACAAGGAAATAATCTTACCCAGCAAATTCTCCACCTTGGGCTTGTGCCTGGCCTGCAATTGCATCCATGATGGCATCTTGGGAATACATGCTGATTGGGGTGTTATACTGGGCGTGAATTATAGTAGCCTTGCCGCCTAGGCCTTTCACCTCAATGGGTTTGTGTGTAGACAGGGCAGAGTCCTTCAGGACACTGGGGTTGAAACGCTCCGTGAAATCCGTACTGGATTGTGCAAGAGTGAGGTTCAACAGGAAGGGAGGGGAAGAAAGGAGAAAGGTGTGACAGTTAAGTGAGAGAAAAACTAACACAGGAGTGTATATGTGTATTCATGGCATCTCACCACAAAAGCTTCAGTTCAGAGAATAAGAGTAACAGTTAAAAGCTGGCTGCACTCATGAGTGACATCTTTGTGTTGGCTATTGGACAGATAAAAAAGGTGAAGAGTTGTCTTCATAAAAAATCCCTATGTATTTCTCATATTTACATATATTAAAATTGTTCTCTTACATGCATATGTAATTGTATTCATGCACATAAGCAAAGGCACACGTTTGTATGCATGTCCACAGATGTATGCACATCAGTGAACTCCCCACAAAGGTCATACACAGCACTAGGAAAGTACAATGAGGTGAAGAGATGTCAGCTTCTCTATTATTTAGAAGATCACTGTGCATAATTAATCACAGTGAAATTTAGTACTCGTGCCTTTTCATGCTGAAAGCCCTTCACAGCCTCTACAGAAGGCCCGCGTGTTGCAATAACATGATAAATGTTCAGTCTCAAATCTAATTATCTCATCGCGCAATCAACATTGCGGTCATATTTGGAGGAGATGCAGCCATCTTCTTCCAGTGGCTTTGCTTATGAGGGAAGACTTACTTGAGAAACTGAACTATCAGTAATATAATTGGAGTTCCCATAGCAAAAGGAAGAGTTGGTTTAATGTTGTACTTCAGCTAAATTGCACCTAGTTTCCTTGTACTGCCTAGCTGAATACTGTTACCATCCTACAGTTTGGACTGAGCACTGTGTGGATTTTTAACCAAAAAAAAAAATCAAAACCTCGGCTGTTAGTCACTAAAGTAACTGTCCTTCCTTAACCTGTGGAATATCAGATTAATATCCAGCCTGCTGATCCTACCCTGCCAACAGCAGGAGGATGACAGCAGTGCAGCTCCTGAATGCTCACCAGGACTAAGCAAAACTGAGAAATCCATCCTTTGGGAAATGCAGGTATTTCACAAAGATTTCATTTTGAACTGAGCCAAAAGCTAAGAAAGGATGTAACCCTCCTGCCCAAAACAGCAGCAGCAGTAGTGCAGTAATTCTGAGAAATGTAATCCAATTTGAATGGAATAAGTTTCATTTTCAACCTAAAACCATTAGATCATATTGACTATATTAAGTCTTCTGCTGAATTCTTTCCTGTAACTGAACTACACCTGCTTTGGTAGTGGAACAATACTGTTCCTATCAGTCATGAGTGAGCCATGGAGTGTGTCTGAGCACTAAATCTGAACACCCAACACTGCATTGAGGAAAAAAAGAAAATAAAGATGGCAACCATCGGACAGCCTTCCAATGATTAACAAAGATGATGCTCCATCACTGAATCCAGCCAGGAGACTCCACTATGCTTTAAGCTTTCTCTGTGGTGGGATGCCCTGACTGCAGATGGGCAGTAGGAGAGAGGCAGTTACATGTCATTCAGCAATACTCTACAGAACAAAAACAGCAACATGCTCAAGGAACAGAGACATAAATAAGCACATGCTGTACTACAGCCATAGCCTTTAATGACACACATCAACGCTATAAGGAAGGAGAATGGAAAGCTGAATTAAGAGATGATTTTCACTTTTCCCTGAACGCATAAAAATACATTTTCACATCTAAAACACCTCTTCATCAACTGTTCTCCAACATTATATTACTATTCTAATGACATCATCTGTCGAAAGGTGATGTGCAGAGATGTCCAGCATGTTATACTTGACTTTACAGCATGCACATGCCTTACTCTAACAACTGTATCTCTTTTCTTTGTGATATTCTCAGCAATCATCTACTCATTACAAACACATCGGTCCCCAAGATCCTGAATTTGCTGTTCTCATTTCCCCACACTACAAGGCTTAATAGAGATCCTAAAGCCAGGATCTGAGAACACTGTGAACAAAAAGATGGAGATTAAAACTGACGCTATAAAAGAAGATACGTAAAAATAAACACCAAAGAAAGGCAGTGACACCCTTACAATGTGACTTCTGCTTTCCAATACAGTCAGAACAATTATCACTGTAAGGTGTCAAGAGCTTTATTTGTCCAAAGGAGCTACATTGGTCACATGACATTTCTCCAACACCTCACTGAAATCAACAGAAAAATGCCTGTCCAGTGTAAATTTTAAGTATTAAATATTATTTCAATTTTATATATTCTAGTAGCAACCTTCTCTTATCAGTTTAAATTTGACATTTAACTAAAACAGATACTTATTTTAAGCTGAATTTAGCCCAGTCTCTTCAGCAATTTATTGACAACATTCAGCTCAGAGACAGAAGAGGACTTTAGGGAGAATTCTTTGCCCTCATCTTAGAAAACAAGATCAGAGCTGAGTATCTGTAAACTTCACTAATAAAGCAAATCAATCACAATTCCAAGTCAAACATGTATACTTATTTGGGGATGATTTTTTTTTAATTAGAGTAAATTTTTTTTTAGTTCTTTTCAGTGTTAATATTTATTGCCAGCCTAAATTCGAATTCTAATGGAGTGTGGCTTAAGAAATTATCTTAATGCTTAGACAAAAACACATCACAAATAATGCCCCTAAAAAGACTCTGATGAATCCTAAAGGCACAGACTACATAAAAAGTTAGAAGGAATCCAATCATGACTGTAGAGATGAGCAAGTCTGAAAGCATCTACAGGAACTAATTAAGCACAGATGCTAAGTCCATTTGCAGAATTAAAACACCACCAAGAAATGCTAAACACATCATGTGCTTAGAACAGAGCACCTCTGCACAACAATGGCAACATATGATGCTTGCCAAGCCAACAAGACTTTTAAAAAAAATGCTTGTAAGCAAGACACAGCAGGAAAATCAGGGATCATGCTACCCCAGAAAGCAAATCTTCACACATACAGCATAACACAAATACTTAGCACTATATGAATAATACTAACTTGGAAGTGGTGTTGGTTATAACCTAAAAGAAGAGAAAGAGAACAACATCATAACCAAACAGAAAGTATCAGTAGTTTTTACAGTGCAAAAGGAAAAGGTAGTTACAGCTTACTAAAGCTTTAAGACCATCTGCAAATAAGAGCAAAAATAAATGTATGCCTGAAAACCCCAACATGATTAAGAAAGGAAAAAAGGCAGGGATTATAGTTTATCTACATGGATTTAGTAGGGTACAATGGCATTTTGGCTGACCCTTGAGCACGATGTTATTACTGTACATCCCTGAATGTGCTGTTACCAAAGTGTATGGTAGGAAAAAAAGTGTTTGCAGATTATATTCTCAACTAAAAATAGTAAATGCGTTATAGAGATTATATTCATCCCTTAGGTACTAAATATTCAGGGGTGAAATTTGTTCTAGTCAGGTCATCCTCAAAATCAGTATTGCAAGATTGACTTTTTTGTCTTTTACTTGCTGGAGAATATTAAAAAAAAATTTTTAAATCTAAAATTGAGGAATATGCCTTATTATTTAACAAGCTATTGGCTGAAATTTTATTGCACATACATTATGCCAGCAGCGGTGTAAGCCAATTAATTTAAGCATAGATATTCCTAATTTTCTCACTGCGAAGACAGTCCTTGCGGTCTGTATTTTTTTGGCAATCCTTATCTGAATACTTTATTTCCTGTGCAATGTACACAGCCTGAAAAAACACATGGTGTACTCTGCTTCACTCCATAAGCAAGAAGAGACTGTGACTTGAATGGTAATTCCAAAAGAAACACAATGCCAAGCTGAAAACATAAGTCTTATGCAGTCAAAGCTGGGAGCAATGAAGAGAGCATGCTCAGACTGTCATATTTCATGACATTGCTAATAACTTCTGTTGATTTCAAGAATGGCTTTCATGGGCTGCATGTATATTTTCCTTTACTTCCTTCAAAGCTTAAATGATATTCACAGATGAGGAGAAACGCATCATAATTTGAGCAAATGAATAACAAAGACTTCAGGATCAATTCGTAATCATTTCTTCTTATTTAGCTTCATGCAACACAGTTACTGGGCACTACCCCTTCCAACTTGCTACTGCAATGCTGGATCCAGAGCAGATGTGGGACTGATACAAAGCACTGGACAGCAATTTTAGATTGACATTCAAGCCAGAATGTTAGGCTTTTTCTTTTGGGGAATCTTCGATATGCTGCCTTTTTTTTTTTTTTTTTTTTTTTTTTTTTTAAATATACAAGCATTTTGCAATTGGTTCACCCTGATGCATTTTTCATGACTGAAAAAACGCTCTTGAGAGTCAGAGCTGCAGTAAAGGATTTGTACTTCTGCATTTCCACAGAAAGGACATAACAGACCGCCTTCTGCAATTACCGTTCTTCAGCCTCTCAGATTCAGGAATATTCTTCCAATTTTATAAACCCTACATAAAGCCAAATATAACAATCTGTTACAGGAACCAGCAGAGCTATATTAGGAACAAGCTGTAGCCTGTAAGCATATCACTGATCCTATGTCCATTTTAGGTACCTACAGGATGACAGCTGGGCACTCATTTACAAAGAAATACGGTGTGAGAGTATCATTTTCTGAAGTGGATTCTGATGGATGCTTTAATCCTCTAATCCAAGTCTCTGCTTTACACATACAATGACAGAACTACAGGATCCTTACCACTGGTTTTAATGAAAGGATATATTACAAAAACAAAAATATGTGCAAAGATGAAAATCATTATATGTGTATACTAAGAACAGCTCAACAGCCACATATCAAAGATTTTTTTTTTAGGTGTGAAGATGTTATCGTTTCCTTCAAAGAGTAGTTTGTTTATATTTGGTATGCTATGAGAAAATCCTCTCTGGTTCTGAGCCACACACTATTTTAGCTTAATGCTAAATACGGACACATGAAGGACCCAACTTGCTGCTCACGGGGGTCACGCAGTAAGAAGCAAGTAACCCAAGCCACCTGGCAAGTACGTGCAGGACAGGTATCAACAGCCCTTGACCTACAATGTGAAAACTAACTTACACTGGAATGAAAAAGAACAGTTTAGAAGCTGTCACTCATTCTTCACATTTACTAATGTTCCCCTTCAGGAGCATAAAGTTCTGCACTTCTAATGAACCACCTCCGTGTTTTTCTACCCTGGCTCAGGATTCTCAACTCTTTATGTAAAAGTGCGTCAGAGCAACAAACGCTCTATGTTTCCTTGACTTCTTCAGAATAAATCTCAAAATTAGTTTTAGCTTACTGACAGGATTTTTCACGGTGAAACCTCTGACAGCAATTCACACAACTGAGCTTAAATGATTTGGTGAAAACAGCAAATTGAATTTGTATTTCAACCAATCGAAACAAAATGCATCTTCAAATTTACCCCCAAACCTGCATTTTCTTATAGGTTTTACTCCACTGATAAGTGCATGCCCATGAATGCACAGTTTTGAAGTTTCGGAATCTCATGACAATATCTCAACCAAAGCAACAAAGTCCAGAATGGATTTTGCAGGGCTTGGAGTGCCTTCCTTGCATGCTCTTTCACATAACAAAATGGAGACAAACATGAATGATACAAAGTCCCAAGGTAGTTACATATGTTTCACCTCACTATCACTTCACTAAGAGCAATTAGAATGATGCCTCTCACTTTATGGTTAACACTCCACTGGGATTGGGAAATATTTAATGTATTCATAAGTTTATTTGCATGTAAACAGATTTAGAATGTCCTAAACCTCAGAGAATTACCTGAGAAGATGGGATAAAGGCAGTTTTAATGTGGTTTTGTTTTTTTAAACAGAACACTTATATGATTTTTCATATATTGTCTTGTCATTCAAGTTCATACACACTTCCATGTCAAGTGCCATTCTGTCAGACTGCCCCTCTGCTGCCATCTATCACACATGAAAAAAATTAATGAAGTACTGATGGGAAGATTCAATCTCCACTTCCATACCATCAATATCCACCTCTGATACTGTGGGCCCACATAATAAAATAGGAGGCATTACTTTTGGAGCATCCCTTGTACATTTTGATTATGTGTACAACATGGAAAAACCACAGAACGAAGACAGAATTGGTGTAGCAATTGGATAGATCAGTACGAGGGAAAGGTGTTACAATAGAGGTGTGATGATAGAAGGACTGGCGTGATAGAAAGGTGTTATACGGGAAGGGAAGAACATTGCTCACCTGTATCAGAAGATTCCAGGTTCACGGGGGGGGAAAACTTCACCAAGGAGGGATCTCCAACCAGAGATCCTTCCCCACGGCCAGTCAGCCCTTAAAAGGGGTCTAAGAGAGGTGCAGCCAGGCTCCACCCCTTCCTGTCACACAGCTGAATTGCCTTCACCTGTGCTCCCTGGGCTGAGCTGGTCCTTTCCCCAGGTGCTCAGTGTTTCAATTAGCTTTCCTCAAGAAAACTGTAAATGAGAAGCATTTTGAGGCATACTTGGCTTACCTTGCCTATGATCCTGCTTTCTTTTAAGCATGAATTGCCCTTCTTAATTGTCCAGCATGCAAAGAGAGCGTAGGATTTCTTCTGTTAAGTTATTAGGAGTGGAAATGCTGAATCACTGAATTACAGAATTGCAGGAGTTGGAAGAGAACTCTAGAGACCAAGTCCAACCTCCCTGCTAGAGCAGGTTCCCTACAATAGACTGCACAGGTAGGCATCCAGATGGATCTTCAATATCCCCAAACAAGGAGAGACCACAGCCTTCCTGAGCAACCTGTTGCAGTGCTCTGTCACCTTCACTGTAAAGAAGTTAATCCACCTATTCGCATGGAACTTCCTATGTTCCAGTTTGTGGCCATTGCTCCTTGTCCTTTTACTACACATTACTGAAAAGAGCTTAGCCTCATCCAATTGCCTCTTGCACTTTAGTTACATATAAACATTGGTCAGATCTCCTTTCAGCCTTCTCCAGGCTGAACAGATCCAGGTCCCTCTGCCTTTCTTCACATGGGAGTTGCTCCAGACATCATCATCACGAATGCCCAAGAGAATTACAATAAATTATCTGAACCAGAAGAATCATCTAAAGCATTTATACATGCTCTTTCATAGGAATAAAATATCCTTTCCAAAAACCTTAAACCCGTACATTTTGCTCTAGCAAAAAGTGAAACTCTTCTGTATTTGCATATAAAGTAGTTGAAAAGGTGCATTTATAATCACATCTTGAATGGATTGCCTGAAATTTTTGTTATCTCACGTAAACAATTTTCTCCTATTGAAGAAAGGAATTTTCCCATATTCCCAAGATAAAACTTCATTTTAAAATAGGCATGAATAAACAAAATAAATATAGTAGCAGATTAATTCATGAAGGCAGAAAAAGGAGAACTCATTTCTCATTGCTTTTCTCCTCACATGCTGCAGTCTGAGTCACATCACACACCTAAGAGTAACGCAGTTCTCTGGAATACATTAACAAACTGAAAACCTTGACAGTGTGACATCAAACTTTGTAGGGAGCATCTGCAGATCATGCCTTCTTAGTATACTAGTTAAGAACACAATGATCAGATGTAAGACAGATTATGTTCAAACCAGAGGATTCAACAAATGGCGCTTTAACTCATTTTACATAAGGAAGCCAATACATACAAGGGAGGGATTAAAGCAGGACATTGCAGTGCACTAGCTTGTCTGGCTTGCTGGTCAAAGCAGTTCTTCCTTAGGAAAGTACCAAAGGGTCAAATCTCTACTATAGCTGCTTCTGTAACGGCTGGTAGGGATACTATGTTCTAGGAGAATACAAACATCATTTTAAAACTGAAAATGCCACAGCTCTGACTAGATTACAGATGCCACTGTCACTGTGATTCTTCTCATGCTCTGATGATTATTGCCAATTCATATTGCAATTCAGATAACAAAGACCTTACTCTGTAATGGTACTGTGAATATGTTTTTGGGGGTACTAAACAATTTAAAAATCGTTCCAAACTTCAATCATGACTACAACACAAATGAACAACAGGGCAGGTACTATTACATTCATTTTCCAACAAAATCTTGTTTGAATATTACTATGAATTTATTGAAACATTAAATATTTTACCACGTTACCTACCCTATAGGAAGTCCACCTTCTGAAGCCCTCCGTCTGAGACTTAATTTATGCATCTCAGCCATTTCCCTTAGAGTTTCTGCTGAGTAAAGGCCAATAGGGTTGTTATATTGCCTTGCAGGGCTCAGCTGGCGTACAGGACTATTGCCATCAGTCAGTAGAGGGCTTAGTTTTGAACCTAGATTACTCTTTGCAGGTGAAACATCAGGAGTCACGGACTGAGAGGACATGGAAGATCTAACTGTGGTAGTCTTTAAGTAAGAAGAGCTATTTGAAAAGCTGATCTCCTCCTTGTTGAAGTAGCCTGAAAATGTTCCATTGGTTGCTAAAACACTACCCATAGGCCCAGTCGCCGTGTTAGTTAGAGGACTGAAGGTTGCTCTGTTGCCATTGATTTCCCAAGCAGGTTCCTGTAGTAGCAAACATGCAGGCCAAGAAAAGAAAAAAAAAGAAAAGAGCAATCATAGAACACATGCAAAAAATAATACATCTGCAATCACTGCTTTCTAAACATATTGATAAACTAGCAACAAACGGATTAAGTGCCAAAACATCCAACCTTTCAGGGAAGATTTTCAACAAAGAAGCTCACTGTTTCAAAATCAGGGAAGTAAAACATACTCAAGCACTTTTTATCCTTTTTTTAGTTCAAACCAACAAATTAAAGCTTATTATTAGAAGAGCATTTGCTATTGGTCAGCTTCATAGCAATGATTGTATACAAATACAACACTGTCTATTAGTTTCTAAGATAATTAAGAAAACTTAAAGAATATCCTAAGGTCAGAACTATCTGAAATAATATACAAACATAAAAGTCAATCTTATTATTACAAAAACATAATTATTCTAAACCACACCATTCTATTTTTCATGAGTACACTTAAAGTTATTGAAGCCCACACCTTGCATTGCTTTCACAGGCTTTGGTTCATGCTGATTAGGCCATGCAGCATTGTTAGCAAATAGACCAAATGGATTCAAGAATAGATATCTGTTCTACAGACAAAATGCCTCTGTATTCTGACAATTTCTGTATAATTTCCACTTGAATGAGTGTGTGCATGAGTACATGGCTGATGGCTTTATGATCCTATGGCTACATCCCAGATAGTGTTTCTAACTAGGACTGCAGTCAAAGTCACAGTAAACTCTCCTAACAATAACTACACTCACAAATGTCTGTGCTGGTTCTCAAATTAGAAGTGTACTAGCAGAAACTAGTAAACTTGTATAAGACAGTACTATGCTTCATTTTAATACATGATTTAGTATTAATGCAGTTTAGTGCAACTGAAGTAAAGGGAAATATCAAAATAGAAAAATAATGCTTCTCCTGCAACATGAAGAAGTAATACTTATCAAAAAACCCACCTGAACATCAGTTAGAAAGTGCATGTAAAACTTCTGTTCTCACATTAGCTAAAACATCCTTTTCCTTTTTCTGCCCTTCAGTTCAAACTTATTTTGGTATAGCACCATCTAAATCATTGGAACTGGAAAGCACTGAGCACTTCACAGGACACACTGAGCACACTTAGGGTTAAACCACCCTTTAGTTCCAGCTACTAGCAGGGTGCAGTGACTGCAGTTCTGTGTTTTTTGGAAGGCTGCCTGCTTATAGTATGAACAATTTTATCAAAGAGTGATATAAACTGCTCTTTCAGGTGGGCCTTTTATAACTTTGCTCTCTGTTTTCTTATTCTTTTTATCTAATATTACAATAATAGAAAACTACTAGTGCTTTGGATATGTATATTAAAAAAAACCACTTTTTACCATTCTGCTTGTCAGCTCTTTGTCTTGACAATACCTAACTCTGAAGTTTCCTTTTTTCATTTAAGCAAAGCACCATCTTCATGTTTTAACTTGTCTGTTCAGCAGGTCATGCTCCCTACACCCAGCATCTTTGAAAATGTTTTGCATTTGTAGCTTTGGGAAGGTTTCCTCATGCAACATGAAGAAAATGTTAGCATGATCAATTATAAAAATTACCCTATCTGGGGTATGATGCAGAAGTGTTCCATGTTTGAGGAAAAAAAGGTTTTCAGAGGCACTCACTTCTGTGACTTTAAATGGTTCTCAACATTTAATGGTGTATTCTGAAATATCTAATGCTCTTGTCAAAGCTGTGGTTGACAAGAAGAGTAAGTAAAACAATTTTTACAATAAAAAATTTTTGACAGCCCTTCTGGCAATGAAGGGAAAAAACAGAAGTTAAAATCTTAAAGGCTCAGTGACAAGCAAAATTCTAATACTAATACTAATAACATTTTTCCCATGCTTGCTTTTCGAACCTAGAATCCTGAGTTCAACTCACCCTGTGCATCTTTTAAAATAAGGAATTAAATAGTTTCAAAAGCAGCTACTTTATTATATTTTTTGGGTCTGTAATTCTGTAATTTGGATAAGATATTCTATAGCTGAGATGCCCAACAAAATATTTTAGTGCTTCGCAACTTACAGGTTTCTCTAGAGCCCATAATAACCACTTGAATTTTATCTGAGAGGCTTAGAATCCTGGCTCCAGTCTTAATTGGGTTCTGCATGTTTTTCTAGAGGAGGATCACTCCCATGTTTCTCTCTGTACCTGCAGCTGTAACAGGTGCCCAGGTACCCACACGCTCACAGTTCAGAGATCCAGCCAGCCGGAGGCTGCAGTCCACCTTGGGGGACAGGAACAAGAAGGGGACACAACTCTGAAGAAAGGACAGAGCTCACAAGCTGCTCTCAGTGAAAGCTAGTACAAGAGCAGGTAGTAACCTACAGGGACATTTTGCCTGCTTTGGACTGGCACTGCTGTGTTTGCCATATTTAACATACTACATGCACTTCCCCATAGCCTTACATGAGCCATACACCTGCAAATAATTTAGCCTCTGATTCTCTATGTTTGCTGGTATAGGTTACCATTAAACTTCTTTACTTCGATACTGAGGTTCACTAGAAAGATATATATATTACTTTACCCTCTTAGATTTTTCTAAATTGCATATTTAAGATTTAGGGAGGTTGAGTATATTTGGAAAATCAAGATAATATGAACTGATCAGTTATAACTAATTGTAGAAGAACTAACCCATCCAAAGCTAAATATGTGGGAGAGAATTATAACATTAATACATTTAGAATGTTTTGAACCAAATATTGCAGTCCAATAAAATGAACTTAGAACTTTTTTGTTAATAAACATGAAGAGATTTTAGCTGGCATTAATAGCTGCCTGGGGCTGTAGAAATAAATGTGAAGTGCTATTCCTTTTAAAGTTAATAAATAAAATGGAATTACATGCTCCAATCATCATATTGCGAAGCTGAAAACAGCAACCCACCAGTCTTAAGTGGCCTACTGCATGTTTCCAAGTATTACTGAATAAATAGAAAGCACTTATTGTCTCTCAAAATGTTTTTTAAAAGCAGCAAACACACAAAGCTGTGTTCTCAAGCTAAGTCACCACTTGTGCAAACGAACGTTGCATGCTAGCTGAAAGGGGACAAATAATAAAACAGTACAGAGGTGATTGACTAGAAAAAGTATCTGAAGGAGCTATATTAGTTTGTTACATTGAAAAATCAGTGGCTTCTATCTATGTTTACTGTGAACTTCCTTTCTAAACCTTGGAATAAAAGGACATGCAAATAGATCTGACTATACAGCATCCATATTATAGAACTGCCAGTGAACTAAAATCCAGATATTTCATTAATCAGAACTCATTTTCATTATTTTAGTGTTACTGAACACTAACAGTAAGTGAAGGGAAAATTACAGGGAAGCCCTAAGAAACAACGGCTGATGATTTTACCAAGCTTTATGACATAAACGAACCTTTGCTTTCATTCCACAAGCAATTTCTAGCTGGAAGAGTAGCACACTAGCAACTCATTACTAGAGTTCATAGTAACCCAGCAGTGCCAGGTTAGCATTCTCCACTTTAAGTTAATACTCGTGTTAGTTCAAGTGTAGGGTGTTTCCCCTTATCTGGGGAGAAAGGGATGAAACACGAAGTGGATAAAAGAGCAGTGATACAATTTCTTTTCCATATTCTGCCCAATAATCACCTTACTATCTCTTTGCTGTTGTGATCCCTCATCCTGGAATTGTTCCTGGGACTACATCTTAGAATAAAATACTGTTCTTTCTCTATTTTTTTCTTTCAGGTCAGTCACCACAGCAGATCAATACAGGAAAACAGTTTTTGAAATATGAAGTTCAGATTTCTAATGCTGAGTAGCAGCATTACTTCTCAGGAAACACAGCCAACAGTAACAAGCACCCCCTTGTTTCCCAACTGTCTCTCATCCCAATCTGCCTTGTCATCACTGCGGCTGGAAGGGCAAGATGACGTTTGCAACTATGCCAGTGTGTTGCTACTCTTCAGGCGACCAGAAGAGGAGGCTCTGGCATTGAGCAGTGGGCTTGCAGAAATCTACTGCGAGGGAAAACTGGGTTTTAATTTCCCAGCGTAATGGCAGTGAATGAGCTTAAAACTGACAAATGCAGAGGAATCTCAAACATTTGGGAATTCAAGGAAGCAACAAATCAGTTCAGTTTCTATTCTGCAATATTATTAGTTCTTTTTCTTATAGATATTTCTGTGAAGAGCAAATTCTGCTTTTATATATTGGAGAAGCGAGAAACATTTATATAGAAAAATACTTCACCGGTTTTTCAGGTCCCTTTTTTTGAAAGCTCAAGTACCTTTTGTCTCTTTCTTATAGTCCATACAGTCTTTATTATAAATGACTCTGGCTTTTAGCACTTCTGGGAGAATGGTTTTACATCTCTTCCACTACAGTAATGAATTTGACCTCCCAGCATGCCCAAGAAAAAGGTGTTACTTTAAGCTTTTTATATAAAAGAGAATAGAGGCACAATGGCATTAAATGAGTCTGCTCAAAGACACTCAACAAATAGCTTTTGGCTCAGCCTTCTCTTCCATAGTACAGCTTGCTAAAGAGACCTATCCTCCCTTCATCTATTTTCTCTTAGCCACATGGGTACCTAAATTTGTCAGGAAACAAGTCCTTAACATTATGAGATCCTCAATGGGATTCTGTAATGTGTGTGTTCAGGAAGGTAGTTATATTATAACAATTAAAGAGGCTTTCTTAATACCTTTACACAAAGGGAAAAATGTTAAATCAGTGCTTAGCCTTAAAGGCTCGGGTCAACTACTTTGAACTGCGCTGAGCTGAATCCTCACCTGTATTATGCACGCTTGAAAAGCTGGCAGCAGCTCACTGACTGGTAATGGCTTCATCTCAAGTCCTTGGATTCATACCTACTCTTCTCTCTGTTTGAATGCTGTTAGCCATAGTTATCTCCTCCTCCTCCACCTATGCTACATCTGTGGTGACATATCTGATTAAAACATCACAAATCAAAACTGTTTCAAGTTTAAGACTAATGTTAGAGAAGAAAATACTGGAACTGCAAATCAGTTTAACTCTTATTTTCAGTAATATCCTGCAGCTCAGCTGAAGCCATACTTATAGTTGCAGAACTTGTACCATCTGTAACATCAATCAGCTAAAAAAGGTAATTAGAGAATGTATTGCTTGGGATAGATAGGAAAAATCCTATTGTCCTTCCTTACATCTTTTTTTAAAAGATGCACCTTTATTTCTCTTTAGTGCAGAAAGTGATGACCATAACAAAGAAGAAACACATGCTTCAAAATTAGTGGAAGCTACATTCTGATCAGAATAACATACACAAGAATGTATGGTTTATAATAAGACACTGAACTTGCACATGCAGATTTTTTTTTAGCTAACATTGCCGTGGCTTAACCTTCACCAGAAAGAGGTAAGAAAAACTTCCCTTGATGTTTGAGGTCAGCACTGTCATGATTTGTTTCGTAATGTCATTTTTTGCTATCTTGGTAAGGCAACTTAACTCTTTTCAAGTGAACCATCAAAGTCTAAACGTTGTCAAGCAGTGATGTGGAGGTGGCAGCTTCTTGCATATGTGTCAAAGAACATTTCTACAGTGACAGTGTTAACAGGAATAATATAGGGATAAACAAAGAAACATTGATTTTAAAGTGTACTTACTGTGTAACATATCTTATTGTGACATCCTCACACTGCTGTTTGTGCCACTAAAATTTTATTCTGGATTTTGAAACCTATTTTCCAAAGGGTCAATGCCTTCATTACATTCCAAACCATCCTCAGAGAAGAATTCCACTTTCTGCACTCAACATTACCTTTATTACTTTATAACAACTAAACTCACTGTTGTCCACTTCAACTATTTTTCCATTACTCAGATAAAAGTCTTAGGCCAGGAAGACATACTGCTGGCTTTCAGTAGGCTTGTTTTTATATCTGGTCAGCAACTTCCATGCTCCAAAACAAAACTGTTACTCCTAACCTGCTAATGGCCCCCCACTCCAGCACTCCACTGCTGCCTGTTCCACTAGGTTTTTTTTAGGCAGGATCTCTGGCCTGTTTGAATACTGTCAGAAAACCAGATCCCCACCATGCCTTCACGTAGATGTCACCTTCTCCAAATAAAGGTGCTACAAATTCTCTTTTCCAGCTGCAACTACTGCTTATACCCCATTCAGAATCCTACCTTCAGTAGCTGCTATAAGCTTTTCCTAAGCCAGGATACACAGAATGCTCAAGTGTAAGACGACATGCTCTTGAAAAAGAATCAGATCCTGTGGTATTATATCACTTAGGCAGATCAAAATAGGAAACGTGAAGTGCATTTTATGACTTCTGTGTCAAAGGTGCTTTTAAAAACCTACAGTGTGTAGAGTTAATTCTTCTATAGGGTAGTTGGATATGGAAAACAGTTTTGTGTAGTAAGCAGCTTTGAATGCCTATGGCAATAATTTTCAAATTGACAGCTGCTATGGAAGGATCATGCCTAAAACAGAACTGTATAAATAGATTCATTTTTATACAGGCTTTTATAGGCCTGCAGTGAGAGTAGTCAAACTTGTCATACCTGTGTAGGTGTTAGTGAAGGTCTCAAAAGAGAGTCACCAGTCTTGCATTGGGGAATAGCTCTGAAGAGAGATCGTGTACTTGTTGCCTTGAAAACTAACAGCACTCTGCGTAGTTCTTAAAGGAAAATAAGGACTTGATTCCCCTTCCTGCCCTGTATTTTGCTGGTGCATTGGAACACCAATCTAATTGAAAGAATGATCCACCCTTTTTTTCCCCAGGAATTTCTAAGTACTGTTTGGCACGTCTTCCAATAACTTTCTCCTAGATAACACTTGTAAAATCATGATATAAGGAGAAATAACTCTGAGCAAGATCAATTATTGATTTCTTCCCTCACCAAAAAGATTACAAGATCCAGAATGAAGTAACATTTTTTCTGACTCAACTGATAAACAGCTCTTCAAGTTCATTTCAAATTTAGCAAAATAAAATTGACTCAAATTATTCTTCCCGGTTGTGTTTTCTAGCTTCTTGCTAGCTTCTATGTGCCCATGGTAGTTACGTGGATGATGCCAACTTCCTAAGTTTTGAATTTGGAAAGTATGGTGTTTATTTTAAACAATGTTTTACAAATTATCACCAGAAATTTGAACTATTAAAGTAGAAGGAGATCACCTAGTTCCCCATGCCTTTTGATCATGAATGTTTCTTTCTTATGTTACAAGGTTGGGATGAAACTGATGCAGAATGAATAAAATTGCAGTAAGGGAGATTTTACCTCCTCTCCATTTATCTAATTAAACCCATCACCAATACAAACATCCTCCTCAGTGCTTTAGCCTTAAGGATGTATACCATCTGTCAGGCACCCTAACTCCTCAGTTTCTCCAAAATATATCTGATGTCTTGTCAGAGAGTCACTGAATGGTTGTTCAAATACAAACATTTAAATTATGGAAACTAACTACATTTAAGAACAGAAGCCAAGCCATCCATTTCCTCTGCCACTTGCTGTTATTCACTAAATCAACTCATCGTTTTATTTCGATGTTTGTTGAACAATGCAACAAGAATGTGATATGGTGCAAATCTTCAATTCTCTGGTATGTCTGTGTTTCAAATCAGTGCATTTCCAGTTGTAGCCTGGATTCAGTTACACTGAGGCACAGTCTAAAGGGTTTTTCCCCAAGAACAAACAAAAACAAGTGTCTGTTTTCAGCATTTGGTAGCCACTTTCTTACATGAAAAAAGTCAGGAAGACAACAGATTCTTTGCTCAGAATGAGATCATAGGACAGCTAGATGCCTTGGTTCTGTTAATCAGAAACTAGCAAAATATAGGTCATCAGGTACATTATAATCAGTTTTGCTTCCTATGCGTTCATTCAATATTTATTTAGGATGGACAAAATATATTTTCAGTAGTAGGTATTTACCTTCACTGTGGTAGATAAAAATGTTAACTTTGGCTGAATGTAACTGTGTCACATACCTTCTGGTGGGGAATTACAGCTCTGGGTGAGTCAATTTTGGGTGGTGTGGTTGAAACTGGCACTGGACGTTTCGATCTGAGGATTAAAAAAAAAGATTTTGCAATCAGAACTCTTTTTTCCCAGATAAAATTTTACATTTCTTGCAAAAATGCTACTTCATCAGTAGTGAAAATTAGGCAAAGCTAGTACATTTTCTAGTCATCATAAAGCTTTTTCCATGTTCTCACTAGCAAAAGTCTTAGATGTGAAAAATAATGCCTGATTTAGTTTCTCTGAACAGTGAAAAGCCTTCCACTTTGCATCACCCATTTTCTAGTACCTTATGACTGGATTTTTACAGATGCCAGCTAGCTGTAACAGGAGATAAACTCATGTTTGGACAGCATTCTAGAAAATGGGACTTAAAGTGGCTTAAAATGCAATGACTATGCTTTGATACTGAGGCATGTCAAGATCAACTCCTCAAAAGATTATGACTTTATAGTCTCAACAGTAGATCACTTCACTCCAAATACTCACCACCTTCCATCTGTGTTTGACAAATACATGAGGATTTTAAAAACTGAAGTAAACCATACCGAAATATTTGCAAAACACACAATGCACCCTTTAATTGGAATATAACAAAATCAATTTAGCAGATTTAAAATGTTAACTAAGTACTTCAGGATGCTCAGAAAGTGAAGATGTATTGTGAAGGTTTTGAGAACTTCACTGAATGCCCTTCTGAAATCTTCCCAGAAAATGAACTGAAGAAAGTACAGGTAATCAAAGGAATCACAGTTCTGCTATTGCTGTGCTATTGCCAACCCACAGATTAGAGTTATATTTCAAAACCTCATCCATTAAAAGTATATTTTGTAATATAACAAAAATGAAATAAAAGTACTTAAAATCACACAAAACTGTTACTGAAGTAGAATTAACTAAGATGTCTGCAAACGTTTGCTTTAGAAAATAAATGAATAGAAGACATTGTACAAGTTAGGAAAACAGTGAACAGTAGGAAAAGGAAAAATAAAGCTATGCTGGACATAAAGTAAAATTGAAAAGACAACATATATACAATTGGTAGAAGGCAAAATTTGTTTCCTAGAGTAGTTGATTAACCTGAAGTAAAATTTAACGCTAGAAGACAACATTGAGACTACAAGAATAATAGGCCATCAGGATGGATTAGATAGTTATCCCTATAACAAAAACACAGAAGATGCTTTTGGTCCAGTAAAAATATGTAGCCATACAGGTTCTCATTTTTCATAGCACAACTAAGACTGATAAGGGAAGATATTCCATTTTAGGCTCTTTATTTCCTTACTGAGGGCTGTGTTGCTCTTTCCAATGACATACCTAACAAGGGCAGCTACTGGAGAGAAAAAACTGAGAAAGACAAAAGCTGGGGCCAGTCATAGTGGGAATCCGTGTGTTAAAACATAGCATCACACTGAGCTGTGTATTTAGCTTTAGTTGCCACATATAAAATGAATTATCTTCACAGGAACTGGAAGATTTCTTAATGGAGAACAGAAATTATGTGACTCTTTTAACCTGCCCACAACACAGGGGCTGGAACTAGATGTTCTCTCAGGTTCCTATCAACCCAAGCCACTCTATGAATGTATAATTTCTGAAGCAGGAGGCTAGAAAATCGTAAAAGGCACTAATAAGTGATATTTACAGATTGCATATATTGTAATATAATATCAATCCAAGAAAGGCTTCAAGTTCCAAGAACGAAAGTTGATTGCTAACTGCCTAGAAAAAACTTTCCTCAGTGATGCATTATTAACCCATCTTTTTTCAGAAGTGCTTCCACCAACCATTTCAGCTAAGAGAAAAAAGAAGTCATTTAAGATGTGCACACTCATCGCAAAAGAAAATAAAGTAAGCTCCAACCCAGAACACAGAGAGTTGCAAAAAAAACTAACTGAAAAAATTTATAAATAAGTAAAGATTTAGGGGAGATTCTGATCCTCCTTCTGTTAGTACCCAGGTATTTCTGTGAAGTTACTGAGGGGGTCCTAGACATAGTCAAACCCAGAGCCAGGCAGCATGGGCACTGAGTGTACCTTCTGCTCTATCCATTGATCATGAATTCTAGTGCCAAAGTTGCTCAGCAGTGTAAATGCTTTTTGTTGCTTTTACATGCAGTACAAACAGCTGCATACAGCAAGTTTAATGCTTAACTAGAAAATATTTGTATTGCATTATCCTGGGCTGCATCAAGAAGGGTGGCCAGCAAGGTGAGGGAGGTGATTGTCCACCTCTGCTCTCGTCAGACCCCATCTAGAGTACTGCATCCAGGCCTGCAGTCCCCTACAATTCTGCTGCTTATTTTATCTCTATTTTTCCCAGTCATTACTTCACCACAGAAGATGCTAAGGAGCTTTATTTCTTTCAAACGTTGCTCATAAACTACCTCTGCCATTTACAGTGTTATCCAACAAAGATTATTATTCCGCACCAACTTGAAGATTTAAAGATATTACTTTAGAACAAGAAGTGTTCCTACATAACTCTGTCTTGGATGTTTGTAACTGTGATATTTAACAACAGAATGATAAAGCTTGCTAAATTTGGCACAGGTTTGCATCGGAGAAAAGGGCAAAAGAGGTGAAGTCAATTTGTGGAATGAAAAATGTATGTACTTCTAAAGTGATTATTTACATAAGAGCTATCATTCCTCAGGGAAAATATACTGCACGTTCAGGATATTTTTTTCTCCCTTCTTTTCTAGCCATATCCTGCGGCACCACTAACTTAGATTTTTTGCTTTTCAAGTCACTAAGGTGCTGCTGTACGTGTCTGTCTCAGCTTACATTTTAATTCATTGACTGCAAAATTATTTTCTTCCAAAAACCCATGGAGTACACTCAGTTTGTAGAGTTGCGAAGAATATGGAAGTCCAAATTCTACAAACGATTGTGATAGTTATAGATTTGGTGTTGAAATATTCCAGGAAATTTTTTTTCCAAGTCAAAGCAATTGATTTGTTTTCAACTTGTCCACATTTTGTTTTCTAGTTTTAAAGTTAAAAGTGGAAATGAAAGGCTTGTTTCTTTCTCAGCCTTAAAAAAGCCCAAATACGTAATCCCAGAATTTTTTTAATTCTTCCCTAATATCTCCTGTTCCGGGAAATATCTCTGCCTTACTGAAGTTTAAAAGCAGTAGGGATCTAGTTTTGAGAAGCAGTTCAATTTTGTTAGTACTGTTGATATAACTGTCAAAATTTCTACTTGTTCCCATCTACCTAAATATATCTTTAATCAAAGAGCACTTGACTTCAATTCTATTATCCTTGCACTCACAACAAATATTCATTAGGACTCAGCTGCACTGAGAGGAGCTGCCTGCTTAAGGAAGAGCTTCCATAGCGTTCGAATTCTGTAATGCAATTACAGCTTATCCCTACTCTCAGGAGCACATCACCATACTTGGAGACAGCAGATACGATCTAACAGCTGATAGCTCTTTTTCATGTACATGGCATTTTTTTGTAGTTGATAACTTTGGCAGTCAGTGTCCACCTCCACTTCTTGGATTCTCAGGACAGCTAAAATCATTTTTACATTAAGCTCTTGTTGTTACTTCATTATATATGTGACCATCTATATACACTGATTAAGATGCTCAAAATGTGTCTTACTGTCTCAAAACTTGAAGAAGGGGGGGGGTCTATAGAAAGGTAATAAAACAAATCAACTACAAAATATTTTGAAATCATTTTACCTACTTTACATATCTCCTAATTTAATAGAGTGGGTCACACTGGACTTTGGATACATATCAATTAAACGCAGTAATATTAATTTTGGGAAAACAGAAGTAAAATAGCTAGACTAGATATTCTTCATGGTCATCACTTCAATATGTCCATCTTCAGCCAAACACTGAATGAAATATCATGCACAGAAGCTACCTACTGATTCTAAGTCTTGCAGGGTAAACCCCAAGTCTTGTGATCCCACAGTTTAAGCTCACTAAGCTCTTCCTGTACATTAGCAAACAGGCTCAGCATCCTTTATGAGAATCACAAATACAAAACCCACAATACTTCATATATCATTGTGATCACTTTGGGGCTAGGATGAAGCCTAGTTTCACCTTATCAAGATAGCATCTGTACCTGCATTGAAATTGATAAATACTTCCATCAGCAGTTTTGCTCTATGTCAACAGTAATGCAAATATTAGCATTTGGATGCATGACTGACTTGTTAATTATTTCCCTGCATTGCACTACACTCAGATGGACTGCAGAACTGGCAGTTATAGTTTTCAGGCCTGTTGTTCGTACCCATAGCATTATATGAACAAAAATACTCGTAAATGTCATCTCTAAGTAAGCAGTTATCCAAAAATCTGTGGAAGAGAATGTTTACAAGTACGTAATATCTATTTCCTTTAGAAGGGATTTGAGCAAAGGGTAGATGTAAATATTACAGGACAGAAAAAGAAAAAGCAGAGAAATCTTGGTGAGTTTAGCTTAAGGAAGGAAAGGGAAAGTGAGAAAAAGTACTTGTGAGGCTGTGAGTTTTGAAAATGAGTACATATCTATAGATTCTGAAGCAGCAAACAAATTCTACTCTCCTGTTTTCTCTTCAGCTCCCCCTTGTCCCACTGGATGACACCTACACATCTTTTTTACTCTTTCCCTTTCTCTTGTGAGACAAAAACTCTTCACCTGAATTCCCTTGTATTCTGCCCTTGAGCTGTTCCCTCCTGGAACTAATGCTTCCATTGCCTCCCAGTTGATTCAGTAACAGCTCTGAGATTCCTACACCCCAGCATCAACTGAGGGCAGAATTCAGATTGCTCAGCTGTAGAGAAGAGTGTTAGAGAATCACAAGGGAGACACTGAAATAGAATCACAATAATCAGGGAGGGTTCAGAGCTTAGTAATCTCACTTTAAATCTCTGACAATTCAGTAGTTATTTATTATTCATGATTGCATTTATTATTTCTAATTACTGCCAGATGCTAAAAATAAATGTAATTAAGGTGAAGAAGCAAATAATGAAATAATTTGTTAGTGTAAGAAGAGAAGAACAAAACATTTAGGTTGTGAAAGGATCTAATACTGAAGAGCTGTTATTACAAGGAACAGGAAAATGCACTGTCTTTATCCAGCGCTTAAATGTATGCATTAACTTGGACTAAAAACGTCACTCTCTCACTCACCCCAGTAAGCATAATAATTAAAAAATGCTGAGGACTCGGACATTAAAAAATATTTACCTATGTATTTTTTACTGAAGAGCATCTAACGTGAAACATAGCCTTTTCTCCTGTTCAACTTTCCCCTACCATGCAGATAATGTATTTGACTCTTAGATCACCTCCATTCAAGTACCATCAGACTCCAGGGCAGTCCCGCAACTCTTCACTTTCCAACAGCTTTGTTAAGGGTGAACATCATTCAGCTGCTGATTTCAGATCAACACTGGGAGCTGCTGTAGAGAATCACCCAGAAGTATGCAGCCAAGACTCAAAGGTATGGTGAATCCATCTCTTTTTTAAAAACGAAGGAAAGAGATTCACAAAAAAAGAATACAAAGCTCAACAGCTGCCTTCTGTTGAAGGTACTTCTCACAGTAGCTATCTGTGCTGTCCAAATCCAAATATGTTGATATTACACAGATGAAGTCTATTCTTCCCTTTGCCACTCAACATTTGCTAATAGCAAATCTAATGCTCTAGATACTTTGAGCATCGTGATCACAAATGATTAGAATTTCCTAAAGCTGTCAATGATGCAAAATTAGTTATCTGTTTTTCCTGTAATTTCTTTAACTCGGAATGTGGACATTGTAGCATACTGCATGGCTTTCAGAGCATTTCTAATTGACGTATATGGCAGAAAGAACAATTAGGGGTCATGGATAATAGGATCTTAACTGTAGTTCAATTCATTTAGCTATTCACTGTTTGCAAACCAGAATACATCAGTGAGCTTTCCATCAGTGCCTTTCCTTCACTTTTTCTTACTGTTTAGAGGATGCGAACTGAAGTGGGTTACACAGAGCCAAACACTCACTGCCACTGTCTCACCACAATAATCAGTAACTTATCTAAGCAAAGTTCCAGTGCTTCTGAAAGATATGAATATCTTCAGTTATTGCAACAAGCGAGTGTGATGTTTATAAGCAGTACTCAGAGATACCTGAAGAGATGTACATTCTACTCTCCAGTGTGCTGATACCTATATTTTTACACGTTGCTTACTAGGCTAAACAGACATTCACAAAGGCTCTACAGAAATACAAATAAGATATGCATCTATACACACCACAGTCACTACATGGTTCATTTTGCTCTTTGCTTTGTTGATTTTTTTGTTTGTTTGTTTTAAATACTGCTACGTGCTTAGAGTGCCTTCTTCACCAAGACAACTAACTTACAATTTCATGCTCAATAATAATTCCATTACTTGCTTCAGTAGCTAACCTGCCAATTATGCTGCAGAAAAAGGATGATCCTGTGACAGGGCCACTATCTTTGGAATTAAAATTCAGTTTTATCTGCCACTACACAGGATGGCCTACAGAAAGTTACTGGACATTCTACTTTGCTTCTCTGCAGAAAGACAATTTCCCTCATGAGAGTAAACATATGAAAGGCTATGAGTGATTCAAATGCACTGTTGAGACAGCAATATAATGAGCAGATGCTTTCTCTAATTATTTAACGCTTTTTGGAACTTTTGAGATAAACAGTTTTCTTCCTACACTGTTGATTAGCTGTAAGAAAACTAAGCAACCATTTTTTTCCTCATCTGATAGATGTCAAATCTGCCAGAAGCTGTATCTGGCAGATTTTGACCTGAAACTTAATTCTCATTTTAAGACTGCTTACTTAAGAAAGTTTGCCAGGCCTCATCAAAAAAATTTGCTTTCTTCTGAATTATTCGAGTACTGCTTGAAGTTGTCTTTATGACAATGCAGAAACTACTCCACCACCTGCCAGTGCCCAGTACTGCCATGCTGCAGTAGACAGCAGTCAGAAAGAGGAAACGAAGAGATGGCCAACCTCTGAAGAGCCTAAAAGCCAAGCACAACATACCTTGGTGTGTCCCTGATCTTAACAGGGATATCAATTATTAAAATATGGGGAAAAAAAAAAAAAAAAGACCTGGTAACTTTCATAGTGGCTGATGTGCATGAAGTATCACAAAAAAGATCCAAAGGAGACTGGTAACTTCACGTACACAAATAATGTATTACAGGATTGACCCAGTAAAGCATTCATATTTCACCCAATTGAATTACTCTCTACTTTGCTCTTGTGAGGCCTCATCTGGAGTACTGTGTCCAGGTCTGGAGGCACCAGTACAAGAAAGACAGGGAGCTGCTGGAGAGGGTCCAGAGGAGAGCCACAAAGATGATCAGGGGACTGGAGCACCTCCCCTACGAAGACAGGCTGAGGGAGCTGGGCTTGTTCAGCCTGGAGAAAAGAAGGCTGCGGGGTGACCTCATTGCAGCCTTTCAGTACCTAAAGGGAGCCTACAAACAGGAGGGGAATCAACTCTTTGAAAGGGTTGATAACTGCAGGACAAAGGGAAATGGTTTTAAGTTGAGGGAGGGAAGATTTAGGTTAGATGTCAGGAGAAGTTCTTTACAGAGAGTGGTGAGGTGCTGGAACAGCTGCCCAGAGAGGTTGTGGATGTCCTGTTGGCCAGGTTGGATGGGGCTCTGGGCAGCTTGGTCAAGTATTAAATGTGGAGGTTGGTGGCCCTGCCTGTGGCAGGGGGGTTGGAGAATCATGATCCTTGAGATCCCTTCCAACCCTGGCCATTCTGTGATTGTGACTCCTCAATTCCACTTCTTACAAGTAATGTATTAGCTTGAAGCACGTAATTTACATTTTGCCACATCCATACTTAAGCCAATCAACATTAATCAACAAGAAAAGGTCTCAGCCCTGATATATTGTGACCTTCTTGTGAGCTTAACATTTTGGGTAATATACCAACTTGCTGATTGCAGAATGCAACTAGTAAATACTTGTTTCAAAGATTATAGCTGCCATGTATATTGAGTTGTGTAAGCCTGTTGATTTGGATAAGAAGTGCCAGTGATATCCATCATAACTATTCCATGCTAAATACAACATAAGACATATAAGAATTCACACAGAGATGGATGAAATTAGCTCATCCATTGCATTTTTATCTTACAAATAAGAGGATGATTTTAACTTCACTGAAAGCTGGTGTTTCAAGGTAGGGAAGAAGTATGTGCAGCCTGAGAATAGTTAAATCCCTGAGCAAAATCTTCTTATAATCAAAACCTGACTGCACTTTAAAGCCTTGGTGCTACAGTTTCCAGGCTCTAAAACTAACAAGGACACTTTATGCAGAGTGTAAATAGCAGTCCACCCATCCTGCTCATGTAGAGAATATATTCATTGCAATGACTGATATTTGTATTTTATTTTCCATGGAAAAAGCAAATCATCACTCTCAAAAGCATTAAATGTTAACTACTCCAAGATGGTAACTCATAGTCTTGTCCAGATACCAGCCTAACATTCGGAGACAAACGCTACCATCCTCTCATGTCTGCATATAGGCACAACTGGGGTATTCAATGAGATTCATCTCCACTTCAGAACTCATAATAATACATGTTAACTTTTTTAAGCCAACTTTTTCTTCAATGCACTGAGCACGTGGTCTCATCAGAAGTTTGGGGAAGAAACCTTGGATACTGAGGATAAAAGTTCCAGGGTTGAATTTCTAAGCAAAATTAGAATTAGTGTCACACCACATTCACATGATTGTTGCTTTCCTCTTTTTCCTGTCATTGCGATTAAAATTTTGAATTTATGCATACTGTGACTAAGTAAGGAATGTAAGAATCTGACTACTACACTTTTCTTATCTTGCCAAAAGTAGAATTTAGAATTCCTTTCCTGAATGCAGGTACACGCAGTCACCAACTGACTCAACTGAGGAACCATCCTTTGAGGAAAGGCTGAGGACACCTGGATTGTCTTCTCAAGAGAAAAAGAGGTTAAGACAACTTCATCATCCCCCACAGCTCCCTGAAGATAAGAAATCATAGAATGGCCTGGGTTGAAAAGGACAACAATACTCATCTGGTTTCAACCCCCTGCTATGTGCAGGGTCGCCAACCAGCAGACCAGGCTGCCCAGAGCCACATCCAGCCTGGCCTTGAATGCTTCCAGGGATGGGGCATCCACAACCTCCTTGGGCAACCTGTTCCAGTGCCTCACCACCCTCTGGGTGAAAAACTTCCTCCTAATATCTAACCTAAACCTCCCCTGTCTCAGTTTAAGACAAGAAGGTGCCTATAACTTCTTCCCATTAACCAATGATGGACACACAGAAACAGATCTCTCCTATGCCAATGGAGTCAGACTGGACATTGGCAAGAACATATCCACTGTGGGGGTGGTCAGACACTGGAACAGGTTTCCTAATGAGGTGGCTGAAACCCTATGCTTGTTGGCATTCAAGAGCCATTTGGATAATGTCCTTAAAACACAGCTAAATTTTGGTTAGCTCTTGAACTGGTCAGGCATCTAGACTCAATGACCTTTGAAGGTCCCTTCCCACTGGAGTATTCTAGCCCATTTTAACTTGAAGTCTCCAAAATGTACTGTCCACATGGTGTAAGATCTGAGACCTCAGTGCAATCTAGACCAGAATTACTCCAGTGAGTGTGGCATTGAATAACCAACATGTCATCAACTTTGTATTTTTTTTCTGATATGAAATTCAGAAACTACTGACTCAATATGTAAATTCTCTGAGAATCACATTAGCTCTTTTAAACAATTTCTGCAAAATTCAAGGGAACAGACTAAAGGACAGAGCTTCATTTTTTGTGTGTGTGGGTTTTGTTTGTTTTTTTACTCTGATACACTTCTTTCTTGCCATAAAATTTCAGACCATATTTCTAAGGCAACGTGAACATATTTATACTTGAAAATATGCTAAGACTAACACTTCTAGTGAAATTGTATCAAATGCAAGTCAAAATGCAAGTCACACACCTTCTTGAACTCTGAAGGCTGTGGGTAGGAGGCAGGCATTTGTACCCTTAGTCTGGACTGACACAGTAGCAATGGACTTGCTTCTGTATGTAGTAATTCAGAAATCTTACTCAAGTCTTGATACGGCTTTTGCTTCCCAAACTTGTAAGTGCTGCTATCCTAGCTATTGAGTCCCAAGCAGTACTGCTGAGCTGTGAAAGTATTGCTGCAGTCTCATCCAAGGAACAGTCATTTGACACCAGGAATTCAGTTTCCATAAAGACTACAGTAGAAAAGCAGTAATGGCCAGGAAGAAGTTAGCTACCCCAAGAATGGATTTCAGGACAGGCATTCACAAGGTAGAACGCAAGCACCAGCAAGTGAACACTAGCATTAGCTTTCCTTTCAAAAAAAGAAGTCATATTCGCATGAGAACAGATTCTCCCTCTATACATAAGCAGTCCCTGAATGAAAGCATTATTAGTCTAATGAATGTAATAAAATCATCCAAATAAAAAGAGAAGAAGTTCCAAAACCATGCTTTCATTTTCTGTCTGTTTTTACTAATCTCTTCCTACAATGCTTTTTGGCAGTGTTTCCAGTAATACCCCAACTACTCAATATTTTAGTCTGTGCTTTTGGGAGAATTGCCTGTAGAAAGTTTACTCTTAAACTGTAATATTTACCCTCTTCTAATTCTTGTTCAAGCATAAACCTAGCCTAAATCTGGTTCTGATTTTAAAATATGCCCAGCAGCCCTACAACATGTACAGAATTGTTTACTATTCACAGCTTCAGACAAAAGAAAGCAGTTCACAATGACCTTTCAATTTCCTTGGCTTGCAGTTTGCTGTTACCACATACTTTATTTATGGTAGATCTGAAATAAATACTGCAGGATCAGCCATCTTTTGGTGCTGCACAAGAAAAGGAAAGCTATTAAATATTTACCATAAATCTCTCCTAGCTTTACAACTGATTCTTCCCATTTCACTACTAAAAAGTATTATTTAGCTTTTGATTTGCCAGCAAAAAGCAGTCAATTGTGGCTGCCTGAATGCAAACTGTATTCCAACACTGGCTTGCCCTGAAAGGGGGGGACATTGTGTCAATGCATATCAGGCCTGCACCTTCCCTGCTCCTCTGCAGGAACTCGTAGTGACACCAAAGCAGGCATCTTGGAGCATCACAGGAATGCCTATGCCAGCAGAATGAGGCATGCTCATATTACAGCATTTTCCAAAACTTAGTCAGTACATTTGGTGAATCCTTTCCAAGGAGGCTGATCAGATTCCTCGAGTTAAGATCAAATGAATACTGTGGATGCTCCAGTGAAGTGTGTTAACAAATAATACTGTACTCATGAACTGTATTTGAATTTTAAAAAGAAACCTATTTTCATCAATTAAAAAATAAATTTTGCATGCATTTCATTTTTTTTTACCTGTGAACTGAATGCAGCAGAACAATAAGCAGATGGCCCAGTTCCTGTGCGATAGCCAGCCAGTTGAAGATGAACTTTAACTGGCCTGGGACTAAAATGCCTGAGGGCAGCTGTGCAGCTCAAGTGACCGATCAGAAACAGATACTGTAAAATGACTGAGAACTAATCTCCAGTAAGGCACAAAAAGATTAGAAGCAGTTTCTTTTTCCACAGCAGTTCATTAAAGAGTATGATCACAGCCTTCCACAGCATTGTCCAGCAGCACGGGAAGTACATAGCAAGTTCTGGAGATCTAAGCAGCCAGAAATTGACAATGAGCATTTGGAAAAAGCAGTATGCCACTGGAAAGCTGAATTCTGACTGCCTGATCAAACCTCTGGCACAGCTGTCAAGTTCTCTATCCAAGGAATTCCGTGACATTGAAAAAGTTTTGTGAAGGTTCGGTGAAATCATAGCCTGATAAGAGGCAAATTTAACAGCGAGTTTAGGAAAGGGTGTGATCAGAAAAGATCAGAAAACACTTGACAACTACGGCTTCCTTAATCCATAATGAGATACTTGCATGACAAACGCAGGCCAGCACTCCACACAAAACACTCACTGAAGAGCTATGTTAGTGTACATTGAGAAGGGCAAACTGATGGTGCTTGAAGAAAAACTAAGTTTGTATAGCCAGAGAAGTGAAGACTCTTTGTTTAGAGTAGGACAGGACTAAAGAGCATTCTTAATGCTTCCCTTCTACTACATTTGATGTCTTGCAATTTGATATCCTGCACAAGTGCTGACACTATGTACATTTTGCTCGATAACCAAACAAAAACCACCAGTTCTTCACCCTGAAAAAGAAACTCCAAGGGGAATTTAAGTATGAACATAAAAGTGAGTAGCAGCAAACACTATCTGAACTGTCAGGTTATAAAAAACACTCATGAAACCTTCATGGTCAGGATCAATAAGAGGAAAGGCCATTGCTCTTGAGAGCCCATAGCAGTTAGATAAACATAAAGCTTTTGGTCTTAGAATACTTATGTCTAGATTTCATGTTCCATTGTTTTTCCCTTGGCATTACAGACTAAACAAACAAGTTCACTTTGATTCCAGAGCTGTAACAACAAAAATCAAGCCACAGGTCCTCCAGTAAGGAATTCTAGGATCTTGTAAAGATTCTTTTAGAGCCATGTGACTACTAGACATTGATATCTAAGATCACTGAAATTTACGGCTTCAGTTTTCCTATCACTACAGCCAATTACTAACACACATATATCTTTTAAATTTGAAAGTATTCCATGTTTTCAGACTTTAATACGTATCAGATAATTGAGTGTTCCCATCTCAACAATCTGCAGAGAAAGTAGATTTTTTTTGTCCACTCCATCACGAGTGACAGACCCAATATTTTGTGTTAACTGGTCTTTCTCTCACCAATGCAAAATTTTGTGAAATTGTTTTTGCTGAGAGATCTTATCTAAATGTGAAACATAAGAATCCAATAGGAAAGCAAACAGAAGGTCTGCAATAAATTATCAGAAATTATCTTCTTCAACCTGTAAGTAACTCAAAACGATTTAGAGCATTTTTCAAAAGATGCCATATGAATCTCTTTATCACTGCTTTTCGTTAAATTAGACCAAAAATGCTGGAGAAGGTCACAGAATGAGGATTCAACTGCAAGTATCCAGGATAATGCCCTATCTTTTTTAAAATACTTTGTTTCAGTAACTTCAAATGACCACTTTTAACTGACTTCTATCACATTTCTGTGAGAAAGTCTCCCCTTCTTGCATTCAAATGTTTTTCTTTCCTGCACTGAAGCTACACCTTTTTTACCCTATCAAATGCAGAGGGGTCACTCAGGTAACTCAGTGTGAACTTAGAGGTGCCAAACCATTAATAAAAATTCTCACTCTGGGAATGACAGATTCAATCCATGGGATCAGAATACTTACGATAGTTGTTTCTGGAACAGTCATTCATATATTAACCAAAAGTGTGTGTGTTCGCATAGGACTAAAGAAACATCACTGTTGGACTTTTATCAGGAGCCTGAATGAACAAGGAATTACACCTGTATTCAGTGGGCTAAATACAACACAGATTCATATGTCATACAAGCCATTGTGATATCTATAAAAATCCATGCTACTTGCTACAAAATCACCACAGATTTTAGCTGTTCACCTCATATCTATACATTGGACACTTCAAATAAAACTAACAGGTAAAGAAGAAACACAGAGCCCTCAGTCATGGGTTTCATAGGACATCCTTGGGAACACAAAGATTTTAACTGATGTCAACATACTTCTGAAGAGTGAGGCTCAGGTTGTAACTTGCTGACTTGATCTTGTTCTGAGCCTCTAAGTGAGTCATGCTGTCAGTATTGACTCCATCAATGGCTACCACAAGGTCCCCTTGATTCATCTGTGACTGTGCTGCCTTGCTGCCAGGAGTGATCTGTACAGGGAAAGGAAAAGAAAAAACTTCTTAAGTCATTCTGTGCATACATTACTTCTGCAGAACTGTCCAGAATTGTAACACAATTTTCCTCAATTATTGCTATTGTCGTATTCATTCGTGTACAGGTAGAACAACAAAACTTATGGAAATTAAACAAATACACTTAACTTACATTTCTGTAAAGGTCAAGAGTATTACCTACTTGTCATTATTTGCATTTTAAGGGGATGATTATCATAATTCACTTTGGGGTGCTGTATAGAGACATTACTCAGAACTGGAAAACTAAGAAGCCAATAACCGTTGCATGACTTCACTGTATTTTTCCTCCTAATAGTAATTTTTCCCAAACTAACTCATTACACTAATCAGACAGAAACGGAATATGTGTGAAGGACCTTGGACATGTTTTGTTTCCCTATAGTGATCTTTATAGGAAAGTATTCTGGTTAACTTTAACCCACATAAAACTACAGCTCCGTTACCAAGACACCACTACTTATCCAAGATAACCTCCATCAGCCTGTTGCACATAACAATCCAAAAATATAAGACAAGCATTTTTAGAAATAAGTAACTAGAATACTCCAACTGCAAATCCAACTACTGTAACAACAGTTCAGAATTTCTGATTCCTCACTACATAATCACACTGTGCTAGCTCCAGGTGCCCAGTGGAATGCAGCATCTTCAAGCAAGCAGTATTCTCACCCATATTTAACATAGCCCTCTCAGGTGCATCTGGGTGCAATCAATACACTACAGTTATAGCAGTCAGAAAAATCAACACAGTGAAATGGTGACTTAAGAGGTGTAATGACAGAGGGACTAGCACAATGGAAAGGTGTTACAAAGGAAAAGTGCTCACCCATATCCAAAGAGCTAGGCTCACAAGAGAAACTCCACAGGGGAGAGATCTGCAACCAGAGATCCTTCCCCAGTGGCAGTCAGCCCTTAAATGAAGTCTAAAAGAGGTGCAGCCAGGCTCCACCCCTTCCAGTCCCACAGCTGCATTGCCTTCACCTGTGCTCCCAGGGCTGACCAGGTCCTTTCCCCAGGTGCTCAATCAGTGATTCAGGCCTTGACTCAACAGTTACCATCCAAAAGCCATCGATGAAATTTCACTCCATTATTGAACTCCAACTAGAGAAGAGCCTTCAGATACCTTCAGCCAGTTTTCAATGAGCACATCAGATTTTTCCTTTCTTCTCTGCACTCAGTATTTATGAGGTACAGATATAAGCTACAGATCTTTGCTAATGCTTTTAAGATACCCACTTCATTAATTTCCTCACTGAAAAAATCACCACCACACCAAGGGTAATACCAAGGAAACCACACCTGCAGTTGTTGACTCTTGTTCCTTCAGTATAGTAAGCATAAACCATGTCTGACTGCAAGGTGAAATTCCTATGTGCAACATTCCTATGTCCATTTTCCAGGGTGAAACACATTGACTTCTCTCAGTTTCTGATTCTTACGTCTTCGAGTTCAAAATTTAGATGTTATGAAATAAAATATAAATAAGCATACAGAAGTTAACTACAACTGACATAGAATTAGATACAAATTTTGAGGGAAGAGATAATCATACCAGTTTCACTTACTCTAGTGGGATATTTTCTGCCAAACGTGTTTTAAGAAAACACTACCAAAATGATAAGATGTGTTGATCAGGAAAGCCTATAAAACAAAAATTCCTGTTCAAATTTGAATTTTAACTATAGGCATTGCAACAGCCTGCCTGAGGCTCAGAGCTACAGAAGAGTTACAGAAAAAATGTGATGAATATCACGATCATGGCTTATAAACCAGGGTTCCTTTATTTTAAAATGAAAGGAATTCGTAACCACATCTTCAACTAATTTTAACAGTAGTAACCAACTGTGCTGGATTCATTCATACAGTTCTACTGTTCTGGCTCCCATTTCAGGAGCCAGCACAGCATTGATGTCACCCTCTAAAATTCAGATTGTTCCAGTTTCACAGGCAGATGATAATCTATGCAAGACTTGCAAGTATGGATCCAGTTCAATATATCATTCAGAATCATACCAGGAGATAATTACTACTTCCCCCATTCTTCCCAGTGGCTATGAAAGATGCTATGTAGATTACTTGTTTCCCTGTAACTTTACATGTTAAACTCTAAGAGTCTAATGTGTATGAAATATCCATATCCAAATACAGAGTTATACCTATTTTAGCTAGAAGGTAACAGACTACTCTGGGAAGCTTTCAAGTGAATCCAGAGTGGGCAGTTACAGAGGACACTGAGAACCTTCAGGAGTTGCTGGGGACAAAATACTAGCACACACGGAGATAAAGGAGAGCCAGATCTAAAGTGCCAAAGCACTTTCAAGACTATCTTGTTCCCATTTTTAAAGATCCAACAGAAAGGAATGGAATGCAAAGTGTTTATCTGTTGGCATGCTTTCTTAATCTGAAAATTCAGCTCTGATCAACCATTTATTTATTAAGTGGTTGCAGACAGATCAATGTTTTTGTGAAATCTTCAGGACTTATTTTCTATTTAAAATGTTCTTTTATGATATTTTTTAAATGAAGCATTGATGTTAATTAAACCTCAGGATTAGAGCAAAAATCCAGATCTATTTGCCCACACCATAAATTCTACTTTACTGTCATCCCTGCTTTTCCTCTAATAGAGCATTACAAAATTAATAAATGAATATATAAATACTGTCCAGTTAAAATACAGTTTTCATTTTGTCCACTAACGCTTTTGTCTTAAAATGTAAGTAGGTAAAACCCAGACAGAGTTATTTCAGAAAAAAATTGTAAGTCTTAACTCATTTGCTCTAGATTATGGCACAGCTTTCAGCTGCCAGGTGTTGCAAGGGTCACAGACTATTCGCCCCAGACTCAAGGTATAATTATAATATGTCAGTTGATTAGAAAAAAAGTAAACTAATTTAAAAAAAAATAAAAAAATTAAAAAAAAAAAGAAACCAGGATACCAGTGACAGTAAGACCTAATTTTAATTGCATTTCTTTAGCACCCCAAGCTCAAGAACAGGCTGCAAGTTGGAAAGTAAAGTATATTTATCATCTCAGAAAAGCACAGAAACACTTGCTCAAGCTCTCAGAAGTTTCCAACAAGATAGACATCTGACTTCCAATATGCCCAGCTTAAAACCTGTGGGCAGGCTAGTGGTATCACACTGTAAGGAGAGCTGCGTACTGGGTAGATATATAGCACAACAGTGACAGCTGTGCCCAAAAAAATAAGTCTGCACTGGGTTCAGAGCAAGGACCACCTAGCAGGAGCTCTGGGAAGTGGAATACAAAGTGCAGCTGCTGCACCACCTTAAGAACAAGATGTGCTCCCTTGCAGGCTCCTCAGCTCCACTCCAAAATGGGAGAGATGGGATCAGGCAGCATTTCAATGGCTGAGTGTTAAAATATTATCAAGAATGCTTGTATAAACAGATAGATGGACATAGCTTCCCTACCGCAAGGAATTCCTAACTTACTGACAGACAAAAATACATACAGAGGCCTACACAAGTGAGAAGGTGCTAATACAGCATCTTGCAGAATTAGTCAGGGCCTCTTCTTTTCCTAGGACTTCAGCTATGCCTGCCCTCTTCCTGACCCCAGCCCTCAAATCAACACATTACACCTTTGCATTTAAGAAAATATCTCACTAGCACTATAAATATGCTAAAGCACTGGAAATGAACACCCTCTTCACCTCTGGATACATACAAAAGAAGAAAATAGCATGAGGAAATGTTCAGTTCCACAGTTCAGCTGAAATTCAGAGACAGGACACAAGCTATCAGAGTAACTGTAGCGCTTTTTTTTTTTTTTTTTAAACAAGAAAAGGAATGGGCAGACACTAAGAATCACTAGAAAATAAAGTCTGCAGAAAGCAGCATTTAAAGTCTCCCTCATTTTACCACTGTTTTATATAGATGTTTCCAGCAAACCTTCACAGGCTTTTTAAGCACTGAGGCTCACAATGCCTGAGAGTGGCAGGAGAACCACCTCATTCTACATATAAAAGCATGACCCACTGGAATGAGGAAACATTGAAATCCCAGTGTGGAGCAGTTAATAGCGAAGTGATGAATACCCAAATGGATCCAACTAGTTATCTCCAGACTGTATGCATCAGTTCCTCTCTTATCTACACTGTGAAAAAGTCAATTGAGGAATTCTGTGTTTTGTTTCTTAAATGAGTAGGCTCCCTCAGCTGCTCCCCATAAATACTCCAAACCCCCCACCAGCTTCATTGCCCTTCTCTGAACAAGCTCCAAGGACTCAATGTCTTTCTTGTAGTGACAGGTCCAGAACTGAACACAGTACTCAAGGTGTGGCCTCACTAGGGCTAAGTAGAGGATCGCTTCCCTGTTCCTGCTGGCAACACTATTTCTCATACAAGCCAGGAAGCCATTGGCCTTGTCAGCCACCTGAACACACTGCTGGCTCCTACCCCCAGGCAGACTGACACTCCCTGCCAACTTGATGTCATCTGTAAACTTATTGAGGGTGCACTCAATGCCTTCATCCAGATCATCAATAAACATACTGAACAAGACAGACCCCAATACCGATGCCTGGGTAACACCACTTGTGACCAATCACCAGCTGGATTTAACTCCATTTACCATCACTCTTTTGGCTCAGTCATCCAGCCAGTTCTTTACCCAGCAAGGAGTGCATCTCTGCAAGCCACAGGCTGCCAGCTTCTCCAAGAGAATAGTGTGGGAGACAGTGTCAAAAGCTTTGCTCAAGTCTAGATGACCTTTAAAGGTCCCTTCCTACTCTAAAGATTCTATGGTATCGCAAATCAAGCCTAGAGAAAATTTACTTTTTGCAGCTACCATCTTCCTAAATAAAATTTCTTACTGCTTTCCAAAACAGTACTAGGCTTTTTAATAAAAGTAGTTTTTTTTATTATTTGTTTTTAATAGGAGAACAAAACACACTTTAAATGAATGCTCAGGGGATCTGCAAAACGTGCCATTGACATCTTGAAGAGTTTCTATTTATATTAAGCAAAGCTGAGCTGGCATGCTGCAGAGGCACACTGAAGTGGCCTCTCATGCTAATGTTTCATCTCTAGTTAGGAGGGAAGGTTACAATACATGTGAGAACACCCAAAATAGCTTTAATCTACCTCTCTTCAATATAAGGAGCCACCGTATCAGAAGCACAAAGATTCTGTGGGACAACCAGTCAAACACAGTTCAGAACAGTATGCTCAAATCTGTACTGCAGCAGCAGAACTGCTATTAGAACTAGAGCCACCCGGTTTACCTCAGCCTTGGGGATACTACAGCATAGTGTGGGGGGGAGGGAATATTTTTGAGTGTGAAAACTTCCGTCCTTGGTTAGAAGGTATTCCAACCTTCTCTCCTCTGTCCCAGCTTCACCTTTTCTGGTTGAAAAGTCCTGTCTTTTGTTTAAATAAATAAATGGAAATGTTTTGGAGCTGAGCCTGTAAGAAGAATGATCAGTCTACGTATAATAATCAAATGTGTATGGAGCTTTTTAAAGGATGTGTTGACAAAGCCAGAAGACTACACAGCTCTCTAAATCTTGTACAGTATTAGCTTTAGTAATCTCTATTCTCCTACAATTCATCAAAAAACAGCTATTTCAACCATCCAGTTTACTTTTATCATCATACATTGTGCCATGATAGTGTGCTACTGAGTTCTTCTTTGGTACCGGAGTTTAATATCCTTAATGCAAATTACATTTGAGAAAATAGCTGAGGTATTGATGCTTCACCTTCCTGGAGATTTCCACAGGACAACTCCCTGCAGCCAAGTTACATTAAGCTTTTAAGTGCTTGCAGGACTACAAGTGCCAATATTTCTTTCCCCCAAATTCTTCTTTCTCCCTACCTCATTTTTCAGTTTGAATTCATTTTAGGGCAATTTTATAAAGGTAAATGCTTATGAAGACAAATCTTACTTATCAATACACCCTTCAGATTTTCCACTGCTTTCATCTTATTTCAATCCATACTCTTCATTTGGATCTCCTGATAGAAGTAATTTGTCTCTTTCCCTACAAGTATCAGCATTGTCTTTTCCCATTGGCCACTATGCTCAGATTTTCTTTTTAAGGTCATTCTGCTTAAGGCCTTTCACTGTATATATCCAAGACCACTGTGCTTTACAATTTTGAAGGAGTTTTAATCTGCTCAACAGCAGTAAGGCCTCACTGAAAGGGCATTTGAGACAATACCATGTGCATTCATTTGACATTTAGTGGCCTGCAGCCAATTCTGATATTAAATGGCTCAAAATAAAATAGCTTTTACTTTGAGCACATCCTGAGGCTGAAGCACAATTTTTTAATCTGTAAGCAACTCTTCTGCTCCTGTGTGTTTGTAACTTAAGGTGCTTTGATGCAGGTTTACAGTTAACTATTCTTTCAAAGTGTATATCTATTGAGTTCATTTTGTTTCTGTCTGCCAGGGGAATAATTCCTCCTCTGATCAATTAAGTACTAGAAGCCAATTTGACACAGCAAATAGCAGTCCTGTCCCTAAATGAAAAATATGTAGCATTCAACTCCAAGCTTTGCCTGCAGATGCTATAAGAGCAAAGAAAGGCACAAGGCACAAGAGAAGATGGAATGTAGCACATGTACACAGTGACATTGAATCAGAACTAAATTTGCATCAAATGCAGTCAGTATAATGTCACTATTCTGTCTTCAAGGTTTTAGAGACTGTTCAGTGTGAGTCTCTTCCAGCTGAATTGCCCAGCACTATCAGAATCAGCTACCTATCAAACAGCATTCTTATCTTCAAGAGTGTTTTGCACCTGTGGCATTCATCTCTGTGAGAGAAACAAAATCAAAAGTTTCAGAACTCCAGAATGAAAGCAGCTTTAAAATTTAAGTGAATAATAATAAAAGAAAATAAAGAACTGTTTGTAAGTTTCCCCCACAGAAGTACAATGCAGATTTCTTTTGCCATACGCTGTGCCACATTTAGTGGCCAACAACATCCTGCCAGGTATTCCAGCAGAGTCCTTGGAAAATAAAGGAGATTTCAGGAAGGAAGAAGTTCTAAAGACTGAGGATGTTTATTTTACCCAACAAAATGTAGTAGTTCAAGCTTTGCTCTAGCATCTCAATCAAGCAAAGATGCCAAATATGTATTAATGTACTAGTACTGCCCATAGCTAAAAGCTATTTTGGATTCAAAATAAAATTAGTAAGAGTATAATTTATTGAGAAAGAAACAGCACTTTCAGTTTAACCAGAATTGCAACAATGGTAGATTCAGTGACCATGAAAGATTACCTACTTGCTTTCTCTTCTCCCCAGTCACGATCAAGCTTATAACGAAACACAGGGCCAAATAAGATCTGAAAGAGTGGCTTCTATGTAATATAGGGGTCAGAAGCTTGTTTCAATCCTGGCCCGAAAGAAATTACATCAGCCAGATGTGCTACACAAAGTTTAACCTGGTCTTCCTCCTCCACTAAGTACTTCTTTGTCAGCTCCCGTCCATACCTGCACTATTTCCTAGAAATTTTTCTTAGAAAAATTTTAGAAAGCACTGCATAGAAGACAGAATACATTCTAAAATGGTACAGAAAAACATCCTTAAACTAACATCAATATTGTTTGTAAGCCAATACACCCTAAAAAGTGCAATTGAAACTAAAGTAAGAAAATGCAGCGCCAAAGAAGGGTGCAAAGTTTTAACAAGAATGTCTTAAATTTGAGAAGCCATAATCTGAGAAAGAAGTGGAATATTTAGAAAGACCTTTAAGAAATTAATGACCTTAACTAATTAATACTAGCTTGCCTGTGATGAATGGCTCTTCATCTAAACTTATCTGCGTTTGAAGATTCAAGCACTTCCGCTCACCTTCATCACTGTCCTCTATTTTTATGCCCAAGTTCTGGGCTCAAATATGACTCAAAAATTCCCAAACACTGCAAGGAAAGATATTCTAGGGACATTTCCATCCCAGATAGAGGTAGGAAAATATGATCTCATGATTCCTAATTCAGCAGAGTGCACAGTTCAAGCAGACTCAATTATCTTTGGATAAGTGACTGGGTTTTTAATTTGCAGATGGATTTTTTTTTGTTCAAACTGCCAGTCTCTAGGGTTTTCAAAAATAGTAAAGCATTTTTACTTCACCATCCCTTTCAGCAGCACATTCACAGTATTTTTTTAAAAATGTAACTACTTCCACAACAGGAAAAACAGAAACTTTGATTTTTACTTTTTGCTGTGACAATTAAGAAATTTTCACTCCTTGCCAGCAGTAATATAATTATAGTAGCTATTCCTCAATATTCATCTAGCAATCTTTTAGGAGCCTAGAGAATAACTTATTGTAAATAAGCTATTCTGGATCATTGTTTCACCCCATTCTTTCTGGGTATTGTGCTTCTTTCCCATTTTATCTCATCTAGGTGTGGTATCCACCATTTAACTATATAAGCCACAACAAGTTAAGACTGGATTAAGCCTTACATTTTAATGGAATGCTCAAGGCAGGGCCTTGAAATATGCCCTCTATATATGCTTCTCAGCTCTTAAACTTTAACACATTTCTACTCTTTCATGTAATTAATCATACTTGGAAGGAAACTAGTAGCAAGTGACAAAGATGTCTGCAAGTTTTGTTGTATGATCAGCGGTATAGAAGTTTAAGGTAGATGTTTGAAAATGGATTAGGTTTCTATCCAATAAATGTTCTTAAGTAGTAAAGTTTAGATGCATAAGTTACATGAAAATCATATTTATTCTTCTAGGTATAGTTAGCTAAGCTTTATGTGGATTAATATGCATCTATTCTTTAAGATGTGCATTTGTACTTGATTCAAAGCATAATTGATTCAGGCTCACTATGGATCATGAATCTGTGCATCTTGTACATTAAAGTTGTTCTGCAGGTGCTTTGCTTCACTTTCACATCAAAGCTACTTTTCTTTTTTCCTCCATTCCTTTCTTGGAAACTGCAGCCATTTTTCTCAGTAGCACTAGAATCAGAGGTTGTAAGGACATACCTACGTACTACATACCTAGTCACAGTAAGTTTCACAATTCAGCATGCCCAAATTGGGAGTTTTCGTCTCCTGGCCCAGGATAAATACACCAATTAAGATTATTTATTTGCATATTCTGTGCTGGAATAGAGTTCACAGGGCATCTCTATTTACGTACATGGAAGGAATGCATTCAAGTTCAGAATTTGAGTTAGCAATGCTTTCCTTGGCCACATTAGACACTAACTTTTGCAGTACAGCATGTTATACGCTACTGGTTTTGGGGAAGCAGCAGCAAAGTTTTCATTCACCCAAGAAAGTTTGAAGTGGCCTGCCTATAACCGGTTTGTGTTTTCTTCCATCTACTACAAAATGCATTACTAAACAATGAATTTCTGTAGATGAAAATATATATACACAACAGTTGCTTTTATAGGGATTCCTTCTGCTAATTGTCTGTTACCAGTGAAGAATGAAAGGAACACATGAAAAAATGTAACCCTCTGTTTTGATCGCTAATGAAGACCTAGCTAAACTGCAGGATATGAGCTTCATTATCCCAATTTGTCAGCAAAAAAAAAAAAAGGAACCTGACGTGTTGTTTTGGATTGCAGTGTGTGTCTGAAGTAAAAATGTCTCTAAAAAAGACAAAAAAATAGATGTATTCCCTAATTTCAACATGCAAATCTCAGGTTCATCCAGATCTCAGCTCTTCTCCAGGCAGAGTTACATTCACAGTAAAGTTTTGCAGAGCTATACACCACCTATGCATGTACAAGATCTATAGGCATTTGTGTTTTAATATGTTGTCAGACTGTTTTTGGCCAAGATTCTCTAAGGCCTCATAGATCAGGAGATTACTTTATGAATGACTGACACATATCCTTCCTGGTCTTCTTCTTAATTTTGTTTGCTCTTAATATTCTTCCTTCTCTCATAGTATCACACTAACATTGCTCAGTCTCATGAATTGTGTTTGCAGACAAATTATTTACTAGCAGTCGGCAATGGTGTTCCACATCAAGAACATGTCAGCTGAATGGTAGCAGAAAACATCTTTCAGAGTGAATATGCACCTATTTAACAATAGGAGGCTTTTACTTCAAATATGAAGCAGAAGAAAAATGGAAAAATGAGATTACCTGGATGGTTATTGGGCAGCTGAGGAAATTTCTGTGGCAGACAAGTGCCAAAAGGAAGCATTTTAGTAATCTCTATCCCAGGATAGGTTTTCTATTTATAGAATTATAAAGCTCTTCAAGAGACTGCAAAATTACGTAAATAAGTGAATAATGCATCTATCTTACATGTAACAGCCTAATGAAGTCTGAAGATCCACCCAAACATTTACTAGGCATCTTTTAAATAGCACCACATAGAATAACCTGGTTCTCTGAGCTGATTACAGGCATTCTCTTGAGTGACCGTCCCCTTCACCTATGTGTATCACTTCCAAGACTGAAAGAAATGCCCTCTACCTCCTGCATCCATTTTGCATCTCCTACACAACTCCAGATAACACCAATGAGTCTTTCAGGTCATTTCAAGTCCAGGATATGTACAAGTAAAATTGATAAAAATTTGAGCAAGCAACATGAGCCACTTAATCTATAACTAGAAAATAACAATTAATGCTTTATGAAAATGCCGTTCTTTTAGAGATATCTAGAGTGATAACTGGAAAAAAGACTCATGTTAACCCACCTTTAGCCTTCTCTCACTTCTGGCAATCATACCAGAAAATTTTTTTGAAAAAATGGAAGACTCCCAAGACTGCTTTGAGTAATATTAAGCATATGTGATAGTTGATAATGAAGCTATCTACTGCACAGAGAAGATATAAACACAAACTTTTATTAATCTATCAATCCTTGCCAATAAAGATGCACCAGAAGTTTAAGGAAATTCTGCTTTTAAAGTGAGACACTGACTGCATTCTTCCACACATGTACAGTGCCTACCTTCTGTAGTGGGACCCAAACCACTCTGGCCCTGTACCTCAGGGTAATAAAGTACAATCAACAAGCAATAAATGTTTGAAAGTTTAAAAAAAAAAAAAAAAAAAAAAAAAAGGAATTAAGCACTATTTTAGGCAAATTATACAGAAGACAATCATAAAGAAGCCAACCAAGTATTAAAAGAAGTTCTTGATAAAATACAAAGGAAAATGGAAAAATCAAAACATAGGGGGGGAAAAAAAAACATGTCTCAAAACATCAGTCTTGATTCCCTACTTGCAGACATTATCATTGCTTTTCTAACTCCACTGCTTTGTGAGAACATCACAAATAGAACTCACATGAAATCATCAATTTCATGCATAATTCTAGCATCCGCTGCAGCCTCTGTGAAGAGATTTGCAATGAGTGCTTACGTTCTACAGACAATTGGGTATTGGTTATCACTCTTGGGGGCGCGCAGGGCCACACACTTTTTTTTTTTTATACCACATGTGATGCTGTAAGAATGTGCAACATGACAATCCAGAGAAAAAGCACTGGGCTGTCAAGTTCAGCATCTGCTGATTGCAACTCAGATATGACACAAAGTCATGCCTATCTTACGTAAAGACTGATAAGAAACCAGTGTGCTGCTTATGCTATGTCAGTGTGTAATTAGAAAGTCTTGCACCTGTATTAGTAGGTACAATGATAATCAGTCCTCAAAAATAAAAAAAAAAAACAATAGAAAACTGCAAGTCTAAATGTTCAGTGGTTAAATCCTTCTAAAAAAAGCAAGGGAAAGAATAGAACTGTTCTTAGATAAACAGTTTTTGAAACTGCATGACTACAAGTACCTCCCCCAAGTGAGGTGTGAATCAACCTGTTGAGGAAGTTAGCGAGTCAACAAGTTTTGCGCAGAAATGAATTCCACTCAACATATCCCTTCTGTGACCCCAGCCTTCTTGGAAGACCAGAGGACCACCTCTGGGGATTTTAGTTTTCTTGGTTTTTACTGCCAGCATATCAGAAATAGAGCATAAGCACAGCAAAAATATTATATTCTCCAATTCTCCATTACTTAGCCTGAACTTCACCTGAGTCCAAACACAAGCTTTCCAGTTTCTCTATTAACTGCTTTATAACACTACAAGTGACTTTGTAGCTTTCTGAAAAAATGATAGATGTGACAGTATTTTCTGTATTTCAAAATACAGCAGTTTCCAAAACCTGATGACAGCTTTCAGTGTAACAGCATTTGTTAATACTTTAACTGATTAAGTTTTTAAACATTCAGTTTATTCATGATGGGAAATTGTTGAGATCTGTTAAAGATGAAAGTACCTGAAAACTACACGAGGCCCCTTCTTGCTTACATACATGCCCCTATTTCATGAAGGGTACTAATCCAAATTGTTATAAGTACTGAATGCTCATTAACTCTCTCTTAATGAGTTGTGATAAATTATTAAAGGGTAGAGCTATATATTTTCCAAAGGGAGCTATGTTGACAGGGCTTTAAGTATGTTAGTATGCTCAGTAGTACCCTAAAGTAGCTGAAACAGGTGCCACAGCAGGTGCCAGAAGTAGAACATAGATTTGCTTTGGCATTAGAACAGAGTATATAGCAAGTGCAGGATTGTTTTATGGATTTAAAAAGCATATGCCATGAATGATTTGGGAAAGCAGAGCCTTTAGGGGTATAGCATTAGTTAAAGCTAAGCTTACAGGAAGAAGTCCTGCCTCATTACTGTAACAGCTGTTTGTACTTATGACCATCAAGATACCTATTACTAGGGAAATATTTTGCCCTTCTGATGGAAAAACTTGCTGAACTGTTACTTCGGTCTTAATTTCACCAAGAAGTTAGAGGACTGCTGCAAAACTAATGCTTCCTCTTTTATTAAGCTGGCCCACAACGTCAGAGGCAAATGGTGGCACAGCAGTAGAGGTGGAACCTTCCCACTAATGTTACATTACATGCTGTTGCCATGCAACAGATGGCCGCAGAGAGGCAGCGCCTGACATGGAAGTGCATGAAGCAAAGGAGTGGAATTGAATACCCCCATGCAGACAAATGGCCCCCTCTGAAACTTGCTGAACATTTATAGAGTCCAAATAGTGGATATTAGCATAGCAAGGTGGTGGGTAGCACGTTTCAGCAGTGGCAACAGCAATGTGAAAGATAAGCCAGGTTCTAGAGAGCCACACAGATTTTTCGAGTACAGCAAGCAGGTTCTTTGGCCTCTATGTTAGACAAAGTGCACAGCTAATGGTGGTGACCATATTGAAAAATAATGTTTTGTGGCTAAGAATTTGCTCTATCAGATGATGTTATTGCAGGTATTGTAGTTTTCATAGAAACAAATAAAAGGCATTACTATTGAAGCAACAAAACACTGTTGAAGATTTAAGGGATATAGTTCTGCCACTCAACTGCAAAAAAAAAAAATTATATTTGCAACTATTAAACAAAATGTAATAAAATTTACACTTATTTCACACTTTTTTTTTTTATAGTGACCTCTTTGTTAAAAAATTAATCTTAGCTTTTTTCCCCAACTCCTAATGTCGTGGGAAACTGGTAATGAGTAATAGCCCTAGTCACTAGTATATAATATGTCATAGACAGTGACATCTTTTACCAACAAAAGGATCTATCTCTAACCATGGCTTTAGATACTTCCAACTGATCAGTTAACTCAAGTAGGAGATGAAAAGCACTTCCTCATGAGACATAGCTAACCTGTGCTGACACTTGCACACTTACTGCATCCACAAGCTCTACTTTCCATGTGGATTTGCAAATTGTCAGTATGGCTGTGATTTATGCAACAAAGTTTCTCCTATAAGAAATCACAGAATCACAGAATACCCAGAGTCGGAAAGGACCTCAAGGATTGTGAATCTCCAACCCCTCTGTCACAGGCAGGGCCACCACCTTCCCCATTGAATAACCAGCCCAGGCTGCCCAGGGCCCCATCCAACCTGGCCTTGAACACCTCCAGGGACGGGGCATCCACAGTCTCTCTGGGCAGCTGTTCCAGCACCTCACCACTCTCTCTGTAAAGAATTTTCCCCTGACATCCAACCTAGATTTCCCCTCCCTCATCCTGCAATTATCAACCCTTTCAAAGAGTTGATTCCCCTCCCCTTTGTAGGCTCCCTTTAGGTATTGAAATGCTGCAAAGAGGTCACCCCACAGCCAAATTCTTTATAGCTTCTGAGAATGTTAGTCATTGAAGTTGTTATTCTACGGAGGCTTTGGTGATCCCCTTCCTAACAGCTGAGCAGTGATACAACTCTGTCAAGTTTTCGTTTTCTACTGAACTTTTCTGGCCCAACTGCAAAATCATTATTGCCTTATATCTGAATTAAGGTCATGGATAGCTTGCAATAAAAAAAAAAAAAAAAATCTAACCAGTCTGCTTGATAGCCAGCCTATAGGCATGAGACAGCCAAAACTGTAACTAAAATTGAATGTGTGAAAAATAATTATCCTAAATGCCACTAGGAAAGCAGCCTAGTACTTCCTACACATTTCCTAGATTAACCCTAGGAAATATGCAGTCAGAAAACCTCAAACCCTGCTCTTATATTCAGAACTTTCAAGCTAGACATTCTGATAAATAAACAAAAGCACAGTCCATGTTGTTCAGTTTCCTTAATGAAGCTAGGTTGGTTTATACCAGGTAAAAATATCTTTGAGCAGGTAGCATTACTCACAGAAAGAAAATTTATACTAAATGATTTTCCAACCTCCTTTTCGCACAAGTGAATGACAACAGAGGTATTATCCTTTAATTGTCATGGCTCTTTACAAATCTATTTTCCCTGAAACTTCATAGAACTAGCAGTATTATACCAGGAATAAATCTGTCCCGGTATCTTCAGTTACTCTATTTGGAAAGCAGTCATTTGCCTGACCTTCAGCATTGCTAAAAACAGAGTTTGTCTGTCATCAAGAGCCAGTGAGATTTCAGATAAAACAGAAGTCATGGCTCTTGCAGTGAAATTCCAGGAGCATCCATTAAAGGCTTGCCAACAATAGCATCTCACACACTGATAGAAGTATGACAGTATGGACTAAAGAAAAAAAAGAAAGAAAGAAAGAGATAAGACACTTGAAATTGAGCTTATCACTGAGACTTGGTAAAAGATACACGAAACCATAAGGATTTTTTAATTATATTCAAGCTAAAACTTTGTGACTTGTAGAACTTTGGTTCTTTAAAGACTCAATTTCTCTCACAATTGAGAAATAGTACACTTCTGCCCCTTCCCCCTTCAAAAGTATTGAAAGAGGAGTATCATCAACACAAGAATCTATTTGGAATAACACATAGATGAACTGAAAATATTTGTTCTAACTCCCAGTGTAAGCAGTTTGAGTAAGCACTGAGATAGAAGCAGAACTAGTTATTTTTCAAGCTTCCAGCTTCCTTGTTTGAATTAAAATTGATGACATCTGTGATCATTAGAACACAGTTGTTATAGTAAAGGGTTGGTACAGAACAATAGGTGCCAAGCCAGCTTTCTTCATTATGGTCCTATGCCAGCATGTTTACAGTCCTATCTCCTCTTTCAGACCAGAGCCTATGATTTCTCTTGACATTACTCACTCCAATCAAAATTCTGTCTCAGACCTAGCAGGATGTTACAGAATGCTTGGATGGCAAAAGATACGTAAAGCAAAAATCAAAGTCCACTGATACAAACACCTTACTTGCAACATTATCTTGAAATAAGCCCATACTTCCAATATTTGTGCTCTTTGTCTAATCTTACAGCTTCTTTATCTCCCAGTGAAAAACAATCATATTTACGGAAAAAATCAAATGAAAACCATATTTCAAGCCTAAGCAGAGGTTAATGTTAACACCAATTTTTAAGTGCAGCTTATAGGCAACTCTCTTTAAACATGAGACTGTTTAGATACACTTCCTGTTACATTATCCAATTGAGAATGGTAACAGTGCAACTAACTTGAAGTACAAAGTGATCCAAATTACTAAAGTAGTATTACCAAGATGCACAGTTGAACCAATAGCTATTTATTCATTTGTCCACATCAGTGCCTGTTCTGACAAGTACTCCTAGAGCCACTGAGCCTTTTGGACAGGCTTCAGAATTTCATCCAATGGACAGCAAAACTATTGTCTAGCTAGACAAAGCAGACAAATGCTAGCACAACAAACTACTTGAATCAGGAGAAAAACTCAAAGTCTTGTGTTGAAGAATTCTAAAGGAATTAAACAAAATACAAAGTATAAACATACCATCAGCTCAGACTACATTTTTACCAAGATCAAGTAAACGGTGGACAAAAACGATGCATTTCAGCCCTGCTGAGAGGAACTTAGGTGTTCTAGTAGATGGAAAATTTAAGATGAGCAAGGAGCACACACTCGCAGCCTAGAATCATAGAATCACTGAGGTTGGAAAAGACCTTAAAGATTGAGTCCAACCATGACCTAACCATGCTGCCCTAACTAGCAACCCGCCACTAAATCACGTCCCTGAGCACCACATCCAAATGGTTTTTAAACACATCCAGGGATGGTGACTCAGCCACTCCCTGGGGAGCCTATTCCAGTGTTTAACATCCTTTCTGTAAATAAGTTTTTCCTGATATCCAATCTAAACTTACCCTGACACAAGTTGAGGCCATTTCCCATCGTCCTGTCACCTGTGAGAAGAAACCAAACTCGCTCTCATTGTAAGCACCCTTCAGATTGGAAGAGAGCAATAAGTTTTTCCCTCAGCTTCCTTTTCCCCAGACTGAACATCTCCAGTTCCTTCAGTTTCTCTTCATAGGGTTTATTATCCAAGCCCTTCACAAGCCTCATTGCCCTTCTCTGGACCTGCTCCAGCTCAATGTTGTTTCTGTACTGAGGTGCCCAAAACTGAACACAGTACTCAAGGTGAGGCCTCACCAATGCCGAGTACTACTTCCCTAGTCCTGCTCACCACACCATTCCTGATCCAAGCCAGGATGCCATTGGCCTTCTTGGCCAGCTGGGCACACTTCTGACTGACATTCAGCCAACTGAGCATCAGTACACCAAGGTCCCTTTCCATAGGCATCTTTCCAGCCACTCATCCCCAAGCCTGTAGGGTTGCCTGGAGTTGTTGCGGCCAAAATGCAGAATCCAACACTTGACCCTATTGAAACTCATGCAGTTTGCCTTGGCCCATCAATCTAATCTATCCAGATCTCTCTGCAGTACCCTTCTCCCCCCAGGCAGATTGACACTTCCTCCCAACTTGGTATCATCTGCTAAATTACTGAGGGTGCACTCAATCACCTCATCAAGATCATTGATAAAGATGTTGAATAGAAGTGGCCCCAGTACAGATCCCTGGGGGACACCACTCGTGACCAGCAGCCAACTGGATTTAACCCCATTGACTGCAATTCTTTGGGCCTGGCCATCCAGACAGTGTTTCACCCAGCAGAGGTGTACGCCCATCCAAACCATGGGCAGCCAGCTTCTCCAAAGAATGTAGTGGGGGATAGTGACAGAGGCCCTACTGAAGTCCAGGTGGATCACATCAACAGCCAACAGTACCCTGGGCTGCAACAGAAGGGGTCAGAAGACATCACAGGTAGACGATCAGACTCCTGGAGCACCCCTCCTATGAAGACAGGCTGAAGGACCTGGGACAAAAGGCTGTGGAGAGACCTCATTGTGGCCTTCCAACGCTTGAGGGGAGCTTATAAACAGAAAGGAAATCAACTGTTTTACATGGGTAAATAGTGATAAGATGAGGTTTTAAGCTAGAAGAGGGAAGATTTAGATTAGATTAAATGTTGGGAGAAATTTTTCACTGAGAGTGTGGCGATGTGCAAGGGCACACCTGAGAGTTTGCAGATACTCCATTCCTGAAGGTGTTTGAGGTCAGATTGAATAGGACCCTTGGCAATCTGGTCTAGTGCTTGATTTAATGTTTGGCAACCCTGCCTTCAGCAGGGAAGTAGAAACGGAATGATCTGAGAGGTACCTTCCAAACCGTTCTATGTCCAAATGACAGAGAAAAGAATGTGTACATATACACACACACACTTATCAGGGGGATCTCTTTAACATAGACACTTAGAAAAAAAGCATGTGCAATTTTTCTGTAGGTCACTTAAATCCAAAAGGCAAATCTCAGATCACATTTGGCATATGTTCAGGAGACAATAGGGGAAGTACATTTTTTGAGTACCAACAAGAAATTTGAAACTAAACTACAAGAACACAAGGACATTGCATGTCCTCTCATTGAGTGGTACGTTTGCTTACTAATGCATTATTTGATTTTCTCCCCTCCTGTATTTAAAAAAAATTTAATCCAAAATAAAGGTAGGAGCGTGGAATGTTTAATATAACAGTTTCACCAAAATACATGAAAGCATTCAAATAAGTATTGGGAAATGATTAGATGCCTGAGCTTTTATAATGGAACTCAGAATTCAGCCAGAATAATTCTAGTTTGTGACATATTGAGAAAAAATAATTTTTACTGATTATCACATTAATGTAACTATAGTATCAATGGGGAGATACAAACAGCTTCAGAATATGACATGCACTCTCCTCTGTTTTAAGGAAAATTTTGAGATTTTTTTTTCCTTGCCTCTTGATCCCTATTTTGTTCTTGTTAAAGCAGGTGAACTGCTGTGGAAAAAGATTCTTTTAAAGAATTGTTTCTACGCTAGCTCTTTTTACAGAATTAGTATACACAAAGACATCCTCATATTAAGGTAGCTGCATGAGCCAGGCAGTCACTATTCTCAAACAGCAGCCAGGAGCAGATACTTTAGCAGAATATGAAAATTAAGGACTGCTATCCTCAAGACCAGAAAATTCCCTGTAAAAGTTCTAGAGCCAAGTGCAAAAAAAAATCTTCCTTTTTATTTTTCTTCCTTTACTCATTGAAAGAAGAAGGCTTAATTGACTATCTGACAAGAATACTTCCATGGCTTTGAGAGTTTGGAGATCCAATCTAATTCCTAATCAGGGAGGAGCAAAATTAAATGTAGACAAAAGGAATACTATTCAGGAGTAGTCTTAATGTTTTCCTCAAAAGTAGCTAACTGAAAGTCTAGTTAGTATGAGGCAAATAATTTTAAGCAGTGCTGGCTGAGAAGACATTGTAATTAAAACAAAGAAGTTACAGACCAAATTAAGTAACAGAACTAAATACTCAGAATTGCAAGAAAAAAAAAAACAAAAAACAAAAAACAAAAAACAAGAAACACTTAACCATGTCACAAAATTACATGCAACTCAGATCCGGTTCTCTGGGAAGGATCGGCATCCTGCAGTGTACTTAAAAAAATAATACTGTACAGGACTGTTCTGCCTACTTTCGAGGTTGTCTTTAGGACACATGAATTACAGGGAATCATGGGTGGAGTGTATGAAAGATCTTATTGCAGCTGCTTGTACTGCACCTGTTCAAAGGATAAATAAAGCAGCTAAGTTCTAGTTTTGGATTCACTTGTTTCTAGTCCCTTGATGCGGAAAGAAATGATATACCACCTCCTCATCTTGTCAATCATACTGCAAATGTGTCTTCAATATTGTGGAAGTGATAAACTCCCCCCCACACTCCCCCAAATGTTCCCACAGCCTGGGATAAGCTCTATGACAATTCACATGCCCTGGAAAAATACCTATAGCTCTGCTTCACATTCTCCCAGACAGCAATCTCATTCACATGGATAACCAATTCTTCTTCCCAGTTTTTGCTAAGAATGGTACTGGAATTGGATCTATGAAAATGATCTGAAATTGATATTGGATTAATTCCAACACTCCGGAGCTTACATAAACTTTGTTCTATACCTCCTCCTTTGTTTACCTCTGACTCCCGAAGTTGAAAGTGCAATATCATACTGCATGAAAGAAATACACTGCATCTGTGCAAGTTAAGGAATCAGACTTTTTTGATCCATGTCATTAGTGTATTTACAGAGACATTTGGGACATGGAAGAATATATTCACATGACATTTTCTTTGAATGCTGGTTTTTGTTATTCTACAGGGCGTATTATTTTTTAAACTCTATTTTCATTGCCTTCCTACCTGAAGAATTATTTCTGGAAAACCAAACAAATTTATTGTTAGTCCTAGAAGACAACACAGGTTTAGAAAAGTAGTACACAATCCCACATATTTAATATGGAAATTTAACTGTGTTTTGCCACTAAGAATAGGTGGAAATGTCCACAACCACTATCCAGTGTTTTTCAAGAGTAATATTTCCTACTCTCCACCTTTGGCATATTTTCTTCAGATAAAAAGTTGGATGTTGCAGCCAATAATAACATTCTGCAGGGTCAGAAAGCAAGTTTCTGCAACACAGGTTAGTAGACTATTTGCTATAGAAAGGCATATAATCAGAAAAATCAAGAAAGCCCACAGCTACATACTATATGGTTATGAGCCTCCATAAGGTAACTCCCATTAGCCAACTTCTTGTGTTATTAGATCCTACACATTCTTTTCATATTTCTCATCACTCTCCTACAAGGAGTTATTGTAATTCATTGTGGAAGGATCCTTAACTTTCACTTTCCAAACACAGTCCTCATCTTGCTTTTCCAGTCAGTGCACTGAATTTGAACATCACAGAGCTTAAAGCAAAGAAAGGATGACAGACTCAGACGAGAGAGAATGGGTGGGGCAGAGCAAGGAATGGCAGGAAGGGGAGGCACCCCACTACAGCATTCCAAGCACAAAGAGGCAGAGCTGTCTCAGCAGAGCACCATCCACATGAAGCAAGGATGAGTGCCAAAAGACAACGCTGGAACTCCTCCACATGACCACAGCCCACAGCAATACCAGTACCTGCCCTTGCAGTCAGCTGCTACAGCTAAGGTATACAATTCCTAAGCATGGGATATTCCTTCCCTCAAAGAGGGGCAGTACATTTGCTACACTTTGGGAGTGAAACAGCCAAACACTTACAGGATCCAATGATCTGTTCATCTTTCTGTGTCAGGGGCTTACCTTCAAGCACCCACCTTGAACTACCAAAGACTATACAACCAACAGTGCATTTTAATTTACACTCAGAAACATCAATATGAAGTAGACAAACTGGAGAGGGATTCTGCTCAAACATGTTTGGTTCATTGTTACTGTTTAAGATGACAACTCTTAAGCAATTTTGATTTGTTCATGCAATTAAGAAAGCAAACTTAACATTGAAAACCTCATTTGCCCCACACCACAGACCTGGCAGAAGGAGTTAAAATGATGTAACAAATCCAAGAGTAAGTGAAAAAGTGAAACAAGAACCTTCTAGACAGGAGAGCAATTTTGACAGCAGGTCCAGAGTATATTTGTACCTTGCAACCCCTAACAACAACAAAAAAAATAATGTAGTAGGAAGACCATTATTTCCTAGATTATCTTGGCCAACTCTAGGGACATAGAACATCTTGTTTTGGGTATTTATTTTTTAAACACCTGCCATAGCACTAACTGCCCTTGGCCATTTTTGAATCAGCTGTAACTAGGTAAGGAGAGAACACTGACATTCTCAAATAGAGCATAGGCCCAGCAATCAAGAAAAGGCAGACCAAATTCACCCTAATACCAGAGCATTCTGATTTGGCACTATGTACCAGAATCTGGGGTTACATGTAGTATTTTTGGAGATTTGGATGCTATGTCCCATTCCAGAAGCTTGAGGTAAATGCAGCATTCATTCCAAATCAAATAGCTTCCTAAGTTACAGGACGCTTTAAATATAGCATGAGAGTCCCACAGAGGCTTCTGAAGAGCACACATGCCACCCTAACCAGGTAAAGCTGGTACTATAGGGCCTTAACGTTATTTTTCCTCATGCCACAAAGACTAATTGTCACTAACACTGTCTTTAAACTGAAAAGCCAGAAAATTGCCTATAGAGTGCACTCTTTAAGCCAATTACCTTTAGTGAGAAGGGCTTATGGCTTTAGTTACACGACTAACCAAGAGCAGCAAGTGAGGGAGCCAAAATAGCCCAGCAGCTGGAATCTGGGCTCTAAGCAAGGAAAGGGAAGAGACAGGGTGCCTGCACATAAAGGCTGTTATTCCTAATCCTCAGCTGCCATTGCTACAAATCAAGTGTATTTAGAAGGATTTTGGGGAAAGGTTAAAACCTATATTCATAGTGACCAGGCACTGAACACCTGTGGCATGGATAATCAAAACACCAACTACATATGTGAGAGGTGCAGAAAGTAACTCTAGCCAACCCACAGGATTTGCATGCCTTGAAGACATTTGATCCATCACGCCTTCCTAAAAGAAGAGCAGGTTCTCGTTGACTTTCTGGAAAAATGGCTGCTAGCCACTGCTAACAATAAGAGTCACCTTGTATTGAGCAAACTGAAGATGTCAGACAGAGACAATCATTAGCCAGAAAATAATTGTTTTCAGGATACTTACTTCTAGAAACAGAGCAATGACTCAGAAAATGACTGGAAAAAATGTTGTTTTATCCCTCTGTAACTAAGAGCTAGTTGCTCTCAGTCCCTGAAAGGTTTCCAGAATAATGTAGAAAAAGCTTTGTATTTGGGGAAAAAAAATATATACGTTTCATCAACCTGTTATTGATGAACTATTTAGAACTCTTCCCATAGGATACCTAAGAGTAGAGTTAGACTAAGCCTTCAGGGCCAATTTCACACTGACAGCTCATATAATCAAGCTTTTAGTTCACTTAACTGCTCTCATAACTTAAGGGCCTGAATTGAATACATCATTTTTTCATCATCTACACAGAACATTTTGACAGGTGATATCTGTTTACTTTCAATTAAGTCACATCACTTAAATTATGGGTCAGTGCAACGTGACTGTACAGCACATTTGTTGACATCCTTTTCCTCATTCTACTGGCAAGGATTTATTTATGAAATGCCATTTACTAAGTATTATAGCATACTTTCAGAAAATTAGGATTTAAAAATTTAGACTGCTGTAATAGAAAGCCTATTCTGAAATTTCATTCTCTAACTTTTTTATTAATAGTAACTCAATGCAAGGGTACTAGAAGAAACATCCCTTTCAGATGACATACAAACCACCCTTCTCATTACCTATTTTAAAGCATGCATAGCTGACATTTTCAGACACTGTTTAAATTTATTTCCATAAAACTTGCAAGTATCAATTTTTATCATGTTTGAAGTTCCCCTTCTTCCTCATGATCTCTCAGTAGGGATTAATAACTTATCTGCACACTGAGCAGGTAGTTCTTTCTGCAACAAAACCCAGTGAACAAAGAAGAGCAGAATCTCATTATGTTGGACAGCTTTTAATATTGCATTATGAAATTATAGCATCTCGGGTACTTCTGCACAGAAATTTCTAGTTACATGTAAAACAAATCAACTATATCCATCCAATAGGGGTTGGAGCTAGCTGGAGACAATTGGTGCTAGATCATAATTGAAGACCATCCCATTTAATACACTGCTTTGGTACTCTGAGTACAACTAAAAGTTTTTTTTCTTTTTTAATCCACTTTTTGTATAACTAAATAGTAATCTTCTCCTGACACTGGTAATTAGATAACTGCAGCGACCAGATGAGAATTGCTGTTGCTACTATAGAAAATTAGTACTAGTATATTTGTACAGCAAAGTTTCCAATTCATGCCACACTGGTTGAATAAGAGTTTGAGGTAACATATTCAGAATGAAGCTAATGGCTGAGTTGTCTGCTGTGTTGTGGAAGACTGCCATTTGCTAAGTTCAGATAACCAACGCTAATAAAAATGTCACATAAAAGCTTCGTGCTTTTTAGCTATAAAGCAATCAGTAGCTTTAAATATCAAATTTAATAGTTATCTCCTGCTGTATTTACGGGTTCTAAAGCATCTGCAAAGTTATCTTTATTAATAATTAATTAAATATGACAACTACTTGAAATACTACATTAACTGTATTCTGAACTAAATACTATGTCAAAGGTTGAGGAATTAATCACAGTGTAATTTCCTGTTGCCAAGAAGTGCTTAATGCTAAAAAGAATAAAACTCATTTGAGCTGAGGTCTTGCTTCCTGAGCTTGAGAGATCTCTTTTACATAAAGACAAAATAATTGTTACCCCACTCTTGAAATTCTCAATTTCCTCATAACTTCTGGGCCGAAGTGTATTATCCCATTCAACACTATTCCTTCCTGTTCAAGGAAAGATTATATTTATCTGCCTTTGAGGAACTAGCTGCAAAGTCACCAGAGAGTGCTTGGTTTTCTTTTGCACCAAGAAATACTTAGTTTGTAATTGCATAAGTTCTATTGTCTAATTCTTTATAAACTGAACTCTTCTACAAATAATGCCACAATAGCATTAGTAATACAGATGCAATCACAACCCTGAAAAAATAGCTGTGTTTAGCAAGTGAAATAAAAGGCTTCAAATTTGCTAATTTTGCATTATGTCAGAATAGTCAGAGCAGCAGGTTTTATTATGTAACATCCTTTATCTAGTAGTAGCTATTATGGACCATTATTCATGTTAATCCGGCCTACATTCTAACAGGCTACATATTTCTCCTGAAATTCAGAACAGATACAATCGAAAATCTTAAACCTATTCATGATGTCTGCAGAGATTCTGTGTAGAGTACATAATACTGTTTATATGCTGCTGACCTTTAGCATTAATCCTAGTATTTAGTGATTACTTTACTCACACAAAAACATATAATAGAGGCTACCTTTCCAGCTGAGTATCTATTTTCTTTAACAGAAAAAAATCACTTGATAAAGAGCTGAAGTAAATTAAATATCCTTCCTGAAAGTTACTTGAAGACAATACACATTCAAGTTACATTTCATTATGATGCTGAGATTTAAATAAATCTAACAATACTTACCCCAAAATCCTGAGTTTAAAGTTGTAAGAATAAGCTGTATGGATAGTTCAGAAGGTTTTCTTATAGGAGATAAATAAAAATCCTCCCACTTTTATTATAATTGCTTAATAAAAAAAAAAAAAAAAAAAATCTCTTGTAATGAAACTGCTTTATATCACCAAAACTAGTGTTTGTTAACAACCCTTCAAGATAGCTAGCAACTCATGTGAAACATCCAGTGAGGTGACTCCTCAGACCAGACATGGCATTTTTGGTCAAGACAAGGAATGCCTTGTATCTCAGAATATCTAATCCCACATTTCGTAGAGAACCTGAACAGCCAACTTGAGAACTCTGTTCTACTTTCTTTCAGAGTAAAGGCTTGAACTGAGTGTCTAGTATCCAAGGATGTTCTGATCCCCGATCCCAAAACCCATCATAATTATTGGACCAGAGGAAGCGAACACCACTGGAGCATTAGGTCCTTTCCTGCTAATCCAACATATGCTTGTGCTTGCTGAGATATAGCCCTGTCACATAAATACCCTCTGTACTGTATTGTCATTCAGTGTCAATGCTGACTACTGCGATACCTCAGATAAACAGTACCAAACTAGGGGTTTCAGGAGTTACTTGTAGAATTGTAATCCACAGAAATGCAATCAATTCAGACATCTGGGATGGTAAACATATCAGAATTGGATGGTAAATTAACTGGAAATCAAAGATACCATCTAAAGTAATCAGCATTTTCTCTCTGTATCAATACACACATACAACAAATGACTTCATGTAATAAACTTCAGTATCCTGTGATTTTTGGGTAAGACTATCATTCAAGAAGCAGCCTACAAATTAAAGACCCTCCTGAAGAAATACTGATGGCCACAGAATAGATAGCACATTACTAAAAGGTAGGAAAGCTTTGGAGTGTTCTTAAAAGCTGCTTTGACAGCTCTTCTCTGTCACAAAGACCTTTTTGAAGCCAAGTTATAGAAGACTGAAAGAATGTGAAACCACCTACGCATATGTTGGTGGACAACAGGTTGGCCATTAGCCAGCAGTGTGCCCTTGTGGCCAAAAAGGACAGTGGTATCCTGAGGTGCATTAAAAAGAGCAAGGCCAGCAGGTCAAGAGAAGTAATCTTCCCCCTCTACTCTGCTCCAGTGAGGCCACACTTCAAATGCATCTGGTTCTGGGCTCCCCAGTTCAAAAAAAAGACAGGGATCTCCTAGAAGGAGTCCAGCAGATGGCCACAAAGATGATAAAGGACCTGGAGCATCTCCCTTATGAGGTAGAAGGCCTCATGGATGAGGCCAAGCTCTTCTCAGTAGTATATAGTGGATAGAACAAGGAGCAATGGCCTAAAACTTGAATATAGGAAATTCTGTGCAGACATGCAGAAGAACTTCTTTATGGTAAGGGTAATGGAGCACTGGAACAAGTTGCCCAGAAAGGTTGTGGAGTCTTCTATGGAGACATTCAAGACCCATGTGAATGCCTACTTGTGTGACCTGCTGTTGGAAACTTGCTTTAGCAGAGGGCTGGGACTCAAGATCTGAGGTCCCTTCCAAGCCCTGAAATTCTGTGACAAGATGTTACCACAGCTTATCTAGCCATAGGACAGTCATTACATATAAGTCCAATGGCTCACTCCTTCTCTCAGATATTGATTCAAAGTCATTTGAGTTTTGGAGGGAAAAAAAAGAGGGAAAAATCTCTAACCATCAGCATATAAAAAGGAAGACTTTCAGAGTACATAAGACCTACCTATTAGCTATGTAAAATATCAACTATTTAAATGCTGATTTATGCCTTTTAAGGTTGCAAAAGACTTTACATTTGGAGATGAGACAAATGATCTTCACGCTACAGTTATAGAAGCTACTGTGTGATTAGAACTGCAACTACTCAGTGATTAGATTTACCAGATATGGATGTGTAACACATGATGCAGACCAGCATTTCAAGTGATCTTGTTCAATGCCTTCATTTAACTGAGTGAAGGTACAGTTCACTCTTATAATGTATGGTCACCACATCCAAGAGACATTTAGAGAATACATAGTGATTGTCCTGGATAACCTGAGGTTTCCTGCCTTCAGGTATAGGAGAAAAGAAGCCAAGAGGCTGTCCTTTTGCCATCACTTGCCTGTTGTAAGACACTGATACCCTACATGCAATTAAACAAATTAGAGTACAGAATAAGTAATCACAAGATTCTGTACAGGAAACACAGCCACAGTGGGAGATTGACATATATATGCCAGAGAGCACAGGAAAGTGAAATGTGAAACGCTAGAATAGCTTTGCTTCATTTTCCGTCCAAATAAATGTTTCAAGCCATTCGTATCAAAATAAATATACTGACCATCTAATATTTTTTTTCTCTATTGGTATTTCCCATTTCTCCTTATTTCACTTACATGATGATCAGATATCAACTACTTCTTCACTTAAAGTAAAACCCAAACAGTTCTTATGTTTTGTTTAACTCTATCTCCTTCAGCTCCGGGCTCTGACTTTCGATTTGGAGCCTAGGCAATGCCAGTCACAAGCTGTTACTGTTTGAGGCAATATTTCTGCATACCTTTCAGCTCATTTAAACACCTGTAAGCCAGTCTGCCTCCCCAATAGTATTTGTTGTTCAGCAATCATCATACATGAAGAGACTTTGCTGCTGCATCCATCCATGTACAATCACCCAATCTTAGGTAACAGCACAACACATTAAACTATACTTGCACAGGTTACATCCACAAAATTAATTAATTCTGCTTGCTCCTAGACAGTTCATGCAAGCAGTGTGAAAAAAACAAACTGCTTTGCTGCCCATGTTAATTTTGGATTTGCACATATGATCAGGCCACCTGTGACAGCTCTTGCAGTGCCAACAGTCTACAGCTCCCATTCACTTCAGTAGGAGAGATAGATGCTCAGCTTCACTATGCCTGTCAATTCTCCTACCTCCAGTACCTGTCCCTTACATCTCATGACAGAATTTATTCTAAAGTATAGGATGTCTTGTAGAGTGGGGACAGTCTCCTTTTTGAAGTCCTCTCAGACTATTTTTTAAGTTAACTGTTAAGCAAGTATGACTTCAACTCCTTGCTACTTGTTTTTGTCTCCTCTCTTGTCAAGAGCGCCCTGGAAATCAGTATATTTTCCTCTTTCCCCACAGTAAGATTGCAAATGTGGGTGAGTTCAAAGCTTATCTCACACAAGTGTAAATTGCTGATAATGGAAATATCTGACCTGTTTGAATACATACTCATGTGAAAGATGATAATGTCCCTGCAATATCTATTTTTTTCTTTGGCAAAAGCCATGTATTATACTGCGTTCCAATTAAAAATAGCTCCTACTCTAGCCCTCCCTACAAGAAACTATATTCATTTCTGTATGCCTGCTTTTTCCCCCAAGGCAGATTACAAAGCTCTCAGCTAAAAAACTGAGCCTCACTGGGGAGGACTCCAGGATACTTAACAGGGCTTTCTGATGCTTCTATTGCTTGCTAAGAAAACACAGCCAGCTGTGTAAAGAGGTAATACCTCCTCACCTCTGGGAATCCAACTATTGCAGTTCCGCTTATGCTCATCACAAGTTATGAAAACCCCAGGATAATCATGCAGCCTTTGGTACACTGAGTATGCCTTACATGATTGCAACTTGTGACAATAGGTTCTTCTGGAAACAAGAGCTTTTCATTTCTAGCTGTCACATAACATGCAAGTGCCACAGCCCTGACCCCTCAATGAAGGACTCCCAGCACAAATGAACTGCTTGAATATTAAATATCTTACAGGGCAGGCTGCAAAATGTCATGAAAATGCCTACAGAATTATGTTGGCAACTCTACATACTTAATTTGGGCTTAATAAGGAAATACTAAAAGTATTCAACAGATAGTAAAAGCATTAGTGAAATTAGTTCAAGTTAATAAAGAGACTTTCATTATCTGGGCAGAGTTCACTGTTGCTTTTTGTTATTGTAACAAGGCAGCTTTCTTTGCTATTATTATGGAACAAAGACTGCTTCTGCAAAATAAAAAACTCTTCTGATCATTATACAACTTCACATTAAGGTAAATATGTTTCTATGGAGAAAATATTGTGCATTAGAATAAGAGATGAAATAAGAGCACTGCAGTTTGAATAAGAAATAGGATAGTTAAGATTTAAGAAGCTCATTGGTGACTCTGAATCACGATTGTTGCAGAGTTATCCATTTGCTATCTATAATTTAACAGATTTTCTCTTCATTATAAAAGAACTATTTTCAAAGTAGTGGAGGTGGTTTCCATCCCTCCCCACTCCAGTGGAGCAGACCATTTGTTTGCATTCTACTCATCTTCTTAAATCATTCTGGTATTTCTTTAAACACTTAAGTAACTTCTATAGCCATTGCTTTGCAAAACAATAAGCCTTCTGCAGATGATTTGTGGAGACACCTCTACAGAGCCGAACATTCTAGAAAGGATTTGAGGCTGTCAAAAAAGGAGGAGGGAGCTGTAAGAAGTAGCGTGAAGCAGAGTTACCAAATCAGAAGTTACATAGAATACAGTAAGAAAAGAGGAGGATAAATGCTTGTGAATTTTTTGATAGTCACTCAACCCTAAGAAATTCTGTGGAAATGACATTATCAGATAACAAGAACGCTCCATTGCAATGCCTTGAAATATCGTTGTTAGAGGGGGGGAAAGATTACTGGGAAATAAATGCACTCATCTATAATCAACAGATACACTGGGTAATTAATAATTAAGTTACATACTGTTCATCAGCTAGAAATGGAAGGCTCCTGCATAATTTAAGTCCTCATTTAAGCATTATTGAATTTTCTGTTTGACATGCCTAATTTTCATCCAGTTATTCCAACTGCTTCCAAAGAGGAACATATCTACTTAATTTGAGAGGACATAGATTTCACATATTTACAAGCTGTCACATAGTTTCTTCCCTGAAATGCCATTGCTTGTTCACATTCACAGTTCTTCTAATCCTTTCCCCCCCCAAATAAACTGCATCAGGGGGGCCCCTGCCATGGAAAAAAGGAACACTGCACAAAACAGAACTGGAAGTTCATTTGAAAGAGACTTCATCATCATTTTTAAAAATACACCAGCAAGATGTGCCTTTGAGACATCAGGCTTTGCCTTGAACTGATGTATCTGAATTCCACATTGCATTCTCAGATCCTTTCATCAGACCTACCTGCAAAGATCCTTTACTTTATTTGGCCAGGTCATACAATCAGTTTACTGCTACTTTCCAACTTAGACAAGCTCAACGAAGCCTTTTGTTCACTTACTCTGGAGATGGTCAAAGGCATGTTGAAGTCCTTGCCCCCTTGCAGTCGGAAGCCCCACGGTCCAGGTCCATTCAGAGTCACGCTGTAAGCCATTCTGTACCTTTCTCACAAGCCAGCTAGGCACTGCAGGATAGAAGGATGGGGTAGACAGAGAAAGTGTGAAAAAGTAGTATGAGAAGAGGGAAGAGTTTCATATAAATAAGCAAATCTTTCTGCCTTGCCTGTTCAGTCGTGCTGGGATATCACCTAAGAATAGTTGGGAGCTATAATGCAGATGCTGATATCTCAGCTGAGTAGGGCCCATAAAAGGTTTGTAACCAGACACCTACTATGCAAAGACTTCATGACTCAGAGGTCTAATATAGCCCCCAGGGAGGGGGACAGATCTTTCTGGGCTTCTCAAACCCCTCTTCACATTCAATTAGTCCATGGGTGAAAAACATTTTGAAATAAAATGAAGTCCCATGCTAAAATCCCAAACACCTAAATCTCACTACTGATTTGTTAAATAACAATATAGCCAATTAGTTTCTGCTTCAGAACACACTGCAAAGCAATACATAACACACTACAAACAAGTTCCTACTATATGTAGCAGGAAGGGCACCAAAGGAGTGCTTATCTTACATGAATCTGTTAAATGCAAATTATATACTACACTCACTTGGAACCAAAAAAAAGAGTCCTTGATTTCATTATTGGCTCATGGTACCATAACTTAAGCTTACTAAAGGGGCAACTACATTTTTTTCTCTTAGAATGCAGGTATTATGAATGATTTCTAAGCAGCATATAATCCACATAGCAAAAGCGTAGTTTCATCTCATAGCTGTCATACTGTTCTCAATACAACTTGTCTAAAGACATGGAAATTAAGTGGAAGGCTAAGAACATAATTAGTTAGCTGTTTCCTAAACTCACTCCATAACTTTTCATATATTCTCTTCATGCTAGGTGTTTCATACAACCTTTGTAACTCATTTGGAATATCAAATACATTTCAGCTCTGGATTGAAAGTAACTAGAGAATCTGAAGGAAGGGGAACTTCTAAACTGTTGGCAGATCTAAGATAAATGAAATGCTTCTGCTGTTAGGATAAAGCTGTAATCTTTAATACCACTTTTAAGTCATTAATTTCTGCAGGACCTCCAGAAGTTCTCTAGTACACTTTCCACAGCACCCCTGCTTTTACCCACATATTACAAAGAAATTCCCATTATGTTAAGTTGAAAAATAAGCAAAGGCTCTGCTCTAATAACTAACCAAGACCTATGCACTAGCTCATTTGAACACTGATAGTAAGTCTGCCCATGCACCACTCTTAATGTCACAAAAAACTGATGGCTGAACTACAGAGAACAAACACTGTCATGGCCTCTCTGCTCATCTGTGAAGTAGATCAATAATTCTTGCAAAGCCACAAGGCAGTAAGTGCTTGTTCTGTATGAATACTGGCAGAAAAGACAACTATACAAGGGAATAATTATCCTGCACAAAGATGGAAGGACAAACATAACCACATTTTCAAATCCCAAATTCAATTTACAACAACATGGCAGGTGTAGTGGGTTTGAGTGAAAGTTGTACTCAGTCAGTAGAACTGGCCCAAAACAAAAATCAAAAAAAACAGGAAGACAGATTGAAAGAAAACAGGTTGAAGTCATACAAATACCTATCTATGCACGTATTTATAGCTTTTTTTTTTTTTTTTTTTTTTTTTTAACATTATCAACATTCATTGTTTATCTCTGTATGAGCCATAAGCAGTGATACTTAGATGATGATTTTGAGGGGAGAAAGAAAACATACTTTCTGCACTCTGAACCACAGAACTTCCAGGCTTGACAATAAATCTAGTAAGCCTCAAGTCACATGCAGTATTTCTTTTTTTAATGTTTAATTCTGAAAGTACACAGACACACATGAAAGAAGTTCCAGTTGCATTATTCCTTCCTTTTTCCCAGGAGTTCACTGCATTTTTCTACTATCTTTTCTTAGCTCAATTACAAAGGTTCGGGTGAGTGCAACAAAAATGAGAGTAAACCAAACATGGCAAGCCATTTCTTCACTAGCAAAGAACAAAAAAAAAAGAAAAAAAAAAGAGAGAGGAGAGGTTATGTTTTTATGGATGATCAATTCATTCCTATACTTAAACATTCACTGGGAAAAAAATTGCAAAAGCTACAGCAGAATTAAACTGCACAGACAGCAAGCTGAACAACTAAGCATTAAGAAATAGAATTGCTGTTTAATCAAACACTATGTACTTCTATCCTACTTTCACATGCATAACATGCCACCCACTTATCAGTTTAGGACATCTAAAAGGGTCTCTGAGGCCTTCAGGTTGGGCAGCATGCTATGAAACTGAAGTGATAATCTCATTAGGGGCACTGCCATTTGAAGGACATGTTAAACTGAGGTTTAACTCATTTTCTACTTCCTTGGTTTCTGCTTGCACCCACATGAATATTCAGTACAGCTTGGCACTTGTATGAAGAAAAAGTAGGAGATACACCACTGTCCTGCCCACTTTGCCCTTCAACAAAACAGGATGAAGTCCTTTTCATTTGCTCACACTATTGGGTGCCTCTTGGAGAGTGTAACAATCAGAAAGATCAGTGCAGTGGAGTGGTGATAGAGGAGGTGTAATACAAAGGGACTGGCACAATGGAAGTGTGTTTCAAAGAAAAATGGCTCACCCATATTTAAAATCTAGGCTCACAGGGAAGAACTCCACAAGGGAGGGATCTCCATCTGAGAGCCATCCCCAGTGGCAGTCAGCCCTTAAATGAAGTCTAAGAGAGGTGCAGCCAGGCTCCACCCCTTCCAGTCCCACAGCTGAATTGCCTTTACCTGTACTCCCAGGGCTGACCAGGTCCTTTCCCCAGGTGCTCAATCAGTGCTTCAGGACATGACTCAACAGTTATTATTCACAGAGGCAAAAAGATTCCATTATTTTCTTCATAAGCCTTTCTAGGTCCTCAGTCTCCTGTGTTTGTTTCCCCTCTGCATGTCTGTGCCTTATTCTGGACAGCTGCAAGCAGTGAAGCAGCTCATGCTGCAGACACAACTCCATTTGCTGGGAATGCTCTTAGAACTGCTCCCGTTCTCCTGACTCCTACCATGGGCAGCCTTTAGACCAGAAAGCCAGTGGCCTGCCTAGATTATTATTTCAGTCCTGATCTGTTTTCAGACGTGATACAGACAAATGCACTCGCTAAGTCAAATATCCTGAACAAACACAGGGAAATGGACTGGAGCAGCAGATGCACTGCCATCACAGCTATCAGCACAAGCCGCCACAAAACCTTCCGGGAAACTTGCAGATGAAATAAGCTGTATATGCATAGTAGACTATCCTCTTGTTTTTAGAACCTTGTGGTGTTTGGATTAGGTTTATTTGCTTTAGATAGCCACATCTCAGACTGTTCCAAAATCACTTTTCATTTACTCAATTGAGTTTTATTACTCTTGGGGTGCCTTCTTCCCTATGTTCTCCATCTAGGTGAAAAATCTATGACAAGCATAGATCCCTCCCTTAAAGAAGCTACATGGAGTCAAATGAGGGCACCAATGTGAGGAGTGACATTTAAAGAAAAAACATTCCAGAAACCAGGTGACATTTTTCTCTCCAGATACCAAAACAAAGATTTGTTCAGAGCTCACCAAGTCCCCTCAGAGTTGTCTCATATGACTGATAGGAACAGCTGCGAGGAAGCTGGATGGGTACCAGGCACCATAGGTCCCAATGCCAACAGGTTCCATGCACATAAAAGAGTGCTCCAGCCTTCCACAAATACCTCAGAGCCCAAGCACAGCCATCCTTCCACAGCTACGTCAGAGCTCATACACTGGCGGAAACAATTCACATATGCCAGGAGACCATGTTGCATTACAGTGAACAGGCTTTCTGAAAACTACACCTGCATACTTGGAAGTGCACAGACATCAAGTGAATGAAATAAAAGCCTCTAGTGCAAAAGCTAAATTAAGATGGAAGGAAACAAGTCATGGAAATTCCAACTGTTCAAGTTGCTACCACTTTGTTAGGCTGGCCACATTACTCATTATATATTTTAACTCCCATGGTAGAATGCCCTAAGAGAGCCTTCAATTACTACTACTGCAGCAACAAGTTTATATCATTTATATCATCCATTTGTAACATTTCAGTAGCAGATGGTTAGAATGTTTATCTGACATCTGATTTGCAACAGCTTGTGTTGCTTGACAATAAGTCAGGTGTTGAAATAGGTCTCATATATGCAGTCCTAGTGTTGTCCAGTATTTTTGGATTAACAGTGCTGACTGTGAAACTCATGGAATAATGAGAAAGCAATTGCTGAATTTGGGTTCTCATCTTCACTCCAACCCATCTAACATAGAAACACATATGTACTATATATTGTCTAAACACTACAAAAGAAATAAAACCATTTAGCTTCACCTAATTCTGCTTTGTTACTATCTTTCCCATACTGGTGTTTGTAGGTCCCAACAGTACATGCACTGAGTGAGCATATGCTATAAAGTAGTATTCCCAGGGAGGCGAGCTAGAGAAATACGATGATGGAGTATTATTCCCCTTCTCTGTAATATAATGCCATCAGAAATGCAGTTCAAACCACTTTGTTTGGCTGTATGCTGCAGCATATATCACCTTACAGACTCACCAGGTTCCCCACTTTCTCACTACCAGGTTGTTCACTGTAAATGCTTTCATCACTAGAGAAAAATCACTTTTTACACTATTTTTGGGTGTTAAGTAGCCTCCTTTTTCTATCCCAAAAGACTGGATATATGTCATAGCATAGCCAACCTTCACCTTCAGAAGACTGTAATAGTTTCAGTAACTATGTTAAACTGCAAACCACTCCTGTGGGAAGAGAGAAAGAGGAAGGAAAGAAGCAGTCACACCTCTCTTCAGTATTTGCAGAGACCCCATTTACAAAACGACTTAAGGGTACATTACAAACTTTTCACCTTCACACCATCTCAGCTATGGTTTTCAAGGGCATCCACTATAACATGTAGTACTTAACACCTCTGTGGCACCTACTTCACCAAGATAACAAGATTTTCTTGTTTGTTTCTGACTTGTTTTAAAGAGAAAGAACACCAAAATACCTGCTGTTTCAGCAAACATGACCACCTCCTTCCTGTGGCTGGACTCACAGTGCTTAGGTTACCAGCTTCAGACCGTGAAATGAGTCAACAGCAATCGGATTAAAATGCAGAGCTCATTTTCTAAGAGAAGTATTTGAACCAGAAAGAAGGCTGCAAAATGCTTTGCTGTTATGTGCGTGTCATTCTCCTCTAACTCTGGGCTGTGTGCGTGTCACTCTCCTCTAACTCTGGGCTGGCACCAGGAATGCTCACAGCCACCCTGCAACTGCTCTCGTTTGTGCCTTGCCGCAGGGGATTCTAAGCGACGGGAGAAAAAGAAAAAAAAAAAGCCACTTAAAAAAAAACAAACAAACAAAAAAAAAAAACAAAAAAAAACCAACAGCAGATGCACAGGGGAAAAAAGGGTGAAAGGGGCTACGTGCAGATCGCTGACAGCTCCAGAGGGCAGGGACAGAGCTGACACTGATGTCACAGGACTTGCACGGCGCTGGCTGGCCTCCAGAGAGCCCGGGGCTTGGCACGGCACAGCGAACGCTCCACAAGGCTTCGACGACAGCTCCTGTACCGCTACTCCCGCCTGCACAGATACCTCACGAGTCGCCGCACAGCTGAGGCACGATGCGCCTGCAAAAGCGCACAGTGCCGCGAGGTTTAACCTTAAACTGTTCTCACCCCTAGAGTTAGACTCACCCACCCGCGTCTGTATCCCCACACAGCCTCCAGCGGGAAACACTTCTCCCTACAGCAGCTCTCCGCACAAACGGAGCTGTAGCAGAGCCGCTCGTGCTACTCTTAGGGCGCCGGCGTCCCTCAGCGGCGCGGCGCGACCCACCTGTGCCAGCCTCGGTGCTGCGAGCAGCACACCCGCTAACTCCGAGCGCTACGGAGCCGCCACACGCACGGGCGCTCAGCGGCCCGCGGACGCTCCCGCTACACCAGGAGGCAGCCCGAGGGCAGCCCTGCACCGCCCCTGAGGGGAAAGAGCGCTGTCGCCCAGGTGGGGCCTTAAAGCGGCCGCCGCAGTGCGTGGCTAGGGGATGGGGGACGTGGGCAGCGAGGGAGGCAGCCGCTGAGGAGTTCCCGACAAGCGTTCCTTTCTGCGCCCTAAAGATTTTAAATCCCAGTTTTTGAACTGAGATCGTCCCTCGGCTTTGGTGGCAGAGCAGCGAAGTGACACAAAGCCGTGTCGGGCCCCGGGGCGGCAGTTACAAGGCACACACACAGGTGCTCTCAGGGACGAGACGGCGGCCGGGAGGTGGGGAGCGTTCGGAGGGACACGGAACGTTCCGGAAGGCGGCAGCCCCGTTGGAAGGGGCGCTGTGGCGGCGGGGAGCCCGCGGCCCTCACGCTACAGGAGTCTGCCACGGAACGCCCCGGCCCCACGCGCCCGGCCTCGCGCTCTCCTTCAGCACCAGGGACAGGCGCTGCGCCCCGCAGCCGGGCAGCGAGGGGAGTGTGGTGTGTGAGGCGGCGTGCTGATGGGGTAATTTGTTCTACCGCAGGTTAAGGAGGCGAAATCATCCTCAGAACTTTTTTTTTTTTTAATTTATTTTTGGTCTCAACTATGATCTTCACGATGGTTACTCCAGAAAGAAGAATCACAGAATTATAGAATAGCTTGGGTTGAAAAGGGCCACCATGATCATCTAGTTTGAACCCCCTGCTGTATGCAGGGTTGCCAGCCACCATACCAGGCTGCCCAAAGTCACACCACAGCTTTGTGCAGTGTTATGACTAATTTGCAGCAGGGGGAACGAGCTTATGCTGACAGCAGTTTGGTCAGTTTGTCTTCTAACAAAGAAGGCAATTTGTAAAGTGATTTTGAGATGGCTGTTTGTGACTGCTGTTGTCTCGAGCCATGGATAAACTGCAGTACTTTATTTATTGGATTGCTTGCTGTTGCACAGCTAGCAAGTCTAGTTACCATCATCCACTAGATTATCTGTGGGGCAGCAATGAAATTGTATGGTAAAATGTAAGTTTTACTCAAATCAATTTTTTCAAACTTTGTGTGTGTTTGACTAAGCACAGTAATGTGTGGTGGAAATGCTAAGTTATGTCCTGAAGCAGTGATGGAGCACCTGGCAAGAAGGCAGGGCCAATCCAGGGGAACTCAGGTGCATGCAATGCTGCTGAGTGACCAGAAGGGGTGGAGCCAGGATCCACCCCTTACAGACCTCATTTAAGGGCTGGCAAGGGGGAGGGTGCTTTGTTAGAGATTCCTGTATATCTAAGGTCTTCTAAGAGTAAGCAGGTTTTTTTTTTCCTTGTACGTTTTGTGCCTTGAGCTATTGTATTTGAGTGAATGTTTAGTTACTATGGTCTAGGATGTTGTTGTCATTTCAATCACATTTCTGTGATGCTAACCAATTCAGGTGCTGATGCTTTTGCACCTCACAATTTATCTGCATAGCGGATATTTTCAGGTGAAACTGTGCACTGAGGAGGTTTTCAATTAAGATACCATTTCACAGAATCAGAGTTGTTTGAGTTGGAAGTAACCCCTAAAGGTCACTTAGTTCATTTCTCCTGCAATGAACAGGGGATCATAATGTTAGTATAGCACAGCAAAAGACTGGTATCTTTTTCTCTCTCTCTCCTAAGAGGCATTTAAACCTGAAGAGCTTTTTCATTTTTTCAGCTCTGAGTAATGCATCATCTGAGTTCTTTTCTGAGTTGCATCAGAAGCCTCCATCTTGTGCATGTTAATAGTATTGCATTAAAGGCATGTGATCTCCTTTAGGAAGATTAGATGGAATAAACAAGGGCAGAACCTGATTTGACTTTCTGTGGTGTGTAATGAGGCACTTCTGTATGTCCTATACTAATTTCATTATATGTTAAATGCATTTAAAACAGTGTATATAGCCTCAGTGCCATGTTTAAGAAGTAAGAATTGTGACTGTCAGAGATTTCATGCAGTGGGCCTGTGTTAATGAATTAAAGTATGAAAATGTATGCTCAGTTATGCTTGGAGTTAGTCTTCACAGTACTAAATTCCGTATCAGGTTTCTTCCTAGAAGTCCTCTTTAAACAATAGAAGCTGCAAAATAGCAAGCAGATCTTCTGCAGATGAATGAACTTCATTAAGTAGCATAAATAGTGGCTTGAGTTGGAAAGCACTTTCCATGTAGAGAGAAATTATCCTTATATGATGATTGAGAAAGTGGTTATCATTTAGATTATTCTGTTCTATGTGAGATAAAAAGAGTTGCGAAGACTAAGAGCATATATTTTAACCTCTGCCACACTTCAGCAATCTGAATTTCTACTCCCTAGAGCATGTTAGCTACAAATTGTCCTTTCACCCTGTTCTGACAAATAGCTGATCAGTTCTGCTTCAGTGTTTTTGTTTGAACCAGAGGGGATCTACTGGCTTGTTTGTTGCTCATTACATCAAATTAAGACCAGGGAATTTCAAAGTACAGGAATTCTGTCTGCACAGCACAAACATAAAAACCAGTTCCCAACAAATTTAAGAAAGAATTGGTTGTACTTAAGAGCCAGCTGAGTCTGGTCTTCAGGAAGGACAGAATCTCCTGTGCTGCACCTTCAGGATCGCCATTAGAAAACCAAAGAATGTGATGGCAGGCCCTCCTGTGCAGAGAATCCTATTTGGTTTCTTGAAATTGGCTTACTGGTAGGTTTAGCTGTACCGTTTTCTCTGATGCTCTCTTGGTGTGATTGCTTTTGAGCCGTGAGTTTGAGCCTGTGTAATTCCCTTTCCTGGGAAATTCTGATAGTTCTGCTGAGGGTTAGTTCTGGGTAAAGTGGCTCTCCCTTTGTAGCTTTAACCTAATAAGATAGGTCAATTTTCACCATTATCAGCCATTTACCACTTTTGCAAAGCTCCTAATGTTGCTAACACGCAAGAGCAAACAACAAAACAATCAAAACTCCAGCTGTTACATAGAGTTCAATGAAACATTCTTAATTGCAACCAATCATTAATTAAAATGTTGTCTTTTTTTCCAGTCTAGCTTAAAAAATAATTTAAAAGGCTGTCTATATGGTAAACTTCCTGGACAATTCCTGTATCTACCTGAGCCATATTATTAGTATAACATTCCCAGAACAGGGTCAAAGCAGTGTTATGGCAATGGATAATCCAATGGGGACTACTAGTCGGATGGACTCCAGCAAAAAAGCTTAACTCCTTATGTGGGCTGTTTTCCTGCTTGGGGAAAACACCTGGCTCAATGTCAGTGTTGTCTACACAATATCTACAAAGATTGTGGACATCTTTTAGATAAAAAAGCTTAAATTCTTTTTCCATTTGCTCTGCTTACAGTCAGTTTATCAAGTAGACTTTGTGTTCTTCATTCCAGCTCACTATTCAACTATAAATATTAAGTTATAAATGCATGCTATCTGCATGAGGGGGAAGGCATTGTGAATCTCCTCCCACCTGTTTCACTCATTATTTCTCTGCAGTTTTCAGTTGGAGGCTGAGTAATCCATCATTGCATCTTTTTTAGCACAGCCATTGCTAGCTCTCTAAGTATGGAAAAAAAGTAATGGTTTAAACCTTTGTGCAAAATCTTGCTTTGCAGTACTTCAAGTGCAAATACTGTGCCTATTTATGGATAAACTTGACTTCCTTGGTAACCTGATTTGCCAAAGTCACAGAGGGACTCAATGCCATACTCTTGCTCAGAGATTACTGCGAATTAGTGGCAGTTGAGTATCAACTTGTTCAGTTTGATTACTTGGTGCTTTGATTTGATGATTTGTTCAGTTGATCCTGATGATTTATTGAAATTATTCTGATCTCTGAAGACAGGGTACACTTAGCTGAGGAAACCAAACCAGCTGACTTTTGTAAATATTGATTTAACTTAAGCACCACTTTTCCTTCAGAACTAAATAATTGTGAAAATGTTGACATACACATAATAAAAGCTTTAAAGATAATTCTTTTAAAACAGCTCTGTTACCTCTTGATTATCAAAATGAAGACCTACTCACCTACTTTAATGAACGTTTTGTTCTGTCACAGGTATGTTTACTGTCTCAGTGCAGTGTGTGATAAGGAATAGTGTATGGTAACTGTTGAATCTTGGCCTGAATCACTGATTGGGCATCTGGAGAAAGGACCCAGTCAGCCCTGGGAGCACAAGTGAAAGTAATTCAGCTGTGGGACTGGAAGGGGTGGAGCCTGGCTGCACCTCTCTTAGACCTCATTTAAGGGCTGACTGCCACGGGGGAAGGATCTCTGGTTGGAGATCCCTCTGTTATGGAGTGAACTTAGATCTTTGGAGATGGGTGAGCATTCCTTTCCTGTTTATCTTTTTGCCATTCCACTCCTGTGTTGCCTTTCCACTGTGCTAATTTTTTGGCTGTAACAAACAGAATGACCAACACTTCATGAAAATTTTTCATCTAGCTGTAAACAGAACAGTTAAACTTGCTAAGCAGCTTTCCTTATAGTTCTGTACAAATAATTGTTTGGCTACTTGGGAGTTGCGGATAAGGATAATTTTAAAATAATCTTGGCAGCTGCTGGAGAATGACTGCAGGTAGATGGCCATGCCAAATGGTAGTATCCCAGTGCCTCACTTTTCAGGCAACAGGTTAAACAGTAGTACCTCAAGAGGTAATCCAGAGTAAGTTACTAATGGAATAGTATGTGTGTTAAAAGGGTAGTAAGACAACTAGTTTTAAACCTAAACATGGCAGTTTTCATTTAATATGAGACCTGCTCCTAAAGTAGTTCTGCTTATTATGCTGGCCCACAGCATCAGAGGTGGATGTTGGTGATAGGGCAGTAATGATGGAACCTTTCCATCAATATTAACTTGTGTTTTGTTGCTGTGAGGCAGATGGGCAATCTGACAAAATGATATCTCACATGGAAATGCATATGAAGCCAAGGGGTGTTACTGAATTCCCCCATGTGGGAAAAATGAACCCAGTGATATTCACTGATGCTTTTTGAATGTTTATGGAGACCAAACTGCAGATATGAGCACAGTTACACAAAGTGAAGGACAACCTATGTTCTGGGCAGATTTTTACAAGCATGGCATGCAGGCTCTTGATCGTTGCTGGCCAAAGTACATATCTAATGGTGGTGACTATGTTGGGAAATCATGTTTTGTAGCTGTGAACTTGCTCTATCTGATAGTTATTGTGCTTTTTTGTATATTTTTGTATTGTCTATTGTTGTTTCTGTGGAAATGAATGAGAGGGATTACTTTCAGAGCAAACCATATGTTTGTTAACAATCTCAATTTTTTATTTGCACATTTTTCCATCCTTTTCTTAGTGTTTTCAGCTGTACTGGCAGTAAGGGAGGAACTGAGCTCCAAGCAATTAGGGCTAACATGTCTAAATACTGTGAATGTTGATTCCTATGGACTTAGAATTACTTTGGTTCCCAAATTCTGTGTTGCCTGTCTTAACTATTCTTGTATTTTCTCCTCTTTTCCAAATACATCTATGGCATAGGTTATACTAGCAGTGGCTGTTAACTCCTGTGGCTTGAACTTGTACTGTATGTATGAGTTTGATTTCCTATAGCAAGAACCACCTGGTCCTCAGGTGTATAAGGACCAAAGGATTTAATGCATTCTTCAGTTTTTCAGATTTGAGGTAGATCTACCCACACAATCTGTGGGATGGCCAAGAGATGTCGAAATATCTTTGGAAGAGTTAGGCTTATGGCTAGATTAGAATGTCAGGGTAAGGGAGCATGCTAGTTGCCACAATCTCATGTGACCCTTAATGAATGTGTTGCATACTGGTTTTTAAGTAGTAAAAACAAATCAAACTAATTTGGAATGGTTTGAAAGAGCAGCCATTAAGTTTTCAAATAAAGGCAATTCAAAATTTAAATTACTGTGAACTTGCTTGAATGCCCATTTTTCAGTTTCTAGTGTGGAACAAATATTCCAATGAAATGCGTGATCAGTGATGAGGGATTTTTGTAAACTGAGGTTAATTAAAATATTAACAGACAAATTATACTCAATTTCAAGGGAATCTGGTAGAACCAAGCCACTAGTTCTTGAGGAGGGAAGCAAGGGAAGACAGGTGCTTATAAGTCTTCCATATGTTGAAGGGGAAGCATGGTGTTCTCTTGTCTTCTGAAATCAACCAATATACTGAGTGCAGTTTGCTCAAACGCTGCAAAAGCTGAGGTTATTGTGGTAGTACTTAACCTGGGACTTCCAAAGTGTTTCAGTTGCTGAAGTTCCATCGAGTATCCCTTGAGCGAACAGGATCCCTTTTTTGGGTCAGTATCCAGTCCTGTGAGATCTAGAACCTTTTCTTGTCCTTTTTAACAATCACTTTATTTTGATGTGGTGCTGATAGGTATCCTGAGTTGCTTCCTTTTTGTCTTCCTTTCACTTTAGCTGTCTTCTGAAGTGAGTTTGATATTAAAAAAAAAAAAAAAAAGAATTTGGTGAGATTTATTGAAAATAAATGAATAAAATAAATGAACAAAATACTGCTATTTGTGGAAAATCTTCAGCAAGTGGGAAACAAAACACCAAGACACAAAAAGGTCAGTAGGGGATGCTGCTCTATTGCCATAGGATTTTGTATTTTCCTTTGTTTTAACATTATTTGGCAAATCTAGCGGTGATTTGAGATCCCTGTAAATTGCTTAAACTTGGCTGATTTTGTTTTTAGAGAATCATCTTTAAAAAATTGATTTAAAAAATTACTTTTCTCTGAAACCCAGTTTCCATCAGGATCCATATCATGTGACTCAGTTATTTTACTGATGTTAATCTGTTCTTACCCATATGGCTTTGCTGGTTAGACCATGTGCCTCTGGCTGTCTCTTCATAAAAGAAATGAACTGATCTTATCTAAACCCCAAATCCTGTATTTCCTAGATGTAATTTCCAATAATATTGACTAGTCAGCTGTGTTGTTTTGGAAACTCTTGCTGTAATTTCATTTTTTAAAATCTGGAGCTCAGGCAGCTCAAACTATTGCTGTGTTCATGACCTGATCTACTAAGCAATTGCTTTTGTGCTGTGACCCGTTAACAATGGAGCATGTTCAGCTGTGATGGGGATTCTTTCCATTTCAGGAGGCAGCATAATGAAAGGAAGCTGCCAGATACAACTCTCTAAACCATGCTGTGGCTTCTTTTGTCCCTTCTCTGATATCATTATGGCCTGAGTTCTGCACTAGAGAAAAGTCAAAGAGGTTTGAGTCTGGGGGGGGGGAAAAGGTGGGGAGGAATCTGACAAAAGATGGTAACTGCTGTATTCCTTTGCTGAGTAGTCTACAACAGGAAAGAGAAGGAGCATGTTTTGCAAAAGGCTATTATATTTCACAGTATTTCATCTTGTTGTCCTTTTTAACAATCACTTTATTTTGATGTGGTGCTGATGGGTATCCTAAGTTGGTTCCTTTTGGTCTCCTTTTCACTTTAGCTGACTTCTGAAGTGACAGTTTGATATTAAAAAAAAAAAAAGAATTAAAATGGGTGAGATTTATTGAAAATAAGTTTTATGGAATGTTTGGGTTTTTATTCCTTCAGAGAAGACAAAAATGTTCCTTGCAGTGTGCGAAGTGAACAGCTTTTATTTCTAAAACTACATGAAAGTTAACTTCTCATCTGATGGATAATGAGTGAACATAAAGATCCAGGGACCTGAAAGATTGGTGTTTGTTTGCTTGTTTGTTTTTCAGATGGGGTATGATTTTCAGAAGTCATCTGTGTTGTAATTGTTTCTTGCCACTGAGTTGCCTGATACTACTGCCTCAACCTTGCCCTTCATATGGTTAAGATTCTTCTTACTTCACTGAATAGCAGCAAAAAGTGAGCTTTAATTTGAGTGTCTGGAAAACAGTATTTCAAGTAAGATTTATCAGTACTTCAAGAGTTCTGACCTGTGCTTCTATTACTCAAACTTCAGCTGAGGACAGAAGGATCAAAATAAATCATTTTAAAACAAAACCTGATGGATTATTACGTTTCATCTCTTTACATGCAGAGATGGAGGCATACATAATTCCTTTAAAAGCCAAGAGGGGGTTGTATTTAATGCTATATTTAGCACCTAAAGGCATTGGAATTGCTTGAAAATTGTTAAAAGAAAAGTGAACTAGTGAGAACTAGAGGTTGTTGACACTTCTGGGAGGCAAGACTCTGGAGAGGCTTGAAGGCTGTACTGCTCCAGGATTGCCACTGAGGCGAGTAGCAAGGATGCTTGATCTAAGAACCTGCCTGTTAGAAGCGAGCTGAGATCTGGGCTTGCAGGAACTCCAGAGTTCAGGATTATGAAGAAATGAGAATCCATTTTGTGCCAGGCCCTTGGAAAGAGTTCTGGCCCTTTGTAGTAGGTAGCAGGATGATTGGTTGCTCTGTGCTGACACTGGGGAGAATGAGAAGAATATCTAGGAGATGAAGATTGAGTTGAGTAGACTCTGCCTTCTGCACAAGTGTGTGAAGATGAGCAGTGGCCCTGGGAAAGAAATTCTTAACTTAGATGTGAAACTTTGAAGTAAAAAGGAGAATTATTTTGGCTTGTTTTATGCGTGTTCTTGTTTTTCCTCATGTCACATAATGTTTTGTACAGACAAGGGGTGAAATACAACCCAAAGTTTCAGTAATATTCTATTTTTTGGTTACTCCCCATTAGTGTTTACAACTGTGACTGGTCTAAAGTGTATTAGTACTACTAAAAGTCAGATGTAGAACTGATGCCCTCAAAATCACAACCCAGCATTGGGCTTGTGTTAGAAAATACAGAGGTCTATGGTGACAACCATGTTCCCCAGCCATGGGAAATGCTATTCTAAATTTATCTGTATATAATCTTTTTGTTTCCTTCATTGCTTCTTTTTATGGCTGAACCTTACTGTGTTTTTGATACTAGGAATTCAAACTTTGAGTTGCCCTATTTTAAGTCTTTTGACATGAAACAGGCTCGTCTGTGAATGAAAGTAGAAGTTGGTCTTGAAAAGGACAGTGTATGTCTGGGCAGGGCAGAAACAACTATTTGATGTTCAGAGCAAGCTGTGCTATACAGTTTCTTAGGACTTCTTTCTGATTAATATACAGGGATAATTGTGAAAATGAATTTGATGTTTCTAGTGCTTCATCCTGTTAATGCTACCCTTGTGTTCTGGATGACTCTGGTCAATGAATCCCTTCTTTCATTGGCAATTTTTGTCCCATTAATAGAGCAGAAACCTTACTTCTAAGGTCTCAACCCTCTTTCAAGGATTACCCACTTAAAATTCCAGTAAATCAATTGCTTATGCTCCTAGGTTTACTTCAGTGTCCTCTTCACAAGTAGATTTTCTTTTTAATTATGTACAGTAGAGCAGAAATTGATGGCTATTTGTAATATACAGTGATTTTTAATATACAACTTCCTCAAGGAAATACAGTATTACACTGTGGGTTCTTCAAAGACTGTACATGATTACACAACATAGATTTGTGTAAACTATGTTTTACCACTAGAATGCTCAATTTTACTTTTATAGCAAAATAAAATATACCCACATGTGACGTAGTCAGCCTGGTGAGCATCTCTATAAATTATTTGTTGAGTAACTTCTGTTGTGACAAATGAATTGTTGAGGAAAATGAATTTTTTGCAAGTATATGGTAAAAGAGGAACTGCAAACAGTTGAAAAGTTGTATTTCCAGATGTGAAGCTTGAAGCAAGCTATGAAAATGGAGAGCAGCCTTATGAAGAGGATATTGTCCCTTGTTTAAAGTTAGCGATGCTGATACACAAAAACTAGTGATTTGCCCAAGGTCACCCAAATGATGGGAAAATCACAGAAACAGGATTTTGAACTTCTAATTCCAGCTTCTCTATGTGGTTGTGTGAATGTCCTTTTTCCTCTTTGTGAGGGTTTCTTATACCCAAGTGCTTAGTAGCCTTGAGAGGAACACAGTTTGTAGATAGCTTAGCTGTCAGTTTTTACCTTGGCTTTGAAGAAAAACTTGAACTTAGGAAATTTATTAATATACAGTTGCATGGAGTTGGCAGTAAATACTAAACTGGAAAAACATTGGCAGTATGTTTGGTCACTACTAGAAGTCACTGAATGTTATCAACTTGTTTGGTTGTGTATCTTAAGGTGTTATGTAAATGTTTATGCGTAGGATATCTTTAGGCATCTGACAAAAATGTGATATAAATGGATTATATCAATCCAAACAGTGAACTTGTGCAAGTGTAGTACCCTTTATAGCACTGGAGCTTTTAAAGGATGTGCTTCTACATAAGATCTATGGTCACTTTCTGTGTAAACCTTCAGTCTCGTTTTGTGGAAGAGCGAGGGTTTTCTGCTTAATTTTTCCATTCAGTAGAAAATGTACAGTTACTGCAAGCATGCCTGTAAATGTTCTACAGCCTATTCAGGAAACATCCTGTATGTGACTTTGCATAGGAGCACTTGTTCTATCCAATGATATGGTCTCAGATTTTTGTCTGTTCCTGAACTATTGTCTTATATATACGTGGAAGTTACAGTGAAAACTAAGTGTTGAGGGAAATGAATAACAGCTTTGTTCTTGCTTTGTGGATAAAGCCTGCTTTGCAAAAATTCCCTTAAGCAACTTTTTTACATACGTGTCAAGTTCATGTTCTTAGTAGCTGAATCTAATTATTTCTGACAAAGTGAAATGTTAAAGTTGGATGGTGATACTGAGAGCAGATACTTTGTGGAGGGAGGGAAAAACAGGAGGAGGTAACTGTCTCAAGGAACTGTAATATAAGAGAACTACATATGACTCCATAAATACAAACAGGAAATGATGGTGGAATAAGAGTTATATCATGAGGTTTCTTTTAGCTCAAGTTGTGTTGGATTGCTTGCTGAGACAGTTTAACCTGAGCTGCTGCTCACTTGTTCTTTGCAGCATATCTGAGACACTTGATTTAAGCCTGGTAAAATTAACAGGAGTGTTTCCATTAATTCTACTAATTACTGAGCTTATAGCTAGCATCAGAAGATCTAATTCGGCCTTTTTTCCAGTGAAATTCTGTGCTTTATGTCTGAATATTTATTCTAGTAGTCCAAATGAGGGTGGATCTTAAAAATGTTCTCCTTGGCAAGTGTTGGTTACAGCTCTCCTGAGAGGGGTCCAAAATATTTTTGGTGCTGAATCTGAAGTAGTACTGCTGTTTGTGCAAGTTCAGTAATTGAAGAGTAAGGAAAAAGTTTGTCATCCAGAGGAATGTCCCTTCTGTTTTTCCCAGCCACTGATCCTATTTTTTAACCTCAGGTGAATCCTAATCTTGAGAGCCCTTTCCATTGCCAAAAAATGCTTCTACTTAATATGCCAGCCAAACACTGAGACCACATTTGTGGTTGAACATCACAAGATCCTGATATCCCCATGCACAGTGAGGTGATATCAGTGTTTGGAAAATGTGCTAGCATTTTCCTATGCTGACATATCTCTTGCACCATTTGCTTTACTCTGTGAGCCAGTTACATAGAATTCCTGTCTCATGTCTCTAGCAGAGCTCTGCTGCTGACAGGATTGCTGCAACAAAGCTATTACTTTTCTACCAAAAATTTTGTACTCTGTATTAGACTGATTAGGCTAGATTTGCTTTTGAGACAATGTACTGATTTTATTAGGTTTACACTGATTATCTCCTGGTTTCTCTGTCCTTGTAAGTTATGTCAGAGCTCATCATTGTCAAGATTTAGGAATTGACCTATTTGCAAGTTTGAAAATGAGCATTTAGGTTTTGAACTAGATAGGAGATGCGGAAGGCATCATAACCTTTTTTTGTTCAATGTAAAATGTTTAGTGCATGGGATTGTGGTCCTTGTCTGAGGTTGCTAGGTGTGGCCAGTACTTGTAATTTCTTTGTTTTAAGATTGCTTTTATATAAAGCTATTTATAACATCGGACTCTTCACATTCCTATGACGTTGACAACTGCAAGGCTATAAGAACAAGTGTTTGAACTGAGATACCTGTTGCTCAGCCACTGAAATAACGAACTGATACTGACATTGCTTTGCAGAAAAAGGACCTCTCATTAGAGTCCTGTGTAAATAGTTGTTACAGGAGCAGAGACATACAGCTGCTCTGTCTGGGTTACTGAGATGCGATTCTTTCCCTGAGGGATCAGAGTAGGATGCGGGCTACGCTACAGCTTTCCCTGGAATGTCCCATGTAAAAACATGGCACCAGTCATAATAAGAAAAACGGGCATGCCTGTGCAATTTATCCTTGTTATGTGCCTTTTTTTGGATGTCAGACATGCTGTTGGTTTTTCACAGGACTTGAAGAAAAATACTCTTTGCTACCAGTGCAGGGAGAGAAATTTCCTTTTCTCTGTTACAATAATTTGAGTAAAACTGTCTACAGCTCTGAGGCTCTTTGATAGCAGTCTGTGTCTGCCTTACATGAGAATGTGTGAACATTTTAGTGCCGTGTGATGTCCCTTTCTAGTCCAGTGCTAGATGAAAAGTGGATTCCCAGAAATACATTAACTGAGCCTATAACCTGCAAAACATATGAACTAAGATTCTTGATAATATGTGAAAGCTGGAAAGATCAGCTGCTTGCCATTGCCTTTTTAGGTGCTGCTTCAGACTTGGAACAGGCTTTTATTACACTGGTTCTTGGCATCTTCTTTATAGGACCACAGCAATTTTGCCAAATTACTTGGAAGGCCAAATATTTCTACTTGTGACCCAAGTCTGAATTTGAGCTTGAGCCCATTGTGGTGCAGAGCCCGTAAACTCACAGCACTGCTTGCAATTCCCTTTGCCAGCAGTCTACTCTGTGAACAGCTGCTGGAGCATGAAAGGCCAAAGGGAAGTGCCTCAGTTTTGCCCTAGTCCTTTCACACCACCACGTCACTGGAATATGCCCAAGTGCATGGTGAAGGCAAGCAGTCTCGCTAGTGCAGAACAGCCTGTACAGTTGACTTTAACTGAAACATGAATCACCTCAGTCCTGAATTATTTTAATCTGATCAGTCATCTCTGTTAAGGGGTGTAAAGAGACAGCAAAGCAGAGAGAATGGCTGCCAAATAGAGGATGCAGGACACAAATAAAGCTGCTAAAGTGAGATGAAATAAGAACTAATAATGATTTATTCCAAATGCCACTGGGGTTACCATGTCAATGACTTTAGTGAGAAATTTAGGCGTAATGAGTTTTGTGGGCTTTTCCACAAATGATTTTGGTAGTGTCAGTAGAAGTGAAGGGAAGGTGAAGTTGTTAGTTACATAGGGAATACACACGAGTTTTCAAGTGCTCCTAAACAAATTCTCCCTAATTATTATACGCTTTTCAAGCCTCTTGTAAGTAGACAAGCACTAACAGCTGCAGTTCTTTTTATAGACACAAACTAATCTCTAGTACATGTTAGAGCTGAAGGATAGAGAGAACAACATGCTGTGGATTCATAGGGCTTTTCTAGCCATCAATGTATTCTTTTAATACTCTCTAAAAGTAGAAGAGAATGCAGAAGAGCAGAGTATAGTCTTCAAGAATATTAATTCTGAACAAAATTGTAACAGGAGTGAAAAGGCTAGCTCTTAATGGCAAGTTGTACACAAATGCATCTTATTAGCACAAGAAAAAAGCACATGTAAGCTTTGACCTATTTTCTTAATGTGTTCAGCCTTTTGCAGTCTGTATGAAATAGGCAACCTTTGCTAGCATTTCTTCCCTACTGTCACCTGCTTTCCTGGCAAAAGATGGGGACAATTATATGCTTCATGTTTTCTTATTTTGTAAGCCAAAACAGTAAGTAAGAATGTAATTGCTCAGGCTTCATGAACATCTTTGAACAGGCTTCCTGTTTGAAGATATGTTTTTTGCCCTACTATTTCCTTATTGCTAGCATGTGTGTTGTCAGTTTAACATTGTTTTCTGCATGGAAACAATATCCAGTTGTGGTAGGTAAAGGGAGAAACTGTACTACTCTTTTTTTTTTTTTTTTTTTTTTTCATTTCCAATGCCTATGATTTTATTTATGCAGAAACCCCAAGACTTTCAATGTTTTCTTTTGGTTGTTTATTACCTGTCTGAAATAGCCACTTATTTGAGATCTGATGTTCAGCTGCCTCAAAAGACATTATCACCTCCGTTTTTGATTCAATTCAAAGTAAGTTTCAAATATTTGGTTGTAATCAATGACCCATGTCTTCTGGAACTGACTGAACTTTTTTGCCTTCAAAGGAATAAGCTGGTTATGTTTGTATAATCTGATGGCTTTCTCTGATATGACATCAGAACCAATTTACTGAGAACAAAATGGTTTGGGTGGTTTCCTCTATTCCTGCAACCAAAGGGAGAGCTATTTAGGCACCTGTTGTTAAGAACTGCTTCAATAGCTCTATTTATTCTATGCTTTTAGACTTAAAAGGGACATATCCCCAATGTGGACTGACTACACCTTATCATTCTTGCGGCGTAAACTTCTACAGATTGTAAAATAATTCTATCTACTAATTTTTTTTATTCCAGAAGGAGCACCAGGGAAAAGCAGATTACTTTTTCATCCTCTAGAGTCTCAGAAATAATAAAAAAAAAAAAAAAGTCTGAGACTTCAAATTAGTGCTCAAGTGCATTACCTTTCAATTGCATTGTACAAGAATATGAGGAAACTTTCTAATTACTAAGAGAAAGGAGCACTGAGTGTTTTCATTTGCTTGAGGAACTTCAATAATGAAAGCATCTCCAGAAAGCAATTTAAGCTTTTCCACAAATAGCTTTGAAGTTACTCCACAGTAATTAGACAAAGGCTGGATCTCACGCTTCCCTTTTCTCTCAAATTAATCAAAAGAGCTTGTAGGCAAGATTGTAGGCAAGATCCATATAACAGTGTCATATGCCTGAGAAGAGTAAAATCCAAGTGAGAAAAATGATTTATTTGAGCCACAAAAAGAAGAAATAATGAATTGCAGTGTGGCTCAGATCAAAAGTGAAGCACTGGAGTCAGTTCAGAAACTGAACACTTGATTTTATTCTTGCTTGTGTTGTGTTTCTGTAGAAGTGTTTCAGAGCAAGGCAGGAAAGCCTTCTGGATTCAGCTGGTTCATGGTTCCTCCAGAGATACTGGTGAAGGTGATATTCTGGCTTGTGCCACTCAGCTGCTGGAGCTCTTGTTCTGCTTGTGGCTTTTGTTCTTTGGGTACAGGAAACCAGTGCTGTATCCAGAAGGCAGCTCTACTCCTTGTACATTGCTGCATGTTATTATGATGCTGGGTATCTGAGATGCAGATGTTCTATGGCGAGGCTCTCCTTTTCTTAGTCCAATGCCACTCAGGCTCTCACCTCTCTGAAGAATGCAAGGTTTTAAAAGAAATAGAAGACACAAACATCTACAAAGAATATCAGGCAGCATTGTCTATGAAAATGTGATGTATTTAGATCAGTGCTTTGCCAGTACCCACTACTACCTTAAAGCCAAATTCAAAAGATAGAGGATGAAGTAGATCTGAATACTTCTGGAATGTTTTATGAGTAATGTGGGGGGAGGAGGGGAAGTTTAAACAAGATAGTGTCTTTGTATTAGTATATTAATTCAGAATCGAGTTTACTTTGAAGGATCAGGCTAATGACAGCAGATTCCTCTGTGGGAGGAAGAAAAAGTACTGAGAATGTACTCAGTGTAAGAGACAAATGATATAAAGAGTTCCTCTATTAAAAAAAAAAAAAAGCCTACATAGTTGACAAAGCAGTTGTTTTGGTTCATTAAGATGAGGTGGTATGAAACAGATAAAAAGATTGATATTTTGAAGGGGGAACAAACTAGAGAATGGAGTCAAACAGAAAAGGATTAATTTGTGCTACAATAGCAGTGCTATCCATCCCTAGCATAGGACCACAAAAGGGAGTGTTAGGATTAGGCTAATAATAACTTGTAAGGAACACTACTATCAATAAAAATTACATTTGTTACATTTTTATTATTACTGCAAAGATAAAACTGATTTTTTTCCACCTATCAGCTCTTTTATTTCACTAATTTAGGGCAAGTTGACTCATTTGAAGAATATGTTTAAAAAAAAACAAACAACAAACATCAGTATGCTATAGCTTTGTTAAATGGAAGTAGAGAGACACTATGCCCACAAAATAATGAATAAGTGATATGACATGTTTCAGAAACTTACCTGACTTTCCTCCACGCTGCATTTTTCAGATGCTTTGCACTACCCAAAACAGAGAACAATAAATAGTCAACAGTGTCACTTTGCACAAATGAACTTGCTACAAGATTGACTGTCCCAAAAGGACATTGAATAGCTACTGAATAGCTATTTCCTCTTGCTGTATACATTGCTTTTTCTTATCTTTATTTGAATAGTGTTTCCACTCACCCCAAAGCAAATCATGGGCAGGCAACCTACTGAATTCAACTTCAGTTCTCTTAAGAAGCAGAGCTCAAGGAGAACCCTGTAGCATGTGTATTCTCCATTAATTTCTGCACAGTTTCAGCAGTGATCTACCCTTGGAGGTCATATTTACTGTATCCTAGTGGGAGTATCATATGGTTTTTGGTTTTTGTTTTTGGTTTTTTTTTTTTTTTTTTTTTTTTTTTACATCTCAGTAAATTACTTAATTTGTGCTCAGGGAGTGGGATTATCATTAGATTTTGTTGCTTCAACTAAACCCATGCCAAATATTAAAGTAGTTCTTACAGTAGAAGTAGCAGAATGCTCTGTGACATTCATTTCCACCATGGGTATTTCATCTGTGTTTACAATTGTCTGGAAAATGAACACAGGTGAAAAAGACAAATAATGTGTAGGTTACCATGTCCCATGTACATGAAATACAAAGAGAGGGAAAAAGAAAGGGAACAGAGAAGGAATGCAGTAATAAACTAAATGTGACTTTGTACTACAAAACATAAAATAATTCAACGGAGATAGACTAGTTTTCTATCACTTGCCATACATGCTTATTTGATAACAAATGGTGAGACAACAGAATGATGAGTCAAGTAATTTGGGCAATATGGGGAAATAAAAATATTACAGATTATACACTTAAAAACAAACACAGGACAACACATCATGCATATGCTATGTTCAATATAACAGCCAGAAATACGACAGCTGAATGATGAATTAGAGCTGTAAATAAAAAGCTGATGACCTTTTACAGCCTCAAGGACATTACTTACAGCACTAATTTACAGGTTATTCCCATCTTCTAGGCCATATTCTTTATGATTAATTATGATAAAATGTTCATTGTTGATCTACCTGTTGCTAAAGAATTGTTACTACGCAATCTATTACCTTTCCAAAAATTTCAGAATTGTGGCTTTTCACTTCAGGTTTGCCTCCTAGGCCACTAGTTTGGGTGGTATCTTTGCCCATTTCATAGGAAACCTGGCTGCTAGCAGGTCTGGAGGTCATACTGGTGATATCAGTTTCTGTATCGGTACAGCCCTAAAATGAATACAGCAAAAGCAATAGCATGGTCTTAGATTTCTGACCGAGTAGTATGATACCTAAACAGAAATTTTAAGAGACAGCCACCTTGTGAAAGTTATTTCAGAAAAGTTATGCCACGTACAACTCCATACAGTGTTTTGCTTTAAAGAAGTCCAAAAAACCTTATCAAATCTCTTCAGATAACTTTGGCTTACGTCTTGTTTTCTTGTTTGTTTATTTTGGTAGGGTTTACTTCAAAATTTCTAACAAAATGATGTTCCGCTGTGTACTATGGAAACTTTTCTAATGCACCTGGCCAGTTTAGAAGCACTTATTTTCATAAAGGTTTCCTGATATTATAAAGATTTATGTCAATGAATGTAAAAACAAACAACAACAGAAAAGTGGGATTATGCATGAGTCAAGTGTTCTTTTCTGCACTACCTTTTTTTCCTCACTCTGGCCTTTTCACTGAGTTTTGGTTGGACTGAGTACTCAAAAGAACATAGAATCTGAAGAAATTGAAATGGCACTGTTAAGAACAAATGTCTGAATTCAGGGTGTGACTGCATTGGATATGGTGTTTAGTCTGACTATGGAAAAAATGATCATTGAGAAGATCATTGCCTTTTCATATATTTGGAGATTGGATTTAAAATGATTTCAAAATTATTAACTAGCTGTGTAGTAAGGGAGAGCCTGGGACACCAAATATCTGCTTATATCCAGCTGCTGTGCAATGCATTTGGCTTTACCTGGAATGGCAGCAGAATGGTGTTGAGGTCTCATGTAGGAAGGATTTGGAAATGCATTTGTTGATTTACTTAAGTCTGATGGTTAATGCTTCCAAACGCACCCCACTTCACCTTAAGAAACCACGGTTTCCTTAAAATTTTGGTTTCACTAAATAATTTTTTAGTGACTAATGGATTGGTTGTACTGATGGACTATTGGCTCAATGTTAGCCAGCAGTGTGGCCAAGAAGGCCAATGGCATCCTGGCTTGTATCAAAAATGGTGTGGTGAGCAGGACTAGAAAAGTAATCCTGCCCCTGTGGTTGGCATTGGTGAGGCATCACCTTGAGTACTATGTTCAATTTTGGGCACCTCAGTACAGAAAAGTCATTAAGGGCAACAAAGCTCATGAAGGGCTTGGAGAATATGCCCTATGAGGAGAGTCTGAAGGAACTGGGGCTGTTTCGAGACTTTATTGCTCTCTGCCAGTATCTGAAGGGTGCTTGTGCTTACAGTGAGAACGAGGTGTGTCTCTTCTCACTTGCAACACATAGGACAAGGGGAAATGGCCTCAAGTTGTGCCAGGTAAGTTTAGGTTGGATATCAGGAAAAACTTATTTACAGAAAGGGATGTTAAGCACTGGAATAGACTCCCCAGGGAGGTGGTTGAGTCACCATCCCTGGATGTGTTTAAAAACCGTTTGAATGTGATGCTCAGGGACGTGGTTTAGTTGTGGGTTGTTAGTAGTATGTTTATGTAGTAATGATTAGGTTGCAATTAGACTTGATGATCTTTAAGGTCTTTTCCAACCAAGCAATTCTATGATTTTGATTCTATGATTGTTTTCTATGTTCAGACTCAAAATCTGTGGTCAGACAAGTTCAGTCATAGAAGAATGGTGAGGCTTTCTAGGATGCTCTGACTCTAAGCTTCTCTTGCCTTCTGAAATGCCTGTTGTCCAATGTCTTCATTCTTCCTTCAGTGTAAAAAATGGACAAGAATATAATATGCTACAGTTTGCTCTTACGTGTTGGCCTTCTTTTGCTTTACTTCTTCCCTTTTTCTGAAGTTCTTATCATAATAAGCATAAAGTGTTTCATGTAAAGCTTTGGAGGACTCTATGAAAGTCAATTACTCTGCAGTTAAAAATGTGTATGAGAAGTGTCTTTCTTACCGATTCACTGTCAGAGATGGAAGATAGTCGTCTTTTTCCTTTCTCCAGCCCACCTGAGCCAGTCTCAGAAGATTGGCTGCTTATGGTGGTTCGTCTGGAGGAGCGAGAACTGCTGAAGGATCGGGACTCTTTAGGAGAAACTCTCAGCAGGGATCCAAGGCAGGGAACATATGTTGCAATGGCTGTTCTAATGGAAAGGAGGTAGAACAAGTCAGATTTTTTTAATGTTAGCATAAAAATTCAGGCATCATACGTAGTGCATTTATTCAGAGAGATAGGCTAATGCTGCATGGACTGGAAAATTACTGGTACAATAAAGGGTTTTCCAGATATCAGTGTCTTGTAAACAATTGCCCTTCAATATCACTTATTAATAGTGGTCCATAGAATTTAAATGCTTTACTTGGCAGGGGTGAGGGCATTGAAGAATAACTCTTTGAACTGAAGGGACCTATTAAAATATTTTATCTGCTTTCAGCTTAATCAGGTCAAAAATAAAATTCTGTTCTTTCAACTGAACCTTGCAGAAGTACCACATAATAAATTGTTTTAATCTGCCCCTAAGCAGCTATTCTGGCCTCCTTTAGCACATCTGTCTGCCTGCTATCTGTAGGGTAGTACAAAGGCAGCTATATTACAGAATTCTTTTTCTCATATGCAGCATAAGGAAACTCTTTTGCACAGCACTTCTCTCCCTCCCAGTCATCCTACTTAGAAGTCTATGCCCACACTTCTCTGTCAAATTATCTTGTAGGTCTGTGTAAAGAATGAAACAGCATATGTGTGGCTTTGCTACCATCCATCAGATTCCATGGCCTGCATCTGAACTTGGTATGGTCACGTGTAGATGTTACAGCTCAGAAGAAATACTCTTCTTCATGCTTCCTTATTTCAGATAGTGAGGAAGATGCACAAAATAGGGAAGGAGTAACTTGACTTACTGGATTGCATTCCTCAGTGGCCTGGTTAATTTAACAAACTGCTATTTCTAATGCTGACAGATGTCTGGATCTCTCTTGAAGACAGTTAAATTTACAATGATTTCCTCTGAGCTAGGAAAGTCTCTATCTTCTATCATGTGATCTGTAAGTACAGATCAGCATTCCATAAACATCTCTAGCTCCCATCTGCACAGTAAACTGTTCCAAGTACAAATTCTACTGACATTTTTATGGCACTGAGAAGTTTGCTTGGAGAGGAGGAGGTTGTCTTGCAAAGGTAAAATGAACAGGTGAATGAGAGTTTGGTTACTAGTCCCTTAAGTGATAAAGCTACTGCCTGATATTCTCTGCTACATTAAATTTATTTTACAAGAATGAACTTACCTATATTTAGGGTGAGTGATGGCATAAATAATGGGGTTATGGATGGCAGAAGCTTTGGCAATCACAGCTGGTATTGAATTCATGAAGGGTGTTAGAACATGAGAATACCTAGAGTAATGCAAATACATAATCCATTTAGTGTATATACAGTACATGTTTAGTACTGAGTTCTCAAAAGTCTCAGCATTTATAAGCTGACAACACAGTGTGTTGTTATTGCTCCACAGAATGTAACAAGGGGATGTTCTCTACTCAAACAATGAGAGAGAAAAGTTTTACATCCTTTTCCTGCAAAGATGCACACTAGCCTAATGGGGGAAACACAATTTTTTGTGATGCTTCTCTTGCAGTACTGCTATGATTCAGTGGTAATAACCCCTGTGCTATTTACCCTAGAGACAAAGTCTGCCTGCAGTACATGAATGCGTGTTCATCAGAGTATCTGTTTAAAACTCAGCAGATGTACTTGCTAAATAACCCATCACTAAATATGTCACTAGATGAGTGTGCAGAGTGAGGCATTACAGGAAAGATATGATCAGTTCTGCTTTTCAAATTTTTTGCCTGATCTGAACTAAAATCAGTAGGGAATGGGTCTTCTGGTGACATACACTTCACTTGTGTTATTGTGGCCACGCATATATGCAGGTTTTGTGCCCTTAAAGGATACAGAAATCATGACTGATGTCTACTGCCATGTTCCTTTCAGCCATTTAATCTGAAGATACTTTGAAGGAGCCCATAGAGTCTTGTCAGAAGAAGGTCAGGAGAGCTACTCAAACCAAAATAACACATTCTGTAGGCAGTTTCTATCAGGCAGGTTCTCCATGGGTCTGATTAGGAGCTAAGAAGAACTCGGATTGGCAGAAAGGGTTAAGTAAAATGACTCATTAGTCTAAGTTAGCATCCTTTCTTTATGACACCTCGATTTTCTGAGACAGCAGTTTAACCTCCATCTTTTACTGACCTATTTAGCATTGTGCTCCCGCTTGTACTCCTAATATACTCAGGGAATTTCTTTAAAAAAAAAAAAAAAAGCTGAATGAAGCTGTATTGTTTACTTGCTGTCTTTGTGAGAAAAATTTGCAAATGCTCACTTGACAGGTGCTGTACAGTTATAAAACTGTCCATTTGTTTTGATTTTAGTCAACAGGAAACATAGGCTAGAAGTCAAGTTCAGCAGGCACTTGATCATGCTGAAGTAGATACTGAATCATACAGAACAACCTGGCAGTTCTGTGCAGCTAGAATGCTTAGCTTAAAGCATTTTCTATTGTTTTCAGTTCACTTGGAGCAAGCAGTGATGTAAGGCAGCTATGATTCATTTTTTATCTTCACACTTTTCTTCTATCTCTAGTGGTCTCATATCACCAGTGGTAAATGCCCAATACCTAAGTTCCCTGTGACAGGACATGGGACTCTGGAGTTGGACGTATTCTAAGGATTTGAGTTTCTGAGTGAGGAGCCTTTGTGGAGAAAAAGTTTGCTGCTGCTTGGAATTGGCTCTGTGGGTGCCATAGGAGAACGTTCTCTTAGCAAATTTTCATCTTAAGCAAAATATTTTTAGAAGTGCAGTGTTTAGGAAGTCATGTTTGCCTCTTCCTTATGCATGTTACAATGAGCACTCCTGCCTCCCAAAATGTACTGCCTTCTGCTTGAGTCTTCTAGTTGAGAATTTCAGATTCTTTGCAGTTTACAAGGCTTTCTAGGGCATGGTCATATCCACTTTAGAAAGCCTTAACTGAAGCACTGGAAAATGAAGAAGCCTGTTCAGTGTCAGCCTTTAGCATAATAGACATATCTACATATAGCCAAGACATCCAGGCTTAGAGTTTTTGACTTGTACCTGGGTTGCACCAACGGTATTCTGGTCAATATCTGATAGTCAAGCTTTATATAGATTCTATATTAATGGTATTGTATTTTTGTGGAAACTACTGTATGAAACACTGATAATTAGATAAATGAAGGACATGCTGTTATGATTTATGTTTACTTCTATGTCTAACACTGACAAACTTCCCTAAGCAAGTATATACTTGTGTAATTTTGAGCTTGTTTTTCTTACACGTATGTAAGGAATTTCATCAGTTCGATGTAAGACAAGCAAATAAATAGACTTGCAAGTAAAAGAAGTGGAGGAAAAATCTCCCCTGGGTGGTTCTTTTTGGCTCCCTTAGCATTTTGGTGCTAAATAAAATTTGGATCAAATATGCTGTCACAGAGCATGTATTCAGGAATCATCAGCATTGTTTCTTAGGTTGAAAGGAATAAACTTCCTACTACTGGCTTTTTTTCCCTTGAAAAGTCAAACTTAAGGCACACGCTGTGATTTTTTCTTATTTGTTAAATGTCACTCCAAAATAGGTTAATGTTTGGAATGCACTTCAGGCATTAGGGTCGACAAGTAGCTTTGGCTTTCATCTGCCTTTCCCAATTGCACACCCTCATTTGCTGATACATTCATAATTACCCAGCAAAAGCTACCAGAGCAACGACAGAGTATGGTGACCAGGAAATGACATAAAGCAAGATGACGATCAGTGCAATCTTAGCCAACTTCCACTCATTCTTCATCCGATGATACTGTTTCTGGAGATCTTTGTTTCCATGTTTGCATCCAAATGTCTGTATAGACCTAGGGGAAGTAAATGTGTAACAGCAAAATTGAGATAGGGAATTGCAGCAATTACTCTTATGCTAGTTTATGTGATAACTCATGTACTTTTAATGTGTGTCACTATGTGACCAGTCCCTTGCAATTTGGTGTACTTCAGCTGCACTAATCAAGGACAAAATGTAGGGGGGAAAAAATAGTCCCATGCTAGAAGAGTTTCCACATAAATCAGGTATTCCATTTAATTGGACAAATACAAAATATAACTAGAGAAGTCTTTGTTTCCCTATATCTGATTGTTGTACTTTACTGTCTGTCTGCATTTTCTACTGTGCTGATAGTTACAAGACAGATATCTAAGAATAGTGGCAAACACTGGCCTGTATGATAGTTTTTGTTTAGAGATGTGTGATTATTTTTATTTTCTTTTTACTCATTGTGAAACATGGTGTTTGCAGTTGATTTCATTTTTTTTTTTTCCATGGAATAGCTTTTATTTACTGTTATTGGACATATTAAATGGACAAATGATATCCATTTAGTATTGCTTTTCACAATTGGTTAATTTCTATAGTCCTTTCACATCCTTCAGATTTGTCAGGTTGCTACTTGTACCATTTTCTGTATCATTAGCAGGTATACTGAACAGCTCTGGCATAAATTCAGAGCCCTGAATGGCTCTTCTAAGGATCATAATTCTTACATGTTGACAGAATTCTTACTTGGTTTCTTGTCACAGTTGTATACTTGAACTGAAAAACTTTCCGATTTTCTTTTGTCTGTCTGTTTTAAGAAAAGAAAATAAAAGTCATTTAAACAAAGAAATAAAAACTTAAGACTTCTAATTACTTACTTGTTGGCCTTCTTGATAGCCTCAAATATGAAGAAATAGCTGTATATGATAGCAATCAAAGGAATGAAGAAGACAAAGCAGAAAAGCAGCATTGTGTAGGCACGGACTGACGGTGTGAAAGTCATGTAATCCCAGGAACAGGAAGTCAGCAGGCCTTCAGGAACATAGGCACCTAGAAACAGGAGAAGGTATCAACCACAATGTGATTCTTACCAGTATCCTGAATGCAGGAGTTAGGGAAAGATAGAGTAACATGAGATGAGATCTGAAAACTGAATCATTTTGTTCCAATCCTTGAATATAACTTTAAGCTCAACATAGTCAAAGTGCATCTCTCCAAATACTTCAGTGGGTTTTTCATCAGACCCACCCTGTTTTCATTTAAGTCCAGATTCGCTCAAATTGCTTCTTCCCATGAGTGAAATGAAACTGATTGCTTTAACTGCCTCTTTTTAGAACTTCTACATATTAATCTATTCTGCAAAGGGGAGAGCTATGTTGTGTAGGTCAAATTAATTTTGTCACGAAAGAAAGTTGAGTACATGTAGAAATAAAATATAATTTCCTTAGAGAAACTGTGTCAAACAACTAAAGACATTCTTAATGGCAACGTATTTCTCCTTTTATTTCAATTTTCACTGTTCACAGTGATATTTTCTGCTGAACTTTTAAAAATAGCATACCAGATGTTCTGAGATGCATCCACTTTTTATATGAAGGTTAGTAGTGTGGATACTATTGGAATCTAATTATAAGATAATGACTTAACACATTTCAAGTTAGTATTCTGCCTTCTCCCATTAAAATTCCAGAATCTAAGACATTATTGTCACTTTGTTCTTCTAACCCTGCCTCATTCAACTTAAGGCTGCTTTCCCAAGCACTGAGGATTGGCTAGTTAAACATGCCTCATACTGAAGGCAGACACGACAGGCAGTAGCAAGTCAAAAACAAACATCTTCTGAAATTCAACTTTGTAAATTTTTTATTTATTTATTTATTTATTTCAGCATTCTTTGGGGAAAACAAAACATTGCTAAATTCTCTCCTCAGCTGAGCTGACACATTCTGTTCTGGAATTAGGGAACAAAATAATGGGCTGGAGTTTTGAATGATGAGCTCATTCTAACTTACTGACTGAAACTTGGTGACTCATAGGAAACAAATTAATGTTACTGAGTTGGATGCAAATGAGGAATAATAACAGGAGCTCTCTTTGCTACAAGTGGCAGTGATCAAATGTGTGTTCCAATTTGCAAACAAAAAATTTACAAAAGCAAATTGTATAGTTGTTATTAAATGCCACTCCTAGCAGAATCCCCAGTGAAGATACTAAAGTCTGAATGGACAATGCAGCTGATATCCGGTGCCATTTGCACATCTAGAATACAATCAAGACCTACTTAAGATGTACTTCAACAAAATATTCATGGAATATTCTAAGGAATAGACTGTATTCCTTTATTACATGAATGAAGACATTTAAATTGCCACCACTCATACACAGCACCTTTGGGGAAGAAAAAAATATCATGAGAAAAAACAAAAACTTATTTCACTTTTATATTGTTCAGTTTGGCTCAACAGAAGTAGATATGGGAAAATAGGCAAGTTCATCATTTCATAAATTTTGGCCTTCATTTTATCTACTATTCTTTGTACAATAAGTAATAAGTTCAAGGAAAAATGCCAGTGTGATGTAAGTTGCTCTTATTCAAATTGTACTTTTTCTTCAGATTGAGGTATTCAGTTTCAGTATGTATTTTATCAATTTTCCTAAGACAGGTTTTTGAGGCTTAATATGCAAGCCATTCATTTACCCATCTCTTATAAATGTAACAGTCCAGTTTTTAGTCCAATGTTATAAGGGAAAAAAACTTGTATTCCATTTCACTTACTCCATCCAAAGAAGGGTGGGAGGCTCCAAGCCAAAGAGTACAGCCAGACGCCTACCAGGATTATAAGGGCCTTCTTCTTAGACATCACTCGAACAGAAGCCAGAGGTTTTGTGATGACAAAGTATCTGTCCAAGGCAATCACCATCAAAGTGATCATAGATGTAATGCCAAAAAGAGCTCCGCAGAAGGCATACAGCTCACAGCCTTTCAATGAAGATGACAGAAGTAGCAGTGAAATTAATCTACTCGTGCTAATTAATTTATAGGAGACTCAACTCTGTGTTTCCTGTAAACTAATGTCTTCTGGGATTCATAAACTGATGGAATTTCAGTTTTCCAGTATTGTAATGTAATACTGTTTCAAAGCTACTGTTTATCTTGCTAATTATATTTTCACTCACTGATTTATGATGTTCCTAGTAGAAATTTTTCAACAGTCCCATGATGTCTTGCTTAACTCCAGTTTTACTGAAGTTCCCTTAAAAACATCTATTTTGTTCAACGATGCCTTCTAGCTACTTTGATGTCATGGTATCATTTGTATCTCAAGGTCAGCATAATTGTAGTAGCTATTCAGACTATGAATATATTCATAAGTAATTTTAACAAGTCAAGCATCATCATGATTAAAAGCTGAGGGTTGTGTTTTTTATTTCTTAACGTGTGCAATTGAGCACTTTATTGAAGTAGGAAAAACAACCATTCTTTTGGTCATCAGGGATCAAAACAGCCATGTTATTTCTCTGATATCCCTCTCTGTCCATACCTATTCAAGAAGCAAAGACTAGTCAACTTCTTACTATAGTTATAAAAGAATGAAAGCAATTCCCTTCTACAGGATTTTTTTATACATTATTGATTGTGGACTCCTTAGGAGTGAGTTTTCTCCTTAGATTTGCACACCTCTTAGGCCAAAGGTGAAAATCCCGCTGTTGAAGCCTGCAGCAGATGTGCTGTTGGCTTCAGTCACATGTTTCACCTGCAGTTTGAGAATCTTTTGAAGAAATACTGCCTTCTACCTGCTAGAACAGAGGTTTTGTTTTAGGTTCCTTCCTTGGATATTGACTATTTAGATTGTAAAATGATTTGGACAGAAATTGGGGTTCATTTTTTCCTAAGTATTTCTGCAATTTTATAGCACATTGAAGTTAATTACTCTTGTAGTTGCAATGACCAGATGTCTTCTGCAAATCATGTTAACACGAACTCCCACAAGAACATTTGCTTACTGCGCAGGCATGTTCGGTTAATATTTCTGTTGAGAAAACTCACTGTTGCCAAGCTTTCTGGTTGCTAGTCTCTGAGCAGATTATCTAGAGCTGCTTTTAAGTTGGTGATTTGCTAGTTGGTGGTTCCTTGTCACAGGGCTCTACCAGTAGTTACCTTACAAGATGATTGGGAAATAACACTGGCAAGGAGACTGGTCCTCTGTATTAGATTGCCAGAGTCTCCTTTGTATCTTGTGTGTGTGTAATTTTCTTCTTTGTGTTGTGAATGTAATTGTTGCACAGGGACAAAAATGTTCAGGGAAACTTTGGTTTTAATATTGAAGCAATGTTGAAAATTGCAAGTGTACCTGAGGATTAGGAAATGGGTAGTTAACTGCCACTACAGTAGGACAATACTTAGTGATTTATTGGAAAGTAGATATACAAACCTTTCTCACCAAAAATCCATCGTTTATGGAGACTGTTAGTGAAAAATACTGGAGACTGTGTGATGGACATAAGGAAGTCACTAACAGCTAGATTGATGATGAATATATTGGCTGGTTTCTGAAGGGTCCTACTCCTACAAAGAAAAGATAGAAGGAATGTTTCTTAGACAATGCGGTGCTCTTAATTATGTCATTACTCTTTTCTGTGAGCTTTGGCAACTTCACAAACACCATGGCACTCTACAGAACAAGTTAGGACAGTATGCTTCTCATTTCTGTCCCAAGAGAACATAAGGTTGTTTTACATCCTTATCCTGCTGTGCATTTTAGAGGACTGTTTTGATAACCAGCTCAGTGGTGGGGATAAATCACATTGTTCCTTAAGTACTCTGACCCAGTGCACTGCATGTCCGTGATTAACAGGAAATTAAAGCTGATGTGTTCCATGGATTTGCTGGATCTGGGTCGTGTTAAGCTGGAGGAGGGATAGTGCATATCTCCATGCTGGTGATCTTATCAGCAATGACTTACAAATACAGGGATTAAGCAAACTTGCTGTGTACCGCATCAAGCATTTTGTTTCACATCAGTTCTTCCCTGTGACATTCATTTCATTTGTATGTACACTGACTTTGAAGAGAATGGTAGCCAGCCTTCAGTGTATTCTGCCTGCATATGTTATTCATAACATCATAGTACAATACTTTAAAGGTACACAGAGAAGCTGAATTGAGAGCTCCTTTGTTCATGGCTTAGTGTAAGTTTTTAGCTCCTTTCTCAAAACTTTGGTCTTAGGTAAAAATATAAAGTATCTGAATAAATGATCAGTTCTTTGTACTGATCCAGAATCAGTGAGTAAATATACTGTCCCCTGAATGTCAATTTGGGGGCAACAAGATATTTTTAGTAGATACTTAGGGGTACTTGTTTTTGTCTGCTAAGTTGCTGAACAAATCTCTATTTCAGATACCTGGCTGTCTTAGACTTTTGTGACTTTTTGAGACTGTTTTGTAGGCATCTGACATGTAGTCTGAACTTCTGATGCACTTATTATTTTTCTTTCAATGTCCCTTTTTATCTTCATAACATCTTCAATGAAGACAGGCTGTCTCTCTCACTAGAAATGCAACTGGCTGGATTTGCTGTATGGCTGGATTTGCTGTATGCGACCAGCCAAAGTGCTAAGCTAGGTCACTTACTTCACTCTTGTCTCATGTATCTGGTCTGCATGCCAGCACCTGATCTGTTCTTAAGGCCATGTCATTCACACTGAAATGTTGGTATCTGCTCTGAATGCACACACTGTATGTAGCAGAAAATGTGAGATCACCTTTTTAACCTTCTAGATAAATGCACTAGATTAATACAAGCTCAAGAGCCTCATTAGTTAGGTTCTCACTCCTGTGATTCAAGTTAACACAGTCTAATTGTCATATAGTTTTTATTTTTTATGTTTATTACAGTAATGCATAATGATCAATCATGAAGGAGAGGCTCACTGGTCTAGACGTCATGGCAATGCTTTGTCAGTGTTCAGTGAACAGAAAGAAACAGTGTGAATAAAAAAAAAAAGGTGAAAAAAATCACATTGTTATCATTGATCAGATTACTTTCAGATATAAAAGTTGGGATGTGGTTTTAGTTAGGAAATAAGCCATGCATTTAGAGTGATAGCATGTCTGCACTGCATACAGAGTACAGTCATGTTGATGTTAAAGTTCATCTCAGTATTTAGAAAAATATACAAAACAAGATACCTGCAGAAAGCATAGATGACCAGGAAATTACCCAGAGTTCCTGTGATCCCCACGATAAGAATGACTGTTCCAATTGTATAGTGGGCATGGTCTGGGACATCCACTGTAGGAAAAGCACTACGAACATCTTTCACTGTCATCTTCTACAAAGCAAACAAAAGTCATAGGTAGATTGTCAGACTTTGGTGAGTAAGTTGGCATGTGCTACCCTAGTAGAAGAGTTGATCAAGAGTGTGAAATGCCAGCAATCAAAAAGAATCAGAATAAGCTAATTACTTTCAAATTACGTTTACAGTTGATCATCTTTGGGAGCCACATATACACCATCAGAAGCACACAGGTCAAACAGTACTCTATGCTTTTCCTGTGGATTGAGAATTTTAATGAAGAAAAGCAGTTTATTCCCTCCCAAAAGAAAATGAAAGATACAGAAGAGAACTAGAGATATGAAGGGACCTTTTTTATTTCATCTGACATCAATAATGCAGTACCTAACAAGAATATTTTCTGCGGTTTTTGTGTCATTAAAGTTTCTGTACCCATGAAGTGTGATCTCTGTTCTGACAACAGTATCTTCTCTAAATAGAATTGATGGATAACTGTCTATTGATAAACGTGCATTTAATCTTTTATGGGATTAAAGGTATATGGGTAAAATGTTGATTATTCAGTGAGAGAAATGAAATAACCACATTGCTAGCTGCCCTCAAGGCTTAGTTACTAAAAGCCTGTCAATTGGTAAAAGACTGAGCAGCTGTCTGGTGGAAACTACATTAATGATTGGAAAACTTTAAACAGGAAAATTTTCTAGTTTGCACCTTTTTTACATATCAGTTTTATTTTCACTCTGGACTGAGTGAAGGTATTTTGCTTTTTGTGATAATTGTGGTTTAAGCACTTGAAAGCGTGTGGATCTTATCTACTAATAACTTGTGGCAAAATTCACTAGGTAAGTCTGGAGACTTCAGCACTTCAAATAATAGTTTAGAATGTTTTCTTAGTAAGTTTCAGGAGCTATAAACACTTTTTAGACCAAATGACCCCATCTTAGTAATGAGGCGAACAAGAAGTCTGCAGCCAGGAAGCAGGACGACCTAACAAAAATGGTAAAGGATGTGCAAACTGTCACTGTTCTGCTGCCTTTTCTTGTGAAGTCAGGCAAGGATATTTAAACACACACCTCTGTGTGTGCTGCCCTTGTCCTAAACATGCTTTGGCACCAGCTCCAATCAGTGAATGTAGCTGTGACAAACACAAAGCCCCATCCTCATTCTTCTGCACAGATAGATCCTGTCTCTTCTTCATTGCCGGGTTTTTCTCATCATAGGTGGCACTCACTCTGGAATGGCATGCCATGGCCACCACACCTAATTCAAATCTGTCAGCTGCAGCCATGGCATTCCTCAGCTACTGAGCTACAGGAATCATGACATGTCAATAAAGCCCAGCAGATATCTTGAATAGCTTATATTTTTCCTACTGTGAGTATCATCAGTCTGGCTGTGGCTGAGGATCCAGGGAAAGGCACCAAAGTCTGTGTCTGTACTGAGCGTAAATAATGCTATGAGGCTGGATGTGCTGTTTCCCAGAACAAGTACTGGGAGGTGGTGTTACAGCTAACACATTCAGTTATTCCTTCCCAGGAAGAGGAAGGTTACTGGTAGGAAAGTGCAAAGCAGTGGATATATGTATGAAATTCTTTATGCTCCCATTGTGTCAACTGCTCGCATTCACTGCTAGAATGAACTCAGGAATGCCTTCAACAACACTCCTGTTATTAAAGGACCCTGGTGTTTCCAGACAATAAAGGCAGACATTACTGATCTCTGAGATTGGATTGAAATTATAAGAGACAGTTTGCATTTAAAACCAATGTGCCGGTAGCAAAAGCTAAACCCCAGGAGAGTCTGAAATTGTACAAAAGATTGTCTTTGACTGTGAGCTGGAGATCTGCCCGTGGCAATCCTCAACAAGAGGAATGCTCTCCCTGAGTTTCTTTATTAGCAGGGATGAAATGCTGGACAAATAGTAGAGACTGAAAATGTAGCTCTGGCTGTTACTGTAATTGGAGCAAAATGTTATGATTGTATTAAAGCTGATATAATAACTGAGAGACAGAATCATGATGTTTTTTTTGTTCAGGTTCCTTCAGCAAGTTGGCCTCACATAAAAATCAGTGGGCATCTTGCCCGTGTAGATAGATATTGGTTTATTTAACACACTGTCAGTAAGGTAACACAAAATCCCACACTAATAGCAAGTGGAGTGGGATAGTCTGAGATAAAACTCTTTTAATTAAATTAGACCAGGTGTTCTTTGGTTTAGGTTTATTTATTTTTTATTTCTGTAGCTTTATGGATGCTGCTCCGCAGAGAATCATGATCACTAATGTAATGGAGATTTCTGATATTTTCTTCTATAGCTATCCATTTAATCAAGGTAACAGAAATGAAGCAACTAAAGGAGCTTGTTTTGGCTACAAAAAGCAGATTTGAAATGGCTGTAATTTAAATTAAATTTGTGGGAGACAAAGGACAAGAAACAATTTGAAGGATAGATTTGGATGTAGAAAAAAAAATAGTGGAAGAGGTTGTTTATGGGACAGTAGAAGACATCAAAACTACTTATTGGGGAATGAAACAGGTGTAGAGACAATAAAAATGTCAAATGTGAAAAAAATAAATGTGTAATATTTGTAATTGAGCATTGGTAGGACATAATACCAAGTAGACGGAGAAAGAAAGGGATTGACAAAGAGGAGTAAATTCACATTTTAGTGTGGACTTCCTGGAGATGGCTTATTTTCACCACAGAGTCCAGTTCTTGCTGTTCGCTAAGAAAAAACTCCATTATTTAAAGAAAAAAAAAAAAAAATAATATAACTCTTTTTATTAGAAAGACAGGTCTGATTCAAAGCTTCTTGAAGACAAAGAAAGGTGCTAGCTGACCTAAAGGCATTAGATCAGACCTAAGCACTTCAAATTCATCACTGAGTTGCACACGTTACCTTCCTCACTAGAAGATGAAAACACTTGCCTGTCTCAATCATCTCTAGGTGTTATAAGGGAAAAAGGTAATGCTTGAGGAAATCAGGACAGCAGCCTAATCAAGAAATCAGACAATTCTCAAAGCTTTTCTCTGTTTAGCCTTGTTTAGTCTGTCTTCTGTTGTCACCCTATGGTATTAGTACTTGGGTGGCATAAGAGAACTAAAATCACACCTTTGCAATCCCTGCCATAGCAATTGTCCTGTGAGAATGCTCCATCTGAACAACTATTTCAATTGCATTGATATCCCAGAACATGATTATCTTGCCTGTTCTTCTGTTCAGCCTGCTTTCGGTATGCACTTACGTAGTGAAAATGCTAAGTCACAACTTGAAACAGTGATTGAGCACCTGGTGAGAAGACAGGGCCAACCCAGGGGAGCTCAGCTGCATCCAATACACCTGAGTGACCAGAAGGGATAAAGCCAGGAACCACTCCTTCCCAGACCTTATTTAAGTGTTGGCAGTGGAGGTGAGGGTGTCGCTATGGAGATTCCTGTCTGCCTGTGGCCTTCTGAAGGTAAGCAGCTTTTCTTCCTTTATTTCTGTATCTATGGCTGCTGCATTTGCATTTGTTCTTATTTGCTGTAGCCTAGGATTGTGCTGCTCTGCTATTATTGATGAACTTTCCATCACATTTTAGCATTTCAGCATTACAACACTGTCATGAAGATTAAAAGAAATGAATAGGCAGAACCAGTACTACATTATTTCTCTTCTAAGTGATACGAAAACACAGCTTATTTTGTGTAACATGGTTCAAAACAGTACCAGATGAACGAAGAAGTAGAACTGGGAAGAAGTTGGATGTTTTACTGTAGTCAGTTAATACACTACATCTTTCTTGAGTCAACTAATAGAGATACTTGTATCTGAGGCTCTGGACCACTGGGTGCCAGTATACCCACAGGCATACTACATTGTGGGTGGCTTAAATTGGTATTAATTCTGTAGAAAACAATTTACTGAGAAGCACCAGCTTCCTGGCAGTCCGCTTAAATATTGCACACTTCTTAAGTGAGCAAAAAAAATGGTAGCTTGAGAAACTGTGGAAGATGTTAGAGGAGTAACTGAAATGTTACACAATATCTTCACAGTAAGTAGGGTCAGTTCGAGAACATATCTTAATGCCAAGGGTGGCATTTTAAGTCTCCCTTGAAATCAGGTTTTATAATTTGTTTGGATATGATGAAGCCTGGCCTTTTGAAAGAGCTGTAAAATAATTAATCTCTGATAGGCAAGCCATTTATTATTTATTTGCACTATAGTTTTGAAGAATCAAACCATCTGTGTGAGAACATTGTCCAAATGTATCTTGGGCTCCATCAATCTTGGTGCCATGACTGCTGCCCTGGGAAGTCTGAGTGCATAATGAACAGCAATATGAGAATTCCCTTCACACTCTTAGCAGTTGGTTTGTATCCTAAAACAGAGTTGTTATCCCTTTGAAAAGATAATCTTAATGGAGGATATTTTTATCCCTCATATATAGGTGTAATCCTTTCCTAAATCCAACTCTGCCATTTGCCTTAAGAGTCAGTGGCAGCAAGTTATGAAGGTTGCTGCACATCAGTATATTTTCTTCCATCATGTTTAAGTGTGTCCTTGTGGAGGCAGTAGAAGAAGGGGGAAACAACTACGTTTAATGCAGATTTCCTTCTTGAAATGTTTTCTGTTCTCCCTGAAAGAAAGATTGTATATCACCTATGACAAAATGGCTATTGCAGAACTGGCCATACTGTCAGCTATCATTCAGTAAACTTCAGCCTTAATGTATGGCAGTTTGTGTACTGTGTCAGAACCATACCAGATGCTGGTCTAAAGAGAGTTGTAAGGAAATAAGAAATTTTGCTTTCCAGGGCGAAACCACTGACTCTTTAAGTGTTTTGCCCCTGTTAAAAGGAAGTCCAGACCAGAAATATTTGATGCCTTAGTTTGCTTTATCTTGGAAATGTGTTTATTATACACATTTTCCTAAAGAGAAGGTTTTCTATGTAGCTATTTCAAAGTTGTTAAACAAACAAAACAATACCAGCTCACTTTTGAGTAAGTTTCACTTAAAGATGTACAGTTTTTAAAAGTCCTAGTGTTCTCCCTGCTTCCACGACTTGAGGAAAACATTTTTGTGTAAGTGGAAAAAATTGCACAGAATACACTGTACTACTGAGGGAAAGAAAGAAAAAAAAAAAAAAAAAAAAAGCACACCCGTAGTTCTTCAGAGTAAGAACTACACTCTTCACTCTTCTGAGACACCTTGATAACTGAAGTTCTAGTAAAGCTAAGAGTGATGATAGTAGGAGCAAGGCCACAGGTGTAAGTATTTATATAAATGTCGTATTTGATGTAGCCCACTCCTCACTTTCTTCCAAAGGCAAGATTGTGAAGTAATGTTTAGTTTGCAGGGAAATGAGAAATCCTCATAGGAGGATTTTGGGATTTGAACATATCTCAATCTTGGTTCTAAATGATTAGTTGACTTCTTTGCTTGTTTGTTTCAAAAACTGGGAACAGAAAAGATTTAGATAAGGGCATTTTCCAGCTACTCTTGCCTGGATGCCAGATGGATTATATCTAATTTAGTGTAAAACAGGGAAGAAGAAATAGGGACTGCTATGTTGTTCTTAGGGATTCATCTAGCTTCCACACTGTAGTCACTGGTTTTGCAGAATGGCTGCTTTAATGGAACAGAGCCCCGTTCTGAAACAGAAGTTTTGGCAGTCTCATGTTGACTTTGGTAATGCATCAGGTCTCTTTGTTCTTTATTTTCCTACTAGAGTATAAGTGATGAAGTTGCTTATTTATACATTAACACTGATTGTACAAACCATAATGTTAAGCCTTTTGCAGTACAACAAATTATACAGATAGAGAAAATTATCAGAACAGAAATACAGTAATTTCCTAGAGTTTCTAGGTGCAGTTTTTGTTCTACCTACCGGAAGCTTCAAATAACTGATAGCACTTATTTTCTTCACAGTTTCTTGCTCTAATTCCTGAGCTTGCTTCTAGTGGCACCTTCTTCGGTGATGACAGACAGAACAAAGAGAAGTGTAAGCAATCCCACTTCAATTATGGGTTCAGCAGGATGACGCCAAATGCTAAGCCCTCTTTCCAGTAGGCAGCAGGGCTTTCCATGTTTGTCCTTTAGAGCAATTTGAACAGCAGATTTTGTATCCGGTCTTCCAGATTTAATCTCAACCACAGGCAGCACATATTGCTTTCAGTTCTGAAGCTCCCTTAAGCCAATCTTTGTGTGAAATTAAAATGCAGAAGTTTGAAAATACTTGACTTAAAGGGAGGGAATAGACAGCTGATTTCCTCTTCCAGCAGAATAAGGACAAAATTCATTTTGAATTTTTGAGTGTGAATCACTCTGTCCCCAGAATCCTTTTCCATTTTGCCATGTGCTCTCCAGTCCCAATTATCCCTCCCTGCTTTGTTCTGCTATCCTCTTTCATTATGTTATCCATCTAATTCAGTTTCTAAGCGCCTTGGCTCAGGATGCTTCTTTGTTCATTTCCCTGTATTATACGATGCATATCCAGCTTTTATTAAAAATAAACACTCTGCATTTTTACTGTGCAAATAATAAAATATTTACTGCTGCTTCAGTATAAATAAGGGTCAAGCTGCAACATCAGGTCCAACATGCTCTGTGTATTAAAAACTGGCCTATGTGGGTCATGCCAAAATACCTGGTGTGACAGCATCAATATTTTACATAGAAATTCAGATTTCAAAAACTTCAGAAATTGCTTGGATATCTTTTTCTTTTTAACAGACTTCTGTACAAACAGAATGCAACCCAACAGTATACTAAGTTACACAACCAAGAAGAGGTTTCCGAACTCTTTCTGTTTGGGCTTGTGATACAGAATATTTTTAGAAAGCCCCAAGAAGTTCTGTCATGAGGAGTCATTATAACAGAACTCCACCTTCACATTTTTAAGGAGAGCTCTTTGGTAGAACTTACCTGGAGAAACCTTCTGAAAAGCTTTGGTAATAGCAAGTAACAACTCTTCAGCATTTACATAATCACTTTGCTGCACTTACAGGCTATTATAGAAATGATGGGGATTTCCATTTTGAATAGTAACACAAGCAAGTGTTGTATTTGAACTATTAACCAACTGTATAACTTAACAAGAACATTCTCTCTTGGTAGTTTGTAACATATTCAACATAGTTTTCCATTAAACAATCCTCCCTGTCTTCTGCTCAGGTAAAACTGCTGAAGAACACTGCTTCTACAGTCTTTTCCACAATAAATATAGGAATAAAGAGATTTTAAAGATTTCATTATGTTGTTTAGTATTGCATTACATCATTAAATCTATGCATGGACTTTAAGTGTCTATATACAGCTCTATAAGTGCCAGCTTTGCCAGCAGAGCTACTTACTACAGCTGTTAGTGAGAGAAAGCACTTACTGTTGGGGCTCTAAGAGGCAGGTCCATCAGTGTGTAGGCAATCGCTCCTGAGTCATTCCATGAGTTGACTCCACAAATTTGGTGCAGATGGAGTCTTCAGAGAGACAAGATATTCCCCCTTTGAACGGGCTGGCAAATTACGCGAATGAAATCTAAGCAATAGCAAAGAAAGCAAAGCTCTCTTCTGATTTTAAGTCAGCCAATTTACCTTTCTGTGTGTGTGTAAAGCAGACTGTCAGATCCTCTGTCTGAAATAGTGCAAGATCTAGTGCAGAATTTCTCACCAGAGCTCAGCTTGCTTTATTCCATCTTCAGCTTAGGAAAGGGCAGCAGCGGCAGCTTCCATTTAAATACAGAATCCTGCATGGTCTGCACATGCCCAGTTTGTTGCTTGTTCCATCCAGATTCAGGCTTCATTTCAGTGGCAGTACAAAACTAATGCTCACTTGAAGCTGCTGCTGTTTGTTGATTATTTGTTGTTGTTTTTTTTTTTTTTTGCCTTTGACAGAGTTATGTCTGAATTTTAATGCTGTCTCTACAGTGTGTCTGAACAGGAAGAAGGTAAAAGGCTGACTTCACCAGCTCTCTTAAACATTAGACCTTACTGTTCATTTTCACCATACTGGTGAATTAGTTTTTTGTACTCTGCATTGGAAGAAGATGTATGTGTACAGTTCTGCTGAAACTATCTGAACTCAAATAGATTCTGATAGTTAACAAAGTGCATGTGTGCACTTCTGTCCTATAGAATTTAGGTTGTGGTTGTTTGTTGGTCCACTTCTAAAAATAAACAGAAAAAAAAAAAAAAGAATAAAATCCACTGTCATCATCCTTCTCTTCAGTTGAAAATAAACCAATAACATGCACTGATGCCTTAGGCAAAGTATAACAAATAACTTTTTCAAGAGCTGTTTGCTTTCATTTTTCATTGTGTTTAGTTAGAGCATACATGGGCAGATCCTTATTCACAAAGAACTTCCTTTACACTGCACTGTATATAGTTACGAATAACTCTGTTTCCAACTGAAGGCCCATTATAATGGTAAAATTAAGTTTATTCATTTAAAAAACAAACCAAAAAAAAAAAAAAAAAAAAAAAAAAAAAAAAAAAAAAAAAAAAAAAAAAAAAAACAAAAAAAACCAAAAACCACTGTTCTAGCACACACTGCAGCCTGAGCATGATAGAGTTTAGGCCTTCAGGCCACCATCAGAATCACCCGAATGCAACATACTAGCTTCACTGCAGCCAGTAATAGATGGTGTGATCTATTTCTGGAGAGCCCCTGTGAGAAGGTAGTGATTGTAACTGTGGGAACAGGATTCCCTCTACTCTGTATGGACTCCCCTTCTTGTGTCCCCTTCCTTCAATTCACACTTGCAGTACCTTACCTTAAATTAAGAGAGAAGGGATTGCATTTCTTTGGATGAACAGGAGGTGTCTTTGGATGAACGCGGATGTACATGACCTGTGTCTTTATCAAAAACACAACCCTGTAGTGCTGCGGATTCCCCTCCATTGACAGTCATTTAAGGAAGGTAGCATTTATCTTGTATCATCTGCTTACTGTTCAGTGGCCTGACGAAACAAGATAAATGTTACCTGTACAGATTCTGCAGGTTGTTTAGCTGAGAGACTTTAAAATTAACTATCAGTAGATATACTGTGAGAGGCAGAACAATTTCTTTGAATATCACCGTAGTGTTAGATACACCCAAGCTAGGTTTAAACTAGCACACGGGGCAGAACAGAGCTCAGCTGTGACCAATCACCTGGCAAGTTTAACTTTGTTGTTGACTGGCATCTTCTGGTCATTTTCTAGGGTATTCTCTTTCCCTCCTGTCGAAGTCTCACATCGTACCCATGAATATCACTGTGATAGCAGTTGTGGTGTTATGGGATGAACTTCAGAAGTTGATGTGAACTCGGAATCACTGTTTCCTTGCTTTATCTGCTGCAGCAAGCAAATAGCACACCGCAGCTACAAGGCAGCAAATAATGATGTTGGTCTCCTCGAGGGACAGGACTTTCTGCAAGACAATTTTGTGTTTTACTACTACAAAGGTAGGAGTCTTTCCAGAAAGCTACAATATGGAATTGCAAGAGCTTGTACTGATATCAAGAGAATAGAGTAGAAAGTACATTTTAATGATTGAAGAGTGGAGAAAGGAAGGAAAATGAGATCTCCCATTTTGAAGAACTTTACGTTCAAAGCACTATACTTTGTTCTTACCAATTTGACAACAAAATTCAATGGTAGGCATAAATACTAGATCAGAAATATTCTTTGACTCTGTATTCTAATTTTCTTGCTCAAATACTCTTAGTTTTCTTCTTTATGTCTCAGTATTGAGCAATTCCAACATTCAGTCTCTTTACTTACAGTTTGTACGTTACATTTTCCTTTTAGCTGGGGCACGGGTTATTTTTTCTCCCTTCTTATTCCGTCTTTATGACAAATCAATGTGCTGAAATTTTTTTGTTCCCAGTTAGCCTGGAAAAATCCACCTCTTTGGCATTTCTAGAGGGGACCATAATATATCGGCAGAGTAATCAAGTCATGGAGTAAATATTCCTTTATAAAGTAAATCAGACATTATAGAAACATTGTCTTCTTGCTGCATTAGATTTAACTTTGTTGTACGTGCCTTTCCAGACAAATGAGTTGGATTAGTTCATTAGCTGCTGAGACTCTATTATAAATATATATGCAGTACAAAGGAAAGTTTCTACCTGTAAGAAGTGGATATTAGTCCAAAGTGAGCTCTTGATTTCACATCCTTCCTTCACCTGCAGGGGCTGCTTTTGTGAATGCTAAGCATTAGAAGGCTAGGTTAAATCATTTTTGAAAATCTGACCTTAACAATGACCTTAACCTTAATGCCCAATGGAAATGTCCTCATAAGGTTACAGTTTTCTGATCTGGTGTTGTAGCAATTGCTAGAAGCAACTCAGTTGATCTGTTCCATATTCGATGCCCCAGCTTCCTTGGAAGGAGAGCAGTCCCATCCTAGAACTGCACAAGGTGTGAAGTATGAGGAATCTCATTCTCTGTAGTTAAGGCTTGCTAACTGTGGCAAAGACATACAAAAACAAATAACCCACACGACTTTTTATTTCAAATTTTTGTCTGTTTTATGTGTGGTATTAAGCCAGAGAGAACAATTAAAAGTAATTTAGTGAGCAATAATTGTTTTCTTTATAGGTATAGCTATTTCACTTACAGTTATCAGAACCGTAGTCTTATTGATATAGAGGGAGAAGTTTGCCCTCTGCCTTTCCCCTGTTTATTCTCCAACAAAAGTTCTTTCCTTGCAAAATGAAATGGAGAAAATGTATCAGTTAATGACTCTTGGTATTTTCTAAAGCCACTCTGCACATCTTAAATTTTTCAAACACTTCCTCCGCAGTCTTGTGTGAATCACAGCGGAAACCCACTTGGCTGCTGGCCCAGGTCTGAATTGCCATGCAGAGTCTGTTCTAGAGAAAATAAAACCTGCCAGAATTCCTCTCTCTGAATTCTGTCACACTGAGGTATGGTGAGAACATCCCCCCCACTTTCAAAGCACTTTCAAGTGCACCTTTTGCTGCTAGTAATTAACTCCTGTTCATGGCTTTTTATAAGACACAGACAGAAATAGCACAAACATTCTGAGGTCCTACCATGAAATTGAGAAAATTTCCTAACAGAACAAAAGAAAGATAATTCATGGGTAAAGATTAATGAAGTCCAGATGAATACAGTATTTCTTTCACAACCACTGGAAAGGAGTGGTTTCCTCCTCTTTGGCTGGGAGATCTGTGTGGAATTAAATTTTTGTTTATCTGCAGGAATTCAGAGTGGACTGGAGGAAAGGGGAACTTGATGCGTAGAAAATGAATAGGCTGCTGTTGGAAAGAGCTAGGAGGGTTGGAAGACCAGGGCTGTCTATGGTCAGCCAGGCATTATATCCCTGAGATGCCTTTACACAAAACCACCTGGCCTTCCTTAAACTCTCCTTATCCAAACCCAGGACAGAGAGACAGGAACAGACTATTCAATAAGGGCAAAGTAAACTCTCACACTTTATGAGTGCAGATACATTTCTGGAATTGGAGATATCACAGAATAAGAAGGCACAGAGCATGGAAGTTGTACATTTATAAGGCTTACTAACAAGTTCTGATTTTTTAAAAAAAATTATTTTTATTTTTACCCCTGTTACAATGGGGAAAAGCGTGCGATAATGCCTGTAAAACATTCTGGAAATAATAATGCTAAGCTCGATTTCATCTCACAAGTGGAAAATCTAGATGATGGTATGAGAAGAGCATCAAATTCCTTCTTGATTTGTAGAGCTGCCATTTGTCCTTTCTCCAGAGGCCTTTTCTCAGATTCACAAAAAAAAAAAAAAAAAAAAAAAAAAAAAAAAAAAAAAAAAAAAAAAAAACAACCACACCCAAAGAAAGAAACAAAACAGCTGCTTTTTAATGCTTAAAGTACTGTTTTCTTATCCTCAATTAAAAGATCCACCTCATCCTCCTCAGCAGCTGACTAGGAAGTTTAATCATGCTCTGCTTACTCTGTAAACATTACATCCTCCTGCAAGTGGCCGGATAGCGAAAGGAATTACTGACTTTTCACATGAGAACCTACCCATTTTCAACATCTGCTGTTCAAAAGGCACTACTATGCTATATGGCTTAGTAGGAATATCACCCACTTAGGTGATAAGTGGGCTGTTGAATTAGATGGTCTTGGAGGTCTTTTCCAACCTTGATGGTTCTATGATTCTGTAAACGTCTGTTCCTCACAGCCTTCCTTCTACAATCCCATCTCTATCGGATTTGTTAATCCTGAGTAGTAGCACTCATCAGTGGTGCTAACTTCTGAAAACATGCTTCTCAGAAGCATTTTCAGAGGCCTGCTTTTGTGCCAGTACCTACAACTGCTTAAATAGGTGGGTGAAAAAAAAAATTGTTTTATAAAGATTTTTCACTTTCCTTATTATTTTTGTCTCTTAACAACTAAGACCTGTCAAGTGATAATTGTTCCACTTCCTAGATATTTCTAAAAGGTATACTGCCTTTTGGTATCCCAAATAACCGTGCAGGCAGAGAACTGTCTTTTATATACATCTCTTTTATGCTGTATTAATCATAGAAATTAATTTTAGATGTTCATGCCTGGAGAAACTTGGCAAGGGGCAAGAACATTCTTTGTAAATAAAACTGTTAAACTGAGTACAAAGTTCTGCATGGCCATTTATGGGAATGTGCTCTTAGGACTACTCGAAAAATCAATAGACTAAATAGAAAATATTAAATCAAATCAATGCAGCTTCTGCTCAGCTGTGGAAGTGAATATAATTCACCTCATGGGTAGTTTTGATTTTATAGGATAGCAAAGATCTGTGGTGAACAGCAAGAACAGGAACCACAGGGAACAGCCAGCAGACGTGGAGCACTTCAGCCCCATAGCAGAAAAGTAAGAATACAGAGTGAGGCGAGCACAGAAGGGCCAGGCTAGGAGAGGCAGTGTAGAAGGGTCCATTCAGATGTGTTTTGCTAAACCTTAGCAAAGAAAACCCTCAGTTCCATGGTGAAAAGGATTCTGTCAGTGTTCTCTGGTTTGAATTTAGTCTGTGACACAGCATTAGACCTGTTCTTTATGGCAAGACACCCTCCAGCAGCTACTCTGCCTTAGTTAGTTTCCCTAGCAGTGTTTCCAGCTTATTCCAGTGTCTGATGGCTCCCATGTCAGCTAGCTTGGAAAGGTCTACCCACCTCTGTCCCTCCTGTCCTTCCTCAGAGTCTGAAGACAAAAGACGTCATGCACAGCACTCTCCAGCACAGCCAAGTTCAATCTGCAGTGCCTCCAGAACAGCTTGTTCATTAGCTTCATGGGCTGAACTTTCAAGTTCATTCCTCTCTCCTGCAAAGCCTACCCTTCTCCAGGGAACTTTGGTTAGACAAACTCATCTCAAATAACTTCACTTGGTAGCTTCCCATTTCCAGTGGCCAAGTTCTTATCTTTCCAGCCCTTCTCACACATGAGAAAGGAAGCAGATCATAATACTCCAAGCAGGGAAAAAATCTTATTTAAAAAATGTTTAAAATAGTGAATTGGTAACATTTGCTCTAGAAATTACTAAAAGCAGTCATGATGGGGCATGTGGGGGAGTTGCACAAGTGTCTTGATAGGTAACATACAGGAATGGAGACAGCCAAATCTCTGATGGGAAGACTAAATGGAGAGGAACAACGAGAAGCAATTTGTACCTACACACAGCAATCAAAGTTAAAACCCTGGGGCTTGCAAAATAATATCTCATGATAACTGGAGGGTTAAAAAAAATTGTGGCCACATCTGGTATTAAAGAATTATAATCTTTATCCACAAATAATAGCATTATTATCTTCAAACAATCCACAGAGAATAAGCTTACTACCTTAATGGCTATGCAGCTATGTTTCCTGGTACATCCTGCCATGTGCAAGAAATCCTGTCCTTTCTACAAGAATTGTCAGTGATTATGTTAAAAAAAAAAAAAAAAAAGAAAGAAAAATTGAAAAACAAGGCATGATTGCCAATCCACTGCTGAGAGAAAATTATATTACTGCACTAATAAGCAGACGGCTTCATCACCAACTGTAACTTAAGTCTCAGCATCTCACTGCAATAGCAGGTGCCCTGAAATTTGCTGCTTTACCCTGCACTGTGCCCAGTGCTTTCAGGAATCCGTGCAGGATGAATAAGAGGAAACAAACAACACTAACATAGCTGAATTTTCAGAAATCTTCTGTTTGAATTGTTTCTGAAAATAGCCTGAGTGCAGATTAAAAATGCAGAAAATTCTTAAGCTGAATTCCTCATAGATTTCAGCGATAAGTTACTGAGGCAGGAAGTTACTGGAGCAGTGATCAGGGTTTGGCAGAATTCTGTCATGACCATTGAGAACAGAGATGTTATGAGGAGTTTCTCCCTGCCACAACCTTAAACCTCTCATATGGTCTCCAAAATCAAATAGACATAATGCTTAAGATAGGAGAGTATCCAGTGCAGCTCTGTATGTACAGAGGTGTAAAGCTACATGCCCATTTCTCCATAAATGCTGAGGGCAGGATTATCATCCAGCTTGTCATCACCTTGGACTTTGATCCCCAAGTGTTCATATTGTGATCTCTATGTTAAGCTACTTTGTATAACTTGATGCAATATGGACTGTATTAGTATCTTCTCTGCTAAATTCCTCATCTGTATCCTCACCGACTTCTGCTTCAGTTGCTATGACGCCCTTCCCCTCTGACCTTGATTAATGGAATGTAACAGACAATTGTCATGAGGATACACACAGGATGCAAGTGTGTCAGTGTGACTGTACAACCTATTAGCAGCACTGTGGCTACATCCCACCCAGTTTGAGCCCTTTTCATCTTGACCCTGTCCCAACTCGTTGCTTTAACTGTTACTGCCATGTGTCCCCTTTTGTTATTCCTCCTTTCCTTTTAATTCAGGTACATCTTGCTGGTCTTCTTGTCCAAGGGCCTTGGTGGGTTATCTATCTCCAGCTTACCTGTTATCTTTCAGACAGATTTGGCGTTCCAGCTCTCACACCCTGTCAGCCACTGTTGCTCACTTCCATTGTTCACTGAACACAACTTCCAACATGCATGATTTGCTTGTCTTCATGCAGCTCATCGTGCTGGTAGCAGAGGCAACAAAAGACACTGACAATAGCTAGGCTGCAGGCACAAGGAGCCTGCTGACCTACATTGTCTTATTGTTGCCTTGTAGTTTCCTTCCAACACACCTTCATTTCTTCTCCCTTTATACTTTCATAATAAGTTTTGTGGAGGAGAGACTTTTCTCTCAGTGCTGGTTTAATGCTCTGACTTGGCTAGCATTTCTAGGCATTATAGTGATGCAAATGGTGATACGGTGGGCTTCAGTTCTCTGGTAGTGTCAGAGATCTCCTTGTGGATACTCTGTTTATTTTCTTGCTGATCAGATGCTGAATAGTACAGTATGGCCACAATAGATGGTCAGCTAAAGCTCAGGATTTTGTTTTAATATGAATGCAGTTTTGTTTTTGGGATTATTTTGTTGGAAGATTGTTTGCAAGGTTTTAAAAGTAAAACAGAAAGCCTCCTGAATAAATAAACATTTAAAAAGTAAACATGAGAATTAAAATAATGGAAAACACTGACACTGATCCTCAGGAAGACAAATTATCATTTCTCATTTTGCTCTAATTTTGTAGTTGTGCCTGCTCCATACAAAGCTGTTTTTCTACTCAGCCGTTTTGTTTTCAAATTTAGCAACTTGTGTTGGAGTACTTTCTTTGATTTCTTTTAAAGTGAGAGAACACAACTGTTTATTTTGCAGCTCAGAGAAACATCCTTTTGTAGCAATCAGAACAAGTTACCATCATCAGCTGCAATGACCCCAGTGTGCTTTAGTGAAGCGCAGACAGTAAGTCAACAATGATTACGTTGGTTAATCTGTAAGAAGAATAGGAAAATAATTTCATGGCAGCCTTAAGTTAGATACCAGAAGAAGTCAAACTTGTTTTCTGAACATAAATATTTCCTATGTAAGGGGTTGTATACCTTTTGGGACTTGATTCTACAATTTACCAAAATAGATATTCCACAGAATGTACTGTAAGCTTCTGTGTCAAGTTGCCCTTACAGAATTAAGCTCTTTTGTACTTTTATCATGGACCAACTGCTCATGTAACATGAAACCAAAATGGCTCTACTAACTCAGCTCTTGCCACTCAAGGATCTGGGATCCTTGACAACCTCTTCAGGTGCTGCACAGAAGCCAAAGCACGTTTCTTTTGTTACCTGAGACTCTGGAGTGAGAAAACAATAGATTTTATTTCCTTTCCTCTGTTGATTTGAATACTACAGCACCTTATTCTCCAGAGGAAATTCTTAGTGTTTTAGCAAGTGAGTTGGTACTGCTGCAATTCCAGTACAAGATCTGTAGAGCAAGGACAGCATTTATTTTCTCCTGGGGATAGAAATCAAATAGCAAGGTATTCAAACACTAAAGCAAACAAAAACTGAACTAAGATCAATATAAAATATAAAGTAGTAATTTAAAATTAGAATATTCATGTTAAATCATATACAAGTGTAGCAAGTGCCAGTGGCTCTGCAGGGGCCAAGAAGATGACTGTAATAAATCAGGAGGACAAGAGCAGGATGAGTCAGGCAAACCCAGGGATGGGCAGCGAGGATCAGCCAAGATTCTGGGATATCAGGCACGCCCATGACAGCAGAGCAGGTCTGAAATAAAACTAAGAGCAAAAAATTAGTGACAGTATACAGAGCCAGATCAATGTGGTCAATGACTGAGCACATGCACAGGTAGGCAGTGAAGGATCAGGTCTAAGCTTAAATGGAGCCTCTTGGGTAGAGGTGGGTGGATGGGATACCAGGTGAGGCTGGTCAGTGCAAGTAAGACCTGTTAATGCAGTCAGGGTACTGATAGACCCCGAGTCTCAAGTTCCTGTTAAATTCTTTCAATTAAATTCTTTTACTAAAAGAAATTCTTAATAACTGAAGAGATTTTTCTCAGGTACAGAGTGCTTACTATGTTGTGCTTTGACCCTCAGTACCATCTAACCTCTGGCCACTTATTTAACATCTTAAATTGGGATTTAGAATCTTCCAGTATTTTGGAAATTCTGCAGGAGGTCTTGGAGGATGTTTTTATTTTAAATCATCTGTTTCATTACGTTAAGAGTAATTACATTTCTAGTAACATAAAAATCCCAGAATGTCTATTCTGATTCAGTTCCAAGGTCTATTTAATCCCAACATCCAGAAAGTAAAAGCAGCATAGTAGGTAAGAGTGCAAGAATATGTTGAGGTTTCCCTGTACTCTTCCAGCTTCCCATATTATACAACTCTATACATCTGTGCCTCTCACCATATATTTTGCTGATCTACCTCAAATATTGTGGAGCTTCTGTGGGTTTGTAAAATGAGTCTGTAATGTGAGAAAGAGTGTAGTTTCAGGTTGTCAACACAAAAGTCAAGAAAAAGAAAAGCTGCAGTGTGAACCATGAAGTTACTTTGGTTCAAGTCAAATTGGTCTTTAGCACAAAAATCTGAAAGTTCATATGGTCTCTATTGCAAAGCTTTATGTAATTTAAAATGCAGCCATACTACAAACCACTTTTCACCTCAGCTCAGCAACTCTCCTTGTGGTATGCAAGTGCCTTTAAAAAGTCAGCAGAACCTGCTGAGATGCAAGCTCTCTTTACCTTTTTTCTCATTTTTACCTTTTTTCTCATTGCTAGAAATCATTCTTCCCAAGATGAAATTTTGACTCACAGACCATAATAAGACATCCATTTTTTTTTAGGTATAAGTTCCAAATAGTCTTATTAAAATCTCTGATTTTTTTAAGTTTGATGACCAGAATGCTGGAGAATGTCCACAATGGTGATGTTGAATAAAACCATTAAACTACTGAGTGAGGCAGTGTGTACTATGTTGGTCCATACAGTTGGTCCAATAGTGTCCAATTCCTGCTGTTGCTTAGACTTTTCTTGAGGTAGTTTGGTTCTTCTTACCTCCACTCATTACACATGATTGCAGTAGAAGTCTTTTCATGATTCACTGAGCACAGAAAAATAATTGAGAGCAGACTTTAAGACGGGCACTTTTTTTTCATTCTCCAATTTTTTCACTGTGACTGAGTTCTTAATTTTTATTTTTGTTTTATATATATATGTAAATAAGTCTTCAAACTCTGGAAGAGGTGTTTTGCAAGTTTTGCTTAATGATCAATAGTGAAAGGTCATATTAGAGATCATTCTGTGAGAAATATTCCCCCGTGGGGAGCTGGTTATTTGTTCCATTTGTGAAAGTATGTTCTGGTGTACCTGAATTTCATCTCTATACTTGTGAGATCACTCAGTGCACTTTCCTTTAAGTGGATGTGTAGGCCCCAAGGGTCTTGGGTGGAAAAGTTTAAAAGAGGTACATTTCGTCTTTACTACGGAATGGCAAACACTCCATTTCATACTGATGGCACATTTTGCTGTCTCTCATTGGTCTGGGGTTATACAAACTAGTATTTTTTTCAGATTAGTTTTACAAACTGTATGTGGAATCCAGCAACTTATCTGGATTATTTAAGGTTTCTGTCATTTCTTAATGAACAGCAGTTCAGATGTAGCTAGCAATTTTTATCATTTTCTATGTGCCAAATGAAACTCAGCAGTTTCCCTTGATCATTTTGTCTCTGTACTGTTGAAATGGCTTTAAGTATCAGTACTCCTTTTAGTAATTTACGTTCTAAAATGACTGTGGCATAAAAGCTCTTTTAAGTGAAGGTGTTGTATTTTTTCCCCTTAACTATAGATGTTTGAAAAACTCTATGGCATGCTACAGACCAGGCAGGAATTAGTGCCCGTGGAAGCTCACATTTCTGGCTGCCACTGAAAGTAAAAGAAACAGACACCTGTTTTTTTTACCACATCTGAATAAAAGGTACTATTTTCCCCACCAGATTTTACCTGAACACTTGTCTGTTAATTGTTTTATCATAAAACCATACTAACCCAATGGTTGTGGAGAATTAGATTTAACTTGTGGGAAGGCATTTGATCATTAAATACAACTGCTACTGACACAAAGTCATTATCAGAATACTGTATAATGAAAATCTTTCTTTTTTTTTTTTCTTTTTTCTTTTTTTTTTTGGCTTTAATATGAAGAACAACGTTTTGAGTGGACAGGGCCATTGATTACTGTTAGGAAAGAGTATAGCCATAAAAGCAAGTTTTCCCACTGATTCTACCTGATGTGATTTTTATCTGATAAATAAAATCCTTTGCTTCCCTGAAACAGTGTCCAGTTCTGGGCTCCCTAGTACGAGATACTGTACTTACAGACTTAAATTCTATCTGAACACGAGAGAATGGTCAAACATGGGATGGGCTGCCCAGGGAGTTGCTGGAGTTTCAATCTTTAGAATTGTGCAACTACACAAAATCCTGAGGAAGCTGCTAGAAGCTGCTCCTGCTAGAGAAGGGGCTGGACTAGATGATTTCAAGAGGTTCTGTTCAACCTCAGCTATTCTGTGATTCTGACTGTAGGAAGAAAACAATTCTTCCTTGTTTACCAGAGGTCTATTTGCCAGAAAAGCAGTAGGAATATAGTAGAGGGCAAGACGTCTGACCTAGATAATGCAAAAACCAACAGTTCTGCATTTTGACAAGCTGAGAACTCAGATTCAGGAAGAAATATGTATTCTAAGAAGACCAAAACCTGAGAAATCTCCCTCCTGCCCCAAAGAGCCTAACCCCAAAAATGAATGCTGGCATGAAGAATTAACCATGTAGATGGTTACTGAGGCTGCTAATTCCATTCATACTTTCAGAACAAGATAATTCAGAATTTCATAGCTTTTCTTAAAAATGTATCAATTTGTAGGCAAGAACAAATGTTAACCAAAATAGTTTTTCCAGCATATTGCTACATCCATTTGTTGAGATGAAGTATGCTAACAGACAAATCAAATAGGTTCTTTTCTTTGTCCAGACAATTGCTAGTTGTTTTCCTGTTCTGGCACTTGAAAAGTCACAATGGAAGCACCTCTTGCTTTTTAATAAAAAAATAAATTTATTAATATAACTGTTAACATAAATGTTAAACTCAATTTTCTTTTTCTTACAGAAGTAAGATTTTGCTAAATAAGATAAATGCTCACCAGTAGTAAAATGTAATATTCTGAGTTACAGATAGTTCCTTTATCGCTGCCCAGTAGTGTACAGCACTTTCTCTCCTCTCCTATTTGTGTATGTAGATTTTTACAATTGCTAGCAAAAATGATTATTTCAGCTGTGTCATGCTGGTTCAAGAAGATTGTTATCTGCCCAAGAGATGTTCTAAGATGTTGAAGAGATATCCACAAAACTTCTGTTAGGGCTTTCTCGTCCTCCACCAAAACAGCCACTTCTGCTCTAATCAACTTGTACCTGCTGACAAAACATGCAGGTGTTCTTGGATGTAAGGGTGTCCCTCTTCACTGAATACAATAAATACAATACAATTATAGCTCAGAATCAACCGAAGATTATTTTCAGATAAAAATGTGAAGAACTGTATAATTATTGATAATTAGTGATAATTTATGTATATATCAGCACTTAAACTATATTCACTGTCAAACTGAACCAGAATTTCAGGCCAGTGGTCTTTTTGCAGCAGCAGGGCTCCTGCAGGCAAAGTGCATGGTCATTGTGGCAGCCTGGGCTGCCCGGAACCATCTCCAAGCAGCCCTGGCTGGGAAAGAAGCAGTGATTACCTTCCCAGGTCTCTCATCCTTCTCTGGAGAATTCCTCCTATTTAGTATCTGACAATCAAAAAAAAAAAAAACAACACACACACAACAAACAAAAACCACAAACACAAAAGTTGCTTTTCTTTCCTTTTTTTTTTTTTTTTTTTTTTTCCCCAGAGAAGAAGTCATCATAGGTCTTCAGTGAGAGAACAGTTCAGCTGTTAAGAAACTTCTCTACTTTGGAGGTTTAAAGCAGAAACCTTTCTTCATGCAAGACTGCAGTATCGAGAATTCTACTAAACATTTTTGTTCACGACAGATGTTTGTCATGTTTTGCCAGAGGCTTGAACAGTTCACAGCTTTGCCTGAACATAAATTGCTAGTATAAAAGCAGGAGGTACTGGAAAGCTGACATACCTGTCCTTTTTCAATAAATAACAGAAAAGAACATCGTCAGCAATAATGCCAATTTTTTATCTTCTATTTACAGAACTGCAAAAGAAATTTACTGATTTGAAAATGAAATGGTCTTGAGGTAACAGAGGAAATGGCAGCACGCTAAATTTCAGTTTGGAATAATACGGAGGTTTTGTGACTGTACCTCAGGCAGTTAGTCGCCAAGCCTAGGTAATTCATGTGCACTATGTTAAACTTACTTTGTATTAAAAGAAAAGAACAGGAGAAGTAATAGATATCACACAGGATAGTGCTTTCTGTCTCTGTTGCTGTTGCAGTCAGATTTAAACATTCTCCCTCCATCCTTCACCATCCTATTTTAATTCTCAGTTATAATCAGCAAACTTGAAGTCTTTTATAAACTAAATTAATTTATATCCTTTTAGCATAAAGAACTTCCGCAAGAGGTTCTCTTGTGCAGCGTTAAAGAACGTTGTAAGAAAATATCATGTGCCAAATACAAAAATAATTTCCAAACAGATCAAGTAAATAACAGGATTAATGTTAATACAGGGCATTGCATTACGTCATTTGTAAAAGTTCAGTGCTTTCACTTTTTCTGTTATCATGTTTTTGCTATGACTTGTTTCAAATGTTTATTTATCAGAATACAATAAGCACAGTCTAAAAATAAGAGCTGCTAAACTCCTGGAGCTGAGGATGAGGTTGGTTAACTTCCAGGGGTTAATCCAAACTAGATATTAGGGAGGGACAAAGTGACCTGTGTCATAACTGGCAATGCAGTTCTGGCACAGCGTGTCATTAGTTAACAAATATGCAGCAAACTAAACATTTGTCATCAAAGCCTATAAATTGCCGGAGGTACTTCTTGTATCTTTGCATCGCCCATGCATGGTCAAAACCAGCGTACGTTTCGCAGGAGATAGGGAAAACAATTTTATACTTGAGTTTTACAGAGGTTGGAGGCACTGAGGTAAAGATTTCCCACTGTGGAAAAGGACAGTTCACTGCATAGACTTCAATAGAGCACCACACTCCAGCCATTACTATTGGAATTTTGCTGAGGCTCTGACTTTCATTGATGGCGACTCTCCCTTTTGACATAAGGGAACAAATCAGGCTTGAATGGGAAAATATTCTCAAAAATATTTTGGCCATGCTAAAAAGTCCCTCTGGCTTAGCCAGTGAGCAGTACACTGTGTCTGGAAGGAAGTCAGAAGTGGTATTTCACATGATATTTTCTTTGCGTTTGTAAGAGAGTGATAGAAGGAAATAAGTCATTTAATTATTGAACTGTTTTCTTTGGTTTGCTAGTAAGTTGGCAGCTGGAAGCCCTAAAGCTTAGAGCCTTACACATTTTTCTGTACATGTTTACCTAGGAGTAAATAGATATTTTCCAAGTTAATATTAATATGCATTCATATTAATGTCAAGTATTAGCACTTGTACTTCTCTCTTGAAATCAAAGGCTTGTTTTCATAGGTCTTGGGAATAGAGTTCAAAAGCCTTTATACTGATTATCTCTGATATCTTAGCGTAGGAACGGAAAAAGGAAGGAGAAAATATTCCTGAAGGCAAGTCTGTTTAGTATTTCAGTGTTCTGTTGGATGAGAGCCAAAATGTCTTGGGCAAGTGATAGTTGTATTTCTAATCATACACTTGCCCCAGCAACACTTTGCATTTGTGTGTCTGTGTGTCTGGAGTGTGTGTGTCTGGAGTGACCACAATGCTGCTTCCAGCCATTTCCATTGCTTTGTCATCTCCTCAGTATCTCAAGGGGCTCCAAGACCTGGGCTGTGTCTTCCCAGAGGTCTGTCAGGTGCCTTTGTCCCTCCCTTTGTGGTGTCCAAAATACCAACCAAGCTTATCTTAAAACAGTTTACAAAGGTTCAGTGAACACCAGATGTTTCTTCTCCTTTTTTATTCTTAGTTTTAAACATGCTGGCAAGATCCACAGCTTCTAAAATCTGCTTCATTTCCTTGCTCTTTGTAGAGGAGACTGCTCATCATTAATATATTCAGCAAACTCATGCCACTTAAGTGCTCTGTGATCTTTAAGGAGGAAATAAACAGAGTAATACTGAGGACCTGGGGGTCCTGGTGGACAACGGGTTGGCCACAAGCCAGCAGTGTGCCCCTGTGGCCAAGAAGGCCAATGATATCCTGGGGTGCATTAGAAAGATCACATTATATAACGTGTTACCATGCCTTTGTTTACATAAGCATACAAAATGTCTGTGGTCTAACAAAAACAAGCTTTAAGATGCCTGCAAAGCAGCATGCAGAAAACCAAAGATAGCTGAATTCAGAGGTGCTAATGACTGAAGTGTTCACTACAGAAAATAATTAGCTAGCTATCTAGATAAAAGCTAGAGGAGCATACACATTCTGTAATTTACTAGTTAAAAGGATAAAGATAAGTAGTGTTTTAAAGATCCTGGCTTCAAGAGATTGCAGGGCTGGATCTGGTTGTGCAGGGGCTGATCACTATTTGCATGCACTCTACTGTACTGCTGGAAATGAAACATGAGAAAACCAGTGCTGGGTAAAGCTATGTAACTGGGCACTGCAGATGATCTGGCCTATGGAGGGGTGGCATGAGGAGTGATGGAGTGTTGCTCTGGAGTATCAGCAGCAGGCAGTGCTCTCTGTTAGCAGGAGTAGCAGCTAGAGACAGAGTAATGTGTGGCCAGTGGTAGAACCGGGCTCTGGAAAGGGCAGTGAATGTGAAGCACCACTATTACCTTTGAAAAAGGTAATGCTACACGTGCTTGAATTTTCCCTTTTTGCCAAACTTTGAATTTTCCAAAGTTAAGTGCAAATTCTTCCCACAAAATAGGTGAATGGAAGGGGCCTGACATTTTTTGAGTATTAGAAAGAGTTGGTAAGGGGGCAAACAGCAGAACAGGGGACAGATAAGAGCAGGGAAAGGGATGAAAACTAACGAAGGAACCAAATATATCAAGCAGTAACATACCATTCATCTGATAACGGTAACAAGAGGAGCTAGTTCTTTGTATTGTAGGAGCAGAAATAAATCTACTTACAACATTAATCAGTAATGCTTTGAATTAATAATACATAATGGACTAATGGATCTGAAAAGTCATTAGAGGCTTGCAGGAGGCTTACTTCCTGAAAGTAATCTGCATGAACATTAACATTAGAGCTAGTCAGAGAGCAGATGATCTTGTCTGTGTGATATTACATCTGCAAGCGATAACAAATGAATTCTGTTTTTCATAAAAAATGCTAAAATAAGTCTCTTTTAATAAGTTTCTTCCAAAATTTTTGCGTGGAGTTTCTAAGTGTTAATTTCAGAAAAACAGTGAAAGAATGCATGTCATGGGTCACTGCCAGGTTTTGCTCACCAAAAGGCACATATTACTCTCAAAAGTAGAACAGAAGCAAGATGGGAGTAGGTATTTTTCTCATTCCTACCACTTATCGTCTTACAAAAAGATACTTCTGGAAAAAAAAAATGTTCTGAAGACATTCAAAACCTTCAGAAGTTAATGATATTGGTCATACTACTTTTCTCCTCACATGACAAGAGATTTAGTAACTTCAGAACCTACTATTAATTTGTTTTCCTTTGTTTTACCCCTCTGGTCCATTTCTTGTCTTTATTCTCTGTTTCTGAAAGTTGCTATTTTGTAGAGAAGTGGTTTAAAAGAACCAAGGGTGTGCTCTAACTGAAAGTAATAAACAAGGTTAAATGCACCTATAAATAAAACAAATTCTAATAAAATTGATTTCTGAAAACCAAGCAACTTTCCAGAAGTGTTGATAAATCAAAAATGTATTAAAAAATATACATATGCAGAAAGCCTGTAAGAACCAGTGTAACATAATATAATTTGATATCACTTAGCTTCTATCAAAACTGATACGGACATGATTAAGTTTATAATAAATAACAATAAAGCATATGCTAAATGATATTGACTTTAATGGTATCATCTGTGTGTGGCAGATTAAGCATTCTTAGCTTTAGAAGGTCCTCTACTTGTTAGGAAAGCAAGTACTGATCTATCCATTTCACTAACAGATCCTTGCTAGAGGAGTCGATAATTTACGTCACTCAAAATGCGGAGGTCTGGCTGTAATTAAGGGAACTGAAGCATACTCTAGTAAAAAGCAAAAACTGTCATGTTCGTTACCAGTCATAAGAACTCCAGCAGCTTCTGAACTCATCAGATCTCATCATGATAAACATTAGAAGGAGAGTTGTGTTTTTTGAGGAGTTGGTACACTAAGAACCACTGTATACACGGCATCAGTTGAGAAGATCATCAGTGTTTGAGTCTTGTTGAAAACGAGCTGTGAGTGTAACTGTGGAAGAAACAAAGAGTAGGATGGGGCCTCAAAGGACTTTTGTTCAGAAATACTTAAATAATGTTCCCTGAAAGATTGAGAGCTCAAGCGACAGTGTATTTATTTAACTTAAGCTGTTCTATTCCTGCACTTGATGTTGCCTTAGCGATAGTTTCTCTTCTCACAAGTCACCTAACTGTTCTTTTGCAACCCACTAAACTTCTTTTCTTTCATTTTCCTCCCACCTTCACTGCTTCTTTCTTCTCTCCCAAATGCCAGCTTTTTTGTTCATTCTCTCACTTTATTCATTCTGACATTTTTCAATCTGGAGAAAAATAATTATTTAGCCTTGTTGGAAATTTGAAAAGCACGAAAGCAAGCTATTTTCCATAACAGAAGTGGTGGACCATATCTGCTGGAAATTTAACAGTGGACATGGACAACATGGACATGGACAAACTCAAATTCTTATCTTAGTCCCCCTGATTTTGTGTTCAAGAACTCTTTGCACGCCCAAAAAGCCAACTAGTACAATAAATGTGTAACGAGACCTTTGAGAAGCTTTCACTGCAATGTTTTCCACAAACTTCAGGGCTTCTTATCAGCTAATGAAGGAAGCATTGATTGCAGAGGATGTGACAAAATGTAAACGAAGAAACATCTTTTCCCCTGCAAAGGAAAGGTATACAGAAGCATATTGCTGCATACAATGCACCAGCTGAATGACAGCCATTTGGAACAGATTTACTCTGATTAAAAAAAAAAAAACACAAAAAAACAAACAAACAAACAAACAAAAAACTTTAAATGGTTCATGACCAGTGCTAGAAAACGATAAATATGTAAAAGCCATTTGTTAAATATATTTTGACCTGGTTATTTGTGAATTAGTTCCAAAAGAACATTGTTCTGGTTTTAGAAACTAGATAAGGAGAATGGAATTATTTTCTTCTAAAAAATAGCATTAAGCTAAGGGATTTTTAGCAGTACTTGCCAAAATGACTACAGATTCTTCTTTCAGTTTAATACACGCTGAACTAAACAGCGAAACTGGGTTTGTATGCATTGTTCCCTCATTTGATTACACTGTTCAAGCAACTGCAATCACAACAAGATTAACTAGTCTCTGAGATAAGACACAGGGCTCAGCCAGAGGCAGCTGTTAAACTTTCAAATCTGTTTCACAATTAACTGTTTTCAAGTCTGAAGTATTTTATATGGATAGGGAGTAGCTTGTTTTGTATGAAATAAGCAGGCAAATTCTAATTTATTTAAATATGTATTCATTATCTATTTTCAAATTGAAAGCACTGATAAGGGACAATGCCTTTACTTACCTACTATTTTATCACATGACAAGAAATAGAGCACCTTGTCTTCATTTCTTTTCTGCAGCAAGATATCCAGTTATATGCTTGATATTTTACAATAAGTGTTTTTATTTAGTGAAATGAGAGCATTAACTAAGAGAGGATTTCTGATACAGTACAGCAAAAAGAGTCCAGTCCTTTGAAAGCCTTCTTGCCCATTTCTTTTTATTTTGCTGTATATATCTTCTCCTGCATTTATCTCTTTCCTTTCTTTATCATCTGTGGTGAAAAATATACAAAAACTTTCTGAATCTATAGAAGTATTTCTCACCTGTTGACTCTTCATAGAGCCCATAAAGATCCATGTTTCTCATACTTCTCTCCCTTAGTTCTACTTTAGAAGCAATATTTGTTATAATATCAATATTTTACATCTTAATTCGCCTCCTATCACTTGATCAGAGCAATTCTCAGTGCGTGAAAAGTTCCTTGAAAACACATCTTTCATTATTATGATTAATTATATTATTTAGTAGATTATGATTAATTGCTAAGAACTCTAGGAAATTTTAAGCAAAGTTATTAAATATATATATATATATATATGTAATAAAACAGATGGGGACAGTAGCCAAGAATCTCCAACATGTTGCTTTCATGGATTCCCCAGTGGAGACATTATTTAGACCCCTGATTTGAGGAGGATATAGACATAGCCTGGTCTGCAAGGCGCCACTGGATATTCTTTGAAGCAGAAGTTGGGAGCAACAGAACTGGCCACACCAATTTAAGCAACACGCAGTGCTCCTGTCGTTTTCCAAGCAGTAGCTGAATGGCTGTAAATGAGCACAGTTCAGAGATGTCACAAGGCTGAGAGGAATGTGATCACTTGCTGAGCAGTCTGTAGTCCTGTGCAGAGCCAGCTGTGCCAATAACTGCTTGAAAATTAAATTGTAAGAGCAATGGAGCCTAAGTAGTCCTGTGATATCCATTTGAGGCAATACAATTCTTCCAAAATATCCTTGTTTTTTATAATACAGTGCTTGGGAAACTGAGTTCCCTGAAGAACGGTGTGCTGGGTTTCTTTCGTTTACTGTAAATGAATGAAATGCAGCTAACCAGCCTCACCTGGGACCCACGCTCTTTGGCCCTCAGCTCAGCCCCCTAAACTCAGGTTTAGGTCTTTGTGATCTTTGGGCTTTGTTGCAAAAATGCTGATCTCTGAATCAGTCACAGTCTTCCTGGCTGATCTATGGGGTGATTTTTTATCTCGATTTTGGGCTTATTCCATCACCTTGTGTCTGCTGGGTACTTACTGAGTTGTGTCTGGCTGTGGTTGGTCCCACTGGATTTGACCTGATCTGTAGATTGATTTCCTGGCTTGACCTTGGGTCTGCATCATCACAGCAAGTTGCTGGATAGTCTGGATACTTGATTAAATCATCTTGCTGTTATTAACTCAGGTAATAGGAGGTTAGTGCTTCTAGCCTTGTTATTGTACTTGGCTTCTTCTTAAGGAGTATCTAGTCCTTATTGCGTCTTGGCAAAATGAAGCTCAGCAGCTATAAAATGTGTTTTTTTACTTAAGATCTTAACATTGTTGTTAACAAGGCCTTATGGCTCACTGAAATCCTTGTGCTTGTCTTTTTAATTGCCATTCAAGCTATTCTTAGAGTTCATCTGCAATGTAATGTATTTCTACATTGCATCCTAGAAGTGTGGCTCTTCCCTTGTTTGTACTGAGGTGGCTATTCCCCACCTGCCCTGTGGGCTGCTATTTCTGGCAGCTTTGCCCCTCTTTTTGTTACAAGATGGCTTTTGTTGCTCTTCTCCTGTTTCTGAAAGCAACTGCACAGTAATTGCTACAGTGAAGAGTTTAGTGCTTGAGGCAGCCCCTGCTGTCAAACTCTACTGATAAAATAAAAACAGGACAATACATCAATTACTAAATGCAAGTATTTTTACTTTATCTTATTTTAAAATTGTGAGAAGGCGGAGTTTTGTTATGAATTACAATGGTCCAAGCTGCAACTCAAATGTGATAACTCCTGAAGTGTCAGGCTGGTCCTACTACATTTTATGATAGAGGACTGCCAGGCCAGATTCTGTTCTTATATAGCATATCTATATGCCTTATATAATGAGGAAATGAAGGTCATAACATTCCTTTCTCTGCGGTGCAGCATTTTTCATCATGGAATGACAGCTGTGAAAGACTGAAGAACTCATCAGATTTACATTCCAACTAAGATGGCAGGAAGACAAAAGTAGCATTTTCATTCTGAAGCCCCGAAATGGGATGTGAGGTGGGTAAGAGTTGTGCAAGGGTAGTCAGGAAGTCAGTCCTTAGCAGAAACACAGGCTATCTGATTCACAGCCTTCTTTAGAAGAACTGTCTGTATCCTTGCTTGCACAAGAGAGGGCATGCTCCTGGAAAGAAAACAAATTAATTCTGCCTCGTGGCTATTACCAAAGAGGATGCTGCATCTGTAGTAGAACCTGTATTCATGGATATCAATTGCCAGCTTTCGTACCTATGGTAGTCATTTCATTTTGTGTGTGTTCTGTGAGTTAACTGAACATCATGTTGCATTGAATTTTGTTGTTTTGATGCGTTGTGTTGGCAAACTCTATACTGGAGTGGGGCCAGTGGTGCCAATGCTGCCATTCCCAGTCAAGCTAAATTTGCATTCTTCATAATGTGCTTCTGCTGCCTCTGCAGGATTTGGTCTTTTCTATTTTTATACCATTTTCAAAGTTTGGAGTTAATATTAACTGACAGAGCCGGCTGAGAATCTTGGGATTTCCTATTACGGATAATTAAGGAAAATAGTATTTCATGTACAGACAGATGCCTTGTAGTAAACTTCACTACATGAATATCAGTGCCTTCATTGCTAATTCTTATTCCTGCTGATTACTGAACCTGCCTTATGCTATGAGGTGCTAGAGGTGTGTAGCAGACTTTCTAGATGTTAAGCACTCTGCTGCTTTCTTGTTTGCCTTGAAGTCTGACTTTTAGGGGCCAGTTGCCCTAATCCTTTTTGAACCTAGAATATGTAGAAACTTGCATTTATTAGTACAGCTTAGAGAAGGGCTTAAGAGGCTAGGGAGGACTTCCATTCATCAAGAACTCTTCTAGATCACTTTGGTTATCACCAAATCGGTGTATGGTTTCATAATAGGTTAGAATCTAGCTTCCTGTTTCTCTTGAAGAGAGATTGCTATCAGAAAACCTCAGGAATGGACTGCTCACCAAGGAGAGGCTGCCAGGAGCTGCTCAAGGCAGGTGGAAAGCTGGCTTGCCAGCTCACCAAGAGTCGCAGTCCCACCAGATCTGTGTAGTAAGAGCAGAGCAGGAGTGGTGATAGTAGCTGTAGTGGTCTGCAGCAATGAGGCATGGATGGTGGTCAGCAAGGAACATCACTACAGTCAGGCACAGGCTTACCTGCAGCACAGCTCAGGATTAGAGGCTGCACTTTCAATTTGTTTAACCAGGCTTAAATACAAGGGCCTGAACTTAAAAGTAGCATGAAACAAAGCAGAGGAAACGGGAAACCCTGATGAGGCGTCTCACTGCTCTTGCATATAGCCTGAGTGTTATGGCTGCACTACATCTGAGTTGGCCTTGAGGCAGTGGCAGTGGGGTGGCTGAGCCTGCTGCTGCGCTCATGTAGCAGCTGCAAACCCCTATTTCCCGGACAGGAGATGTTGGGTTATGTGGTTCTGCAATCTGGTGTGGAATAGTGTTATGGGAATATGTCAGCAAACCTTTGTGGCCTTAAAATAATCTGAATTTGAATGTGCAAGAACAGAACTCAAAACTGAACTAAATGAACTGCTGCAGATTTGAAGTGTAACGTGCTTTTGTAAAATAGTATTTCCTTATTGGCTTTCAGTGTAAATATGACTAAGTATTCAAACAAGCAGGTAACTGTGATCAGAAGTACAAAGCTACACATTTTAACATCTTGTTGCATAGAATTATTTCCTGGGATACTGGCTGTTTACCTTGTCAGTTGTCTGATAGTTCAGTTCCTTCCTATGAAAGAATGTGCTGGGGTTGCCTGACTCATAGCTTATCAAATAGCAGAAAGGTAAATTTTTATTATAACATGGACAATGACACATGAGGAAGGAGATCAGTGCTTGACTTCCATCTGCTCAACTGCTTCCTGCTGGAGAGATATGAAAGCATTCACTGCAGTTGTACCAGTTTGCTCTCATCTGCGTATGCGTAGTCCCAGCAGCAGGGATGCCATAACAGGGCTGGCTCCATCGTTCCTCTGCCTGATAAGGAGCTAGCTTAAATGCGGTCACTCAGACTGCAGACATCTTACCTGCAGTACAGGTGTGGCCCCAACCAAGTCAGTTCTCTTATTACAACTGAATCCACAGATAGACTCTGCTGTAAAGCAAATACACTGAGTTGCAGTTCAGTTGCTTAATGGAGAGTGATGTCAGGTGCAGAACACAGTGTTGAGACTTGTGTGGGCCATAGGTGAAGTGCTGGCAGTTGCAGAGGGTGATGTCTGTAAAATCCGTGCTCCTGTAGGGATATAGAAGCCCTGCTCGTGCTGTAATTAATTGCACATGAAGCTCAAGGTATGTAACTCAGCCAGGATTGAAGCTGTTACAGAAGCAATGCCATTGCATCAGAAGTACCCAAAAGCAAAAGACATGTAAAACTAAATGGTGTAAAAGCACTGACTCAGTCTTCCATACCTTGTTTTCCCAACAAGCTTTATCTTCCTCCTCTGCAATCTAGGCATGATTTGTGTCTGTATCTGATTCTTCTTGTATCTTTGTCAAGCAGTAAAACCAGCATGAAATTGATGTGATCTTCTTTCATTGCTGCCCAAAAGGAGCTGAATAGCAGCCCTGGAACAGAGCAGGCTTGTTGACTGTGTTATGCCGCTGCATGACAAATCTGCCTCTCAGCCTGCAGCTTCAAGAAGACAGCACAGCATCTGTTCACATAAACGGTAGCTGGTTGGTTGGTTTTGTTTGTTTGTAAAAGTAAACTATCGAGTTTAAATGGAAACTTAGAAACAGGTAACTTAGGCTTCCCCCATTTGCCAAGAAAAGCTTCCCACTTATCCTTCACAAGGGAGTGAATGGATAATCCTCAAATATTTTTGCTCTGTGTGTAGAGATTAGCATCTAATTTACAAGAAGCTTAAGTCCTGGTACAATAATTGTAACATGTGAATCCAAGGTTAATCAAGGTGTGGGTATAAAGTCTCCTCAGAAGGCGTTAGTGCATAAAAACTATATTCCTCTCTGTCTGTATGAATTTGTCACCACGACAGCTCCCTGTGAGTTTATCTGTCACTGTGCACTTCAGCAAAGATAACCATAGGTTTGCAAGCACAGTGCCAGGAATAACACCCGGGCATCCCATTTCCACAGCCTCACACAAAGTCCTGCTCTGACATCTGATGCATCTGTGTATGCAAGCTTAAGAGCAAAGAATTAACAGTTCTCTCTACTCACTCCAGTAACCTAGAAAAATATTCTTGCTGTGCAAAGTTGCCTCATCTATATTCTTTAAGTTAGAAGTAATTTTCAAATTAAATGGTGGTTCTCAAAGATCTGTGTGTTCCTTATCAGGGATGCCTGTGCTGGCTTCTTCAGAAGCTGTGCTGTGCCCTGTTGGGCAGGGTGGCTTGTTCCTCTGCTTCCTCACCCCCCCATGGAGTGTTTCTGTTGTTGTGGCACAGTTTGTGCTGCAGACCAGGAGGCTTTACCAAGTGAGAGTTTGGACTGAAAGCTTCAGTTTCTTGAAAGTTTTCTAATATGAGTTGAAAGATTTATTTGGGGCATCTGGTTTTGGTTGGTGATACCTGAAAGTGCCTTAAGGTTGGGAGAGCCAAAACTGAGGTAATTCAACCTGCCAGAGGTAGTAAGGACAAAGTTTCAAATGAAATGTGAACAAAATACAGCTCTGTCAAAGTGGTGTTTATTGCCAGTCAGTGAGCAAGGCAGTAGTTTAAAAACCTTGTGTATGGTTATTTACCTTTCAAACTCAGAACAAAACCCTCATTCACAAATTTTCTTAAATGTACCTATGCCAGTACATTGAATTAGTTTGTACAGTGGGGCCTAAATGGTAGCTGGAGAGACTAGAAGTACTGCGTCCACTTACTGCACTGAGCTTGTGTGTTCCAGAAGTAGCTGCTGTGTCTCCAAATGCACATCGTGCATAATGCACCCATTTTGTGAAGCTGCTCAGTAATAGAAGTACGAAGCCTTGCATCAGGGTTTGGAGCTATAGGATTAGCATGGGAGGATTTTCTTTTCCTAAACAAAGTATCTCAAGTATCTGAAATTTGTTACTTTGGCTGTATTGCCTGATCAGAAAGATGTGTAGAAACATGACAACTCTATTTCCACCATGAAGAGAGCTATTCATTCCAATTTTTGCTAAGAGACTGCTGAAAATATCTTTTTTTAATCGTGATCATAGATCCTGGTAATAGGAAAGGTAAGCAAATCTTTCTTGTCTTACTACTGAAGTATTCCAGGAGCTTTCAGAAGTTCCTTGACACAAAATCTCACTAACAGAGTAAGAAAAGTGAGTTTTGTATCACCTGAAAAAAATAAACAAGCACAAACTACTTACCAGAAACCAGAAAAGTGGCTCCCAGCTGTCCCTGATTGAATGTATTGGTGTTCCTTTTTTTATGAGTGGTGGCAGAATTGATGCTTAGAAATATCTGTTATGCCTACAAGATAAATTGAGGAACTGTTAGAAGTGAAAACAGTCTCATTTGGTTGTGCTATTGTTGAAGAAACTTTAACTGTTGCAATCCATGCAAAAACACACAACTGAGAGCAAGTGAAGAGGTATTAATTACTTTCAGACAATAGTTATGTGAATGAAACAAGTAAAGAAATAGTTGAACACATGTCACAGTGTACTCTAAGCCAAAACTCCACTGGTGTATTTTAATGTCCTGCTGTCAGTAATAAAACGTTTGGTAACATCCTAAGTAATGCAATTCCAAGAAGTTAACAACCAGGTGGAGTCTAAATCATGTTTAGGAAACCAAGTACAATTTTCCTTAAACAACTACACTGAATTGTAACATGATTCTCAGCCTGAGCTATTGCAATGAATACACTGTGAGTGGGCTGCACCAAGTAACGCTTTAGCATTTTCAAGGAATGTTTGGTAACCTCTTCATTTACCAGTAGATGTCACTGGAGTCCAGCAGAGAGCTATTACTGGTTTAAAACATCTACTCGGGTTAATTTTTATTTCATAGGCATTTGCTATTTGCACATATTGTCTTACATGCGATAAAAATGAAGAACTACAATCAGTGCCCTTTCAGATATGGGATTTTACCTCCCTCTCAGCTACTGGTAACTGCTGGAGGATACTTCAATGGCTTTAGAAGTAATTCTGATATGATTATTTTTTTTTTCCTTTCCTTCTGTGCAGCATGCCTGGATCTGGTCCAAACAGATAATGACCAAAGTGACTATTCAGTGCAAAGGGGATGGCAGCAAGCAGTGCCTGTATGATTACTCAGCCTTTGCTCAATATTCCATCAGCAGGGGGGAAGACAATGGAAAGTCAAGCCAAAAGACTCGGATCTCCAATTTCTTTGGCAGTTGCATCGAAAATTACAAGGCCTGGGAACTGAGTGAGACGGGAAGGACCTGCACTATCTGTCACTCACTGAGCATCTCTCTGTAAGCCTTAGATAAAGCATCTGGGGATGAAGCTCCACTCTTGGTGTCTCTAGGTACCTGCCTCTGGAAATAAGCCATGCTGATGTCCATTTTTCTCCAATCTTAGAGCTAAATTATTTCCAAAGAATAGAAATTAAAAAAAAAAACCTCAGACGTAAGCTGTGTAATCACCTGTCTTTAGTTTTATGCACTAGTACTTTATTATTTCAATGTTTTTCTGAAGATTCAGATCTTGCATCCTATAACCTATGTTATGTGATACGGATCACGGTGCTGATCAAGGCTGCTCAGGATTGCACTGAAGAAGACATTCTTATTTGAATGAGCTGTAATGGGATGTAATGCAGAAGTGTAGGTCAGGTATATGCAGGTGAAAGAATCAAAATAAGCAACAGGAATGGCTGCTACACTGCTGCTGGAGAAGGAACTGGACATTCAGCCCTATCAAACTCTTAATAAGAAAGGAAAAGTAAAACAACTGCTTGTTGCATTTTCATGCTTTTCTCTCCAACAGTTGCTATTCTAGTACATTTTGATAGCTTTCATTAAGGGCTACCATCATGAAAACAGAAAAATTCAACAATAATGAGAACTGAGTTCTTAAAAGAAGAATTCTAAGACAATTTCCAGGAGGAATTGAGGGTGCTCCTCCTACAAGGCTGCAACAGATTTCAGGCATTTGAGAGGGTGATCCTTTTAGTTCATGAAAAGGAAACAATGCAAAGTTTGCCTGAGCAAAAACTTAAGTCTTCATTGTCTCTTCTAAAGTTAGGCTGCATCATCCTTGTAAGTGAGGTGGTTTCGTGTTTTGTTTTTCCTGGAACGCCTTGGCACATTGCAAAATCTTCTTGGGAAAAGGCAGAGCTTGCTGAGATCAACTTTATTCAGCAGAATAAAGTCACCCCTGGCAATTATGCCATAGTGAAAGCTATTTCATGCATTTCCCACCTGTACTTCACCATGCTTTTTTCCAGCAGACTTGCAGGCTTATCACAATGTTGTGCAGAACAAACACTGAGAATTTAGCCGTAGGTGAATGACTGCTGTTGGTTCATCGTGTAAAACTCGTATTTCCAGAGGCTTTTACATTGCAGAGATGATGCTCCTTCTCATGTGATTGCATCAAATGGGTGTGCAGACTGGAGAGAGAAGGTGGAGTAGCACAACTTTTTTTTTTTTTTTTTTTTTTTTTTTTTTTTTTTGGCTAGCTGCCTGGGTTTGATTCACTGACATCAGGATTGAGGGAACTCTTTTTACCCCCAAAAACTAGCCCCTTGCTGTGCTCTCATCAGCGTCTCTTCCTTCTGTTCAGTGGTGCTTCTTTTAACCTTTCAGTGATGAAGCTTGATGCTTTGACTTGGCTATCTCATAGGATGAGAAAGCTACAACCTGATAGAAATACAGAAAAACATGTTCCAAAACTACACCAAGATCTCCTTGTTGAAAGCCTTTTGGTCCTTCTTCCCAGGGACCAGTGTCAGAAAAGTAATATGCTACCCGTTTGGGAATGCCTTGCTGAGAAAAGCTTTCTATTACCAGAAATCACACTTTACACACTGTGCTGCAGGCCTCCAAACTCTGCTTTATGGTCTGCCCTCATCCAAACACTGTGGCTGTCAGCACAGCTGCTTTCATCAACTCTCATGCAGTCACGAGTTGTGTTGCTGAATTTCCTCCAGCACACATTAGTAGTGATACTAATGTATAAATAACTATTTTCAGAGCTGTTTCAGGAAGGTTGACTAAAGCATGGTAATTAGTTACTTAACGTGTCTCTTCACCTATTTGCATAGCAAATATGAAGGGGGAAATTCTAGCCCCAGTGAAGTGAAACGGCAAAGCCCTGACTGCTCTCACCCTGGTGTGCTGGGTGATGCTTGAAGGACAGGAACAGGAGGAGACTGACATTTCACAAAGAAAAAGCAAAACACACCAAAATGTTTGATGTTTTAAGTGGCACTAATTGAGACATGAAAGTGCTGCAGCAGCTGTGAGTGCAGTGAGAGCAGCAGGACATCCTCTTCTCTCCAGTCCCTTCCTACCTGGAAAAAAGGCACAGAAGGAACTGCCATATAGAAAGCTGGACATGATGTGGGAGGCAAATACTGGCTAGGTGAGACAGGAAGGAGAGAAAAGGAGGTGGAGAAGGAGAAGATGCTGAGTGTTCTAAGGTGCCACTGACTTATAGTTCTGGAGGGAAAGGTCTGGATACTGGTGGAGAGAGCCTGCCTGTGAGTTCATGTGTACTTGTTGGGCAGTGCCTAGTAGGGAAGTGGGACAGTGGTTTATTGAACTCATTCTCTTTTGGTGGGAAAAGGAGTGTAGCAAGGTTGTATTTATGGTGTTGCCTCCATTTTCTTTCGGATGAAAAACTACACTGAAACAGTTTAACGTGTTTTAATGGATACTGAAAGATGGAATTCTATGAAAGGCTCTGTACTGGGCTACAGCTTATTTTGAACAACCTGGTTTGTATCTTCCCAAAGAGAACTGGGAAAGCTTCAGGGTGTATTATTCAAATTAACTGTTCTGTCCTTCCTAAATATTTTTCCTCCTGTTTCACTTTTCTCTCCCTTATTCCCAGCTTTGAAGCATTTCAGCAACATCTTTCAGTGCCTTCTGACTTCACTATAAATAGCAAAGGTGCTAGTTTCTTTTGGAGGGGAGAATTATGGAATGAATTAGAAAAGCCCACTCTGGCTTTCCAGAAGAAGTTTTTAAGACAGAAAAGCTGAAATTATAAGATGGCTGCTTACCTTCCACTGCTTTCCTCATGGAGGCAGATGCCAAATTGAAGTGCTTTGTCTGGTTAGTTTCTTGTGAAGGTTTCTGTGTTGTTTTTGTTTGTTTGATTTATGTTGTTATTTTTTGTGAAGGGAGATAGCAAAAAAAGGAATAAGATGCCTGTTGAATTCCACCCTTTATGAGAACTAAACTTATCTGCTGCTGAAGATGGATGGGATTTGGTTATCTGCTCTGTCTTGTTGCTTGCATGCTTGAGGTAAGCCAGATAAAAAGGAAATGGCCAAGTTTAACATGTGAATTGACAAATTATTAAGTTACCCGGTGTAAAAATTTTCAAATGTATCTAAAATAAAGTAGGCGTAGAAAAATTGGCCATCACTTCAGCGGCTTCTGAACTTGGCAACGTTTGCTTCCCACGATCATTTAAACAAAAGGTTTTCTAAGACTTAATGGCTTTGCTGAGACCTAAGCCAGTCAGCACATAAAATAGGTCAGCATCCCCTATCAGTCATGAGGAATTCCACCACGACCAGAAATCTGTAATACTGTAGATTGTAGACTGAATGGAGATTTTATGAAGATTAGAAATACTGTTGAAAACACAAAGCTAACTTGAAGATTCAAGGGTATCTAGCAGCTTCCAAACTAATTGCACCCAGTTCCTGTCACTATGCTGCAAAATTATCTAAAATACTGTTTAAATGATGTAAGTATTTATGTCAGGCTTTCAGTTAGGAACTTGTTTATTTACCTATCTTTTACGTGACTTCATATCCAAATAGTTTCTTGGTTTCACTTCCTCACTCTGGCCATCTTGTTCAGTTTTTCTGGTCTCAGGATAAATTTTTTAATGCTGTAAATAACTCCACAGAGACCAAAAGTATTTTGAGCTCTCATAGTACTATTTTTTTTCTCTTTGTCTAACAGATCAATTAGTTACCAAATTAGACATTAAACTCATGCAGTGGATAGCTAAACCAGTTGAATTGTGTGCGCTATTTTACTCTTGATGATTAAACAGAACTAATTAATAGCTCTGATACAAGAATATTCAGAGGACAAAAAAAAACTTTTTATATTCAAATCATGTATTTGGAAATGTTTAACCTATTTTCAATTACTTTCCAATAACTGAGTCAGGTGTTTAAGGTATAAATGCACTTGTAAACTACCTTTGAAATGCAGCAGCCACTTCTGTCCTATTTCAAATCAACTTGGATTTCTCATCACAAGGCCCAGTTCATTTTCTCTGCTCTCTCTAGCTCCAACTGTATAGCTACTTAAAGAGCACATTCAGCATGTTTGTTGTTTAGATGTTAAACGTAGAAGCCAGTAACACGGTAGTAGGTGCCAAGCAGAGGCCAAAAACCCATTTATCACTTTGTTTAATGTTTCTGTAAATAATCTTGCTTCTCCATACTGTAGGCCATTAATTTGCATTGGATAAAGATTAAGAAAAAGCGAGGTTTCCTAACTAGAAACAATGAGATAACCATAACCTCTTCTGTCTGATGCAAGCAGCCTATTGTTTTCGTTCCTAATTATTACATTCATGCTGCATTTGGCTCATGTGCTTTAAAACCTTTTCTCAGATGAGAGCTGTAGCTAGTGTGACAGCTGTGTTGTGGAACCATCTTAGGCTCCATGGTTATGGCAAAGCTGCGGTGGTGGTAGGTTCTTGTGTCTGTTTGCTGTTGGAGAATTTTTTTTCTTCTTTACAGCCTGTATCACTATGGTCAGTCTCAGAGGTGTGCATCAGTAGCGAGCTGGGGGTCAGCCTCTTCTCCTGTATAACCAGGATAGAAGAAATGGCTTCAAGATGTGCCAGAGGAGATTTAGGCTGGACATCAGGAAATATACTTCTCTGAAAGAGCAGTCAGGCACTGGAATGGGCTGCCCAGGGAGGTGGTGGAGTCACCAACCCTGGAGGTGTTCAAGGAACATTTGGACATTGTGTTGAGGGACATGATTTAGTGAGTACTATTGGTAATAGGTGGACTGTGTGATCCTGTGGGTCTTTTCTAACCTTGTTGGTTCAATGATTCTATGATCAGCGTCCTGGGTGGCTGTAAGCCTCGTGTAGGGCAGTGCTCGTGGCACTGCAGTGCCCTAAACCTGCGGTTTAACCCAGAGTGGCTGTTTTGTGGGACGTCTACGGAGCATTTCCTCTCTGGAGTGGCTTCTGGGCCTTGTGTAGCCACTGTGAGTACCAGTCAGGAGCGGTGGCTCGCTAACTTTTTATGGAGCTGCCATAGGGCCGTGCCACAACCACAGCCACAAGCCGCGGGGCTGCCCGCGGCTCTTTGCGGCCTTACCACCGCCCAGCTGGAGTGGGGGGGCCCGCGCGCCGTCCCGCGCAATGTGCCCGACGAGGCCCGGCGGTACCGCCCGCCTCCTTCCTCCCACACAAACTACAGCTCCCGGCGGGCGCCGCGCGGGGCGGGGCGGGGCCGGCGGGGGGCGCGCGTGCGCGGCGGCGGCGCGGTCGGTTGAGCGAGGCGGGGTGCGATTGGCTGCGGGCGGCGGCCGGGCGTGGGACGCGCAGTGACGGAAGGAGCGGGGCAAATGGCGGAGAGATGGTCCCGGGCCCCGTCCCGAGAGCGGCGATAATTCCGGCGCGGAGGAAGCGGCGCCGGAGGAGGCGGCGCCGGGGGCCCTAACGCCCGCGCCGGCCCGGAGAGCCGTGCGGGAG